>NC_052623.1:57991781-58294812 GCF_016161935.1 Mauremys reevesii | reverse complement strand
CTCCAGGGAATAAGGAGCTATCCCAGAATTCCTGTTCAGCCACTCTGCACATCAGTTTGCACTCTACTGCTCTTGCCTCAGGTGACCCGCCCTTTAAATGCCCCGGGAAATTTAAAAATCTCCTTCCTGTTTGCTGCAGCCAGGTGTGGAGTGCAATCAGTTAATCAGTTACAGGTTACAGGTAACCATGCCTCCACGCGGCAAACGAGCCCCAGCATGGAGCACTGGTGAAGTGCAGGACCTCATCAGTGTTTGGGGTGAGGCATCTGTTCAGGCACAGCTGCGCTCCGGCCGTAGGAATTACGATATCTTTGAGCAGATATCAAGGGCCATGCTGGATAGGGGCCATGATCGGGACGCAGTACAATGCAGGGTGAAAGTTAAAGAGCTGCGGAGTGCCTATTACAAAGCCCGAGAGGGAATCGACGATCGGAGCTGCTCCCACGACCTGCTTTTACAGGGAGATGGACGAGATACTTGGGGGTGACCCCACTGCCAATCCCAGGATAACGATGGACACTTCTGAGCAGGCTGGGGGACAGGAGGAGGAGGAGGCTGCGGGGGGGGGAGAGGAAACCGCGAGTGAAGCTCCTGGGATGGGGGAAGAAACCGCAGATTCCCTGGAGGCATGCAGCCAGGAGCTCTTCTCAAGCCAGGAGGAAACTACCCAATCGCAGCAGCCAGCAGTTGCAGAAGGACAAGCAGAGGAGCGGTTTACCGGTAAGCGGCTTTTATTTTCTGAAGTGAAATGTTTCTGGAGAGGAAGGGGGGTTATGGATGCATGCATGGCAGCGTCTAGATGTGGAATAGCCCGTTGATGTGGTCTATCACGTCGCGGTAATCTGCTTCAGTTATCTCAGCAAAAGCTTCATCCAGAGCGTGGGCAATATGCCTGCGCAGGTTTATAGGCAGAGCCACTGTGTCCCTTGTCCCAGTGACGGTGACGCGTCCGCGCCACTCTTCGGCCGGGGGGGGGACCATTTCTGAACACAGGCACGCCGCATAGGGTCCCGGGCGGAATCCACATTGCTCTAAAAGAGCCCCCCGCTGTTCCCTAGTGACTCGCAGTAGGGAAACATCTTCCAGGATTAAGTCCTGTGAAAAATGTTGGGAGACTCTTTAGTGAAGAGATAGGGAGATAAGATCACCCCTGCATCTGCATCTTCACTCAACCCCTCTAGCACTCCAGATTACCCAAGCAACCAGCTCCTCTCACTCAAGCCCCTCTTCTCCCTATATAAGTAAACACTCCTCACTCACCATTTCGTGGCTTCTGTTGTGTTTTCCTTTTGGGATAAAGAATGCAAGTGAGAACTTGCAAGTGAGAACTCCCAGTGTAACAATTCATGTCTGGAGATAGTGGATACAATGCTGCCCGTGTTAAATGTTGTCATTTCTGTTTCTATAGTGACCTTGACTACTGGACTGCCCAGATGTTCAACATCACAGAGGCTTCAAAATTTGAGAAAAATCCCGAAAGAGCAAAGAGGACATGCTGAAAACTGTTCTTCAGCACTCTGCTACAGAGAGAAAAGAATTGAAGGAGTGGCGAGAGAAAGAAAGCAGGACCCGCAAGAGAAATGCAGTGGCCAAGAGGAAAAGCATGGAGCGGCTGCTAAGCATCCTGGAGCGCCAAGCGAGTCTATAGAGTCACTCGTTTCCATGCAAGCAGAGCACTACCGTGCTACTCCCCCACCCGCCCCGTCCTTTGTGCCTTGTGCCCCAATGTCAGCTCAAACCACCTTTCCCCAGCATCCAGGCTCTTACCACCACCAGCTGCCTCCAACACCTGTACGTTCCCCAACCAGCCCTGATACCTACCACCACCTTTACCCTCTGCATTCAACCCCCATCACCATGCAGTATATGAACCCTGAAGTGCAGGATTCATTAAACAGCAATCCAGACAGGGCATATGCAAACTTGTGACTGTACAGTTCACCAACCCACACCCTTGCCCTCTTGTGTTAATGAAATGTTGTGTGTCTGTCTGTCTGTCAAGGAAGTTTTTTTCTTTTCAATAAAACAATTCTTGGCTTTGAAAACAGTCTTTATTATAGCAGATAGTGAAAGATACCTTAGCCCAGTGAAGAAAGAGGCACTGCAAATCATATTATTATTATGGATAATAGAATAACAGTGTAAGCAGTGCAATTCACTCCCATGCAAGGCAGCAAACATTACTGTTGGCTTTCAGCCTCAAATTCTTCCCTCAAGGCATCCCTAATCCTTGTAGCCCTGTGCTGGGCCTCTCTATTAGCCCTGCTCTCTGGCTGTGCATATTCAGCCTCCAGGACTTGAACCTCGGTGGTCCATGCCTCACTGAATGTTTCACCCTTCCCTTCACAAATATTTTGGAGGGTACAGCAAGCGCTTATAACCGCGGGGATGCTGCTTTCCCCCAAGTCTAGCTTCCCATACAAACATCTCCAGCGAGCTTTTAAACGCCCAAAAGCACACTCCACAGTCATTCTGCACCGGCTCAGCCTGTAGTTGAACCGGTCCTTGCTCCTGTCAAGCTTCCCTGTATAGGGTTTCATGAGCCAAGGCAGTAACGGGTACGCGGGGTCTCCAAGGATCACAGTGGGCATTTCGACATCCCCTACTGTGATCTTCCTGTCTGGGAAAAAAGTCCCTGCCTGCATCTTCCTGAACAGGCCACTGTTCCGAAAGATGCGTGCATCATGCACCTTTCCAGGCCAGCCTGTGTAAATGTCAATGAAACGCCCGCGGTGATCTACAAGCGCCTGGAGAACCATAGAGAAATACCCCTTACGATTAACGTACTCTGATGCCAGGTGGGGGGGGGCCAGAATAGGAATATGCGTCCCATCTATCGCCCCTCCACAGTTAGGGAAACCCATTTGTGCAAAGCCATCCACAATGTCCTGCACGCTCCCCGGAGTCACGGTCTTTCTTAGCAGGATGCGATTAATTGCCTTGCAAACTTGCATCAAAACGATTCCCACGGTCGACTTTCCCACACCAAACTGGTTCCCGACCGACCGGTAGCTGTCTGGATTTGCCATCTTCCAGATTGCAATAGCCACCCGCTTTTCCACCGTCAGGGCAGCTCTCAATCTTGTGTCCTTGCGCCGCAGAGTGGGGGCGAGCTCAGCACACAGTCCCATGAAAGTGGCTTTTTTCATACGAAAGTTCTGCAGCCACTGCTCATCATCCCAGACTTCCATGACGATGTGATCCCACCACTCAGTGCTTGTTTCCCGAGCCCAAAAGCGGCGTTCAACGGTGCTGAGCATTTCCGTGAATGCCGCAAGCACTGTAGTGTCACACGCGGCAGACAAATCCATATTGATATCATCGTCGGACTCCTCACTGTCACTTTGGAGCTGAAGGAATAGCTCGACTGCCAAACGTGTTGTGCTGGTGACACTCATCAGCAGAGTCCTCAGCAGATCGGGCTCCATTTGCCACAGAAATCGCGATTCACAGAGAGTAACAGAAAGACACTCACAATGGCACCAAACGCTGCCGGAAAGAGTGAATGCTGGGATGTGAAGCGATGCACCACGGGGCGCTGGCAAACAGGAAGCGGAATGACCCGCACACTTCCTTCCCCTTCCCACAATACTCAGCGCCAAAATGGGACGAGGTGCTCTGTGGGATAGCTGCCCACAATGCACCTCTCAATACAGCGCTGGAAAGTGCTGCAAGTGTGGCCACACTGCAGCGCTGGTAGCTGTCAGTGTGGCCACACTCCAGCGCTGGCCCTTACACAGCTGCATGACCAGCGCTGTAACTCACAGCGCTGCAACTTGTAAGTGTAGCCAAGCCCTCAGTCTGGATCTTGCATGACCCACTGGAAGCAATCTCAGCAGTCAGATGGGCACAAATTTGGAAGCCCTTTCTCACATGGGATCTAGATCTCAAGGATACAAGATGCGACACTCATGATATATAGCCATGCCTGGTTTTAGGGACGAGCAAGTAAGACAGTCACTCTGGGCACTAACTTCTGGGGACATGGGGCACATTGCTGTGGCACTCAGCTTTTTATTTATTTATTTAAAAGGCTCAGCTGCTCTGGGCGAAAGGGAACAAAATGTTTTCTGGCTGGCTGGCAAAACATCTAGGGCATGCCCTATAGACAGCATGGACCTTCTTGTGCTGGATGAAGACTAGAAGGGAAGGTGGGGGTTATTATGGGTAGGGCTGGTAGCACAACTGTTATTAAGGTTGCCTGGCACTTCCCATTATAAGGCTCTATTTTCAGTGTCTTATAACTTTGCTAAATTTTAACCACTTGTACCCATGTGTGGGCAATTTTAATGCTTAACTTTTGAGTGCTTGACTACACAGGCATAGAAAATCTAGATATTTAAATGTTTTGTGAGTTATTCCCGCCTAAGTTGTTACTACATAACTTTCTCAGCTGATTCACTCCTTTTAGAATTATTTAATGTTCAGATTTGTTTAGGAACTAAGGTGTCTATTTATGGATGCAACAACAAGTTTGAGGATTTTTAACATTGACATAAGTTATGCAGTCTAATCACACACTGCACGTTCTCCACACGTACACACACGCTCCCACCCATCCACCCACAGACACACCCAAGCTTTCATGCGTGCACGCACAGCAGGCTCCATAGAACTCTTACATCCCTGCTTCCTGGCACAGGTCAATGGGAAATGAACAGGTAGATTCTTTGCTTTGCCCTCCTCCCAAATGTAATAGGCATCATAACTGTGCTAGCACATCATGCAGTGTACACTGTGCCAGTTGTGGATTGTGTGGTTCACTCCCTCTTTGGAGATGCATGGGAATGAGGAGGGAGATTGAGAGTCTGTCATTTGCTCCCTCGGGGCATATCCTTCTCTCAAATCTTGCCCTATAATGCCTGATCTGTACACACTGTACTTTGTTGAAATTCACCTGACAACTACTCCAGTAAAAACAGGAATTGGCACACCCTACATCCTCTCTTGTGACTAGGATTAAAAAGCATAATCAACTCATTTGTTTGAATATCAGCTATGAATGTCACAATATTTTGCTAATATTGTGGGGAACATTAGAAATAATCTGGGCTGTTCGAAGAATGAATTGGCCAGAATCTGACCTCTCCCTTACAGTGGTGTAAATTTGAAGTTATTATGTTCAGTAGTGTTACTCCAGATTTATAAAGATAAACAAAAGTCAAAATTTTGCCCAACATGTTTAACAAAACAGAATCATCTATGAATAAGTGACAGAGTCCTGTGGCACCCTATAGACTAACAGACATATTGGAGCATAAACTTTCGTGGGTGAATACTCACTTCGTCAGACTCATGTTAGTCTATAAGGTGCCACAGGACTCTTCTGTTGCTTTTTACAGATCCAGACTAACATGGCTACCCCTCTGATACGTGTCATCTATGAATGACAGTGTTTTAGATGCTAGGGTGAATAGTAATCTCTTTTGAATAAGAGAGACACACTTTTGGAAAATATAATTTAGTTTTTCATTTGATATATTTCAAAAGGAAAATAAACAGTTAACCACTTTCCGTAAGGGACTCTTCATGTGGGTAAGGTGAGCAGGATTTGGGCTTTTAAAAAGCTCATCTGCCTGAATGTCAAAAAATGATGACTTCATTGGCATAAGGAAAGTGATTAGCTATGTGTTTTCAATTGCAATACATCAGTTGATGTAACATTTCCTAAAATTCTGATATTTTTCCATTATTGTGACTATTTTCATGCATAAGGTAAGTCTGATACAGCCCATTTCTGAAGTCAAAAGGGAAATGTTTTGCTCTTTGCTAGTTTTCTAAATATATTTAGTGGATATAAAAATGTACGTGTTTTAGTAACAAGGAATAATGTAGGGGCCTGGCCCATGTCTGGGGGGCTCCCAGGCATTATGATAATACAAATAAAATTATAAAATAAAATTATAGGCAGCCTTGATAGAAATGTCTAGAGTAATGGTTCTCAACTTATTTGAGATTGTGGGCTATATATGCAGCTCTCTGAGTGTTATGTGGGCCGCATCCATACAACATATATCTATTACCTGTATAGCCCTGAGGATGCCACATGGATTGCAGCTGTGTGCTGATTGGGCTGCAAGCAACCTGCAGACCACAGGTTGAGAATCACTGGCCTAGAGTTACAGTGCTTAACACTTTTCATTCAAAGACCCTAGTTTTAGTTTCTTCTAGAAGTGCCAATCTGAAACTGTTCAGGCTGAAATTTTCTATTCTAGGGGTCTGCCTCAGGCTGCATATTTCTGGAAAATTTCAGCAAGAAACATTGAGCCATTTTGGGGGGAGGGATAGCTCAGTGGTTTGAGCATTGGCCTGCTAAACCCAGGGTTGTGAGTTCAGTTCTTGAGAAGATCATTTAGGTATCTGGGGCAAAAATCTGTCTGGGGATTGGTCCTACTTTGAGCAGTGGGTTGGACCAGATGACCTCCTAAGATCCCTTCCAACCTTGATATTCTATGATTTCCAAGAATGATATTAAGGAAAAATATTTTGTTAGCCCATATTACATTTTTATATCAGTTTCATTGAGAAGCTCTAGCACCTCCATACTTTGGAGCAGGGACTTGAAATTTTCAGAGAATCCACACTGTTCCTGTGTACAACTGGACTGCATATCTGTCATCCCAGAGGTTTAGGGGGCTGAGCAGGACTTTCTCTGCAATTGCTCCTGCCAACTGCTAAGAGCTGATATGGCACCAGAATTGTTAGAAGGGAAGATTCTCTCCTGTGAGCATAAGAACGGCCGTACTGGGTCAGACCAAAGGTCCATCTAGCCCAGTATCCTGTCTACCAACAGTGCCAGGTGCCCCAGAGGGAGTGAACCTAACAGGCAATGATCAAGTGATCTCTCTCCTGCCATCCATCTCCATCCTCTGACAAACAGAGGCTAGGGACAACACCATTCCTTACCCATCCTGGCTAATAGCCTTTTATGGACTTAACCACCATGAATGTATCCAGTTCTCTTTTAAACGCTGTTACAGTCCTAGCCTTCTCAACCTCCTCAGGTAAGGAGTGCTCTCAAATGATCCCCCTGCTGACGCTTAGTAGTGAGGAGGAGAAAGAGGAAGAAGCCTGACTCCGAGGGGAGAATAGGTGTAGCCTGAGGGTAATAGGAACCTAGTGGCAGGTGGGTAATAGCTGGGGAAGATCAGGTACGGGGATCTAGGGTAGTCAGAAATAAGAGGGGTGGGGGGCACAGATGAATGGGGCAGAACAAATGGAACACACTCCCTTCCAGAACCTGGAATTGAATCTAGCACTCCTGAGGCCTGGTCTACACTAGGCGTTTAAATCGGTTTTAGGAGCGTAAAACCGATTTAACGCCAAAACCGTCCACACTAGGAGGCATCTTATATCGATTTTAATGGCTCTTTAAACCGGTTTCTGTACTCCTCCCTAACGAGAGGAGTAACGCTAGTATCGGTATTAACATATCGGATTAGGGTTAGTGTGGACGCTGATCGACGGTATTGGCCTCCGGGAGCTATCCCACAGTGCACCAGTGACCGCTCTGGACCGCAATCTGAACTCGGATGCAGTGGTCAGGTAAACAGGAAAAGCCCCGCGAACTTTTGAATATTTCCTGTTTGCCCAGCGTGGAGCTCCGATCAGCACAGGTGGCGATGCAGTCCGAAATCAAAATAAAAAAAGAGCTCCCGCATGGACCATGCGGATGTGATCGCTGTAAGGGCAGGCAAATCCGTTCTATCAGCGCTCCGTTACAGAAGATGAAATTCAGAATCCTTTTTTAAAAATCTCCAGACAGACGCCATAGCAGGGACTCAGCGCACTGCAGCGTGACAAGCGTAACGGAAAGCCAAAGAATCAAATGGACACTCATGGACTGGAGGACTGAAGCTATCCCACAGTTCCTGCAGCCTCCAAAATTATTTGCATTCTTGGCTGAGCTCCAAATGCTTCTAGGGTCAAACACAGTGTCCGCGGGTCAGGGCATAGCTTGGCAATCTACTCACCCACCCCCCACCCACCCCCAGAAGCGAAAGGTAAAACAATCCTCTGACTCTTTTACATGTCACCCTATCTTTACTGAATGCTGCAGATAGACGCGATAGTGCAGCACTCAACACCAACATCTTTGCTCCCTCGCCATGGGCGGTTGATGGTACAATACGATGGAAATCCATCCTCATCATCAGCATCAGCTGATCGTACAAAAGCTGGAAATCCATCCTCATGATCAGCCTCAGCTGATGGTACAAAAGGACTGTTAACCGTCCTCGTCATCAGCCTATTGGCCCTAATTTTTCTGGTGGATGGATGGTGCAATATGGCTGGTAACCATCCTCATCATAGCAACAGGGGGCTGAGCTCCATCAGCCCCCACCCTTCATGTGTAAAGAAAAGATTCAGTTGCCCCTGGACTAGCAGTGGGATGCTGGGCTTCTCTCCTACACACTGCTTAATGTCCTGTCTGGACTATCATAGCAGCTGGAGGCTGCCTTCCACTCATTTCTCACTAACAAGTCAGTGTGTCTTATTCCTGCATTCTTTATTAATTCATCACACAAGTGGGGACAATGCTACGGTAGCCAAGAAAGGCTGGGGAAGAACGGAATCAACAGGCGGGGTTGTTACAGGAGCACCCCTGTGAATAGCATACAGATAATAATTTCTGCAGGCTCTGACACAGAGCAGCTGTGCTCTCTGGTTCTATGATACGGTGGTTCTCTAGCACACTTGCCTATATTAGGCAGCACTGATTCTATTTTTAGAAACTAAAAGGAGGGATTGACTCAGGAGTCATTCCCAATTTTTGCTTTGCGCCCTGGCTGATCGGCCAGGGCACTTATGACAGCAGCTAATGGTACAAAACGATGGAAGGTGCAATATGGCTAGTAACCAATCTTGGCTTTTGCGCCCTTGGCTGATTGGCCAGGGGCACTAGCAGCAAATGGTACAAAAGGACTGGTAGCCATGATCATCCTCAGTTCCAATTTATGGAAGGGTTTGGATGGTGCAATATGGCTAGTAACCATCTCTGCTGTCATGCAAAAGCAAAAGCATGCTTCTGTGTAGTGCTGCTGAATCGCCTCTGTGAGCGGCATCTAGTACACATACGGTGAGAGTCACAAACGGCAAAACAAGCTCCATGATTGCCATGCTATGGCATCTGCCAGGGCAATCCAGGGGAAAAAGGCGCGAAATGCTTGTCTGCCGTTGCTTTCCCAGACGAAGGAGTGACTGACGACATTTACCCAGAACCACCCGCGACAATGATTTTTGCCCCATCAGGCACTGGGATCTCAACCCGGAAGTTCCAAGGGGCGGGGGAGGCTGCAGGAACTATGGGATAGCTAGGGAATAGCTACCCACAGTGCAACGCTCCAGAAATCGACGCTAGCCACGGACCATGGACACACACCACCGATTTAATGTGCTTAGTATGGCCGTGCTCCACCCGATTTTATAAATTCTGTTTTACAAAACCGGTTTATGCAAATTCGGAATAATCCCGTAGTGTAGACGTACCCTGAGTCTCACCATTCTTCTGCTCTCAGTCAGCAATTAGCTCTGAATCTGCTGGCAAAATGCACCTCTTCCTCTAGTGGCTGATCCACATGGAGGATGATAACCTACTACTGCAGTCAGGTACTCAGTTCAAGTGGCAGAGGTCTGTGCAGTGGATCTCAAGGTTCAAACACTGTTGATGAACTATGTGGAGGTCAATATGGTTCTACATGATGGAATTAATTTTTCAGTTTCCTTTGTTAACCTAGAAAATTACATTTACCTCCTTCCCCCATATGTTAATAGCACATTATGGTTTTAAAGTCCAGCAGTCAAAAGTAAGGAAATGCCAGAATTAAGGTTGCTTGGGCAGGGGGTGGAGGAAGAGTGGATCCTGGGGGAGCCTAGTCTCAGAGGGAAACATCTGGAGCACAGGTGCTATCTTTCCCTCAAGCACCAGGGCTGCAGCTGTGGCCAGCCCATACATGACCATTGTCCTTACCTTCATGTTACTCCTCTAGATAAGGGCCAAAATATTTAGAGTGAATTATCTCTTTCCTTCAGCTCCTTTTCTTTTCTTCCTTATCTTTTACTTAAAAGTACTATGTGATGTGTCTGGATCCTGTAATCATAACAGCAATTGCAGCTACCTGGTTCTCTAACCGGAATGCTTGAATAGTTAACACACACTGATCAGAGTCCAGAAAGTAAATATTTGGAGCGATGATAAACAAAACTCCATTCTTTTGGCTCTCTCTGTGGTTGGTTTTCTGATAGATCTACTTCAGATTTCTTTGGCATTAGGTCATACATTTCTGACTAGGACAAGATGGATGGGACACATGTGTGCATGAAGGGATAACTTCTCGTGCCATTGTGAATTTACAAACTGGCTTTACAAGCTTATTGTACAATACTTGTCAAATGAGATTTGTGGCCCAGATAAGTTTTCCGATATCTGAGCTCCAAATTGAACATTGCTTAGTGTGTGGTGATGAACATTGTTTCTTTGTGAACGTTATTTGTGATGAACTATTTAACACACTTATGAACTGGGAAACCTGGTATCCTGGGTGAGGAGAAATTACTCTTACACAGACATGTGAAGTCATTGAGACAAGTTGATTTAATGCTAGTGGCATAGTACAGTTCTTCTCTGAGCTGGCCTCTGAGCATTGTAGATTATGACTATAGTCTAGGGTCACGGTTTAAGGTCAGAAGGAACTACCAGAACATCTCGTTTGACCTCCTGTATAACACAGGCCACCAAAACCATCCAGCACCAGCGCATTAAACCCAACAACTGAAATTAGATGAAAGTATTACAGCTTACAGGAGACCAGACTATTATGTGCCACAGGCAGAGCACAGGAGGGTCTGAGGTACACCAGTGCCTGAGGCCCCCACAATGGCAGGGAAATGAGGATGTGAAATATTCCCAGATAAGCCAGGCAAGTGACCCACACCAACAAGCTGCAGAGGAAAGTGAAAAAACCCCAAGGTTATTACTAATCTGACCTGGGGGGAAATGCCTTCCAAGCCTCACATATAGCGATCAGTTAGACTCTGAGCATGTGAACAAGAACCAGCCAGCCAAGAATTGAGAGAAAGAATGCTCAGTGCCACCTCAGAGCCCTGCTTACCACATCCAGTGTCCCATACCCAGTCGTGGGCATCCCTGATACTTCAGAGGAATACACAATACCCAAATGAAATTACATTTGGAGGGGAGGCAGAGCTGTCTCTGGGCCCCGTGCTTTGGGGAGCCCTGCAGGCTGGTGTGATTGGCCGGTGCAGTCGATCCCGGAAGTGACGGATTTGTCACTTCCACCCCGGGCCCCACACTCCCCTAGGGACAGCCCTGGGTGGAGGGAATCCCTTCCTGATTCCTGCACAGGTGGTTTACTGAGACCATGAAGCATAAGCTCATAGGGAAACCAAACGTAAACCAGAACAGAGCCCTAGGGCTGCTGAGCCCAGCTTTGTAGCATCACAAGCAATGCCATGATACAATCACCCCCATACATTTGTCCAGGGCTCTCTTCAAACTAAATAAGGTGTTTGCTGCCACAACTCCTACTGGAAGGCTGTTCTAGAACCTCACCCCTCTGATGGTTAGAAAACTTCTTCTAATTTCCAGCCTGAATCTGTTCATGATGAGTTTATATCCATTTGTTCTTGTGGCAACATTGTCCTTTAGCTGGTATTTACCCCCATAAAATGTATTTTTAGAGATCAATCATGTCCATTCCCAGCCTTCTTTTTGTGAGACGAAGAGCTTGGCTTATTTACAGTCTCCTCTTATAAAATAGGCCCTCCATTGCCCTGATCATCCTAGCTCTTCTCAGCATCTGTTCCAATTTATCTTTCATGAACAGGGGTGACCATAACTGTACATAGTATTCCAAATGCGGTCTTACCAGTGACATCAATACTTCTCTCTGTCTCTCTCCTGGAAATGCTTCACCTGATACATCAAAGAATCACATTTGCCTTTTGCACAGCTACATCACATTGGTGGCTCATAACCATCCTGTCATCTAGCCACATACCCAAGTCTTTCTTCTCTGGTCGCTTCCAACTGACAAAGTCCCCAGCTTATAGCAGCAATTCTTATTATTAGACCCTAAGAGCCTGACTTTGCACATTGTCCTGTTGAATTTCATCCCATTTCTGTCACTCCAGTCTTCAAGGTCATTAAGATTGTCCTGTATAATATTCTGACCCTCTTCTGTATTGACAATGCCTGCCAACTCTGTATCATAGGCAAATCTCATTAGCACACTCCCACTTTTTGTGCCACGGTCAATAATAAGAAGATTGAGTAAGATTAGTTCCAAAACTGATCCTTGAGGAATTCCACTAGTAACCTCCCTTCAGGCCAACAATTCACATTTCAGCAAAATGCATTGCTTTCTCCCCTTTAGCCAGTTCCTTATACACCTTACAATTCTTGTACTAATCTTCACTTTCCCTAATTTAACTAATAATATCCCACATGTTACCACATCAAATGCTTGTACTGAAGTCCAAGTTTATGAGATCTACTGCAGTTCCCTTACCTAAAAAACCCCACCAATTATTTTCTCAATAAAGGAAATCAAGCTACTCTGGCATGATGTACAATTGGTTGGATTACATCCCCCTTACCTCCATGAATTGAATTATTCTTTCCTTCACTATTTGTTCTAAAGCACTGCATACGAATAGTTTCTGGGAGCAGTTTAAAATTTAAATACCTCTTAAATTGGCGGTATCCAACATTAGGCTCTCAAACTCTTTGTCAGATTGGAACATGTTTTGAAAGAGAGTGGTGAGGACTTTTAGTAGCTGATTTAGGCAGGGCTGTGGATTACATAGGGTGCATCCTCAGCCAGATGCTACTAAAACTCAGGGAAGGAGAAACTGGGGAAGGATAGGGGAAAATGGAAGAAACACTGAAGAATCAGATGAGAAAAAATGAAAGGAAAATTGATTACATAGGAAATTACACACCACCTCTGGGCACCTCTAAGATACTTCCCCTCTTGCAAGCACAGAGTCTGAGTGTAGCAAAAATGTTTAATAAAAGGAGGGGAGTAACTCAGCATTAGTTTGAGAAAACACCGCAACTAGGGTTCATCAACATAAACCCACCCCCATGTAAGTTGGGCAATATCCTTTTCCCCTCAGGTTCTTAAGTTCAGAAACCCAAAAGTCCGTTTCATGTGCCCGTCCCTTCTCTGCACCCCACTCACAGTTGCAGTCTTTGATCAGTGCAGCCCCAGAGTTCAGAGGTTCATCTGTAGAGTTACCCCTCCTTCCACGCAGGATGGGAGGTGAAGGAGGCACCTTACATGCTCTGCTGCTTAGGCACTCACTTGCCACCCTGCTGGCCGATTGCTGCACTTCTCCACCAGCCATGCCTCTCCGCCAGCTGCCCGCTCACCAAGATGTCTTCAGGGCCCACCACTTAACACAGCTCTCAATGATTTCAGCTCTTAGTGGAGGAGCCTCACTGCTGGTGCACACTGGGAAGTCTCTTGCATCAGAGACACTGTTCCAAAGTAGGTCTAATACTTAGACCTAGGTATCAGTGATTTCAACTCTTCAGCATGTAACAAGACTCTCAATTGAGTTGAAAGTAGTTTTTATTATACCGTGGAGAGAGGAAGGGTCAAATGGTGTCTAAGACCCTTAAACAGGGCCCACCCCGCCACATACAAGTACCTGTTCCCAACCTTTCTCAACTCATGGGGCTTTGGAACGCATGTCCCTGCCTTGCGAGTGCCATGCAGTTGAGGGTGAGTCCCTCTATTGGGGTATGCCAGGTACAGTTCTTCTGCCCTTGGTTCACACAACAAGGATAACAACCCTTTATTACTCCTGCCTCAATAACAAGGAGACTGGGGATCCTACACCAGCCACAAGTGATCATTTGGGCAAGCAATCCTATCATGCTGAGCACCTAGACAGCATGGGTGTGTCCATGCAAACAAGATCAGCTCCTGAAGTTCTTTTCCACAGCACACCACTAGATGTCAGGGGAGAGTTCATTCAGACACTGCTCACATTTATGAATCCCATTCTCAGTAAGACTAGACAATGGACTTGTCTACATGGCACTGCAGCTTGAATAAAGGAGTGTGTCAATTGCAGCATGCACCAAAACTGCTGCACTGTAACTGCCCGATGCAGATGTTGTTGGCGAACTAAAAGGTACCTGGTTTGCCTTCAAATAGTCACCCACACAGCCCTAGGTAGCCTTGGCCCAATGTTATTCAATAATTTAGTGATATGGGAGAAAATAGTCATTTCTGGTAAAGTTTTCAGATAACAAAATTGGTGAAGTGGTAAATAATTATAAGGATAGGCCATTTCTACAGAGAGATATGGATTGCTTGGTAAGCTGCGCCCATTCAAACATGCATTCTATTACAGCCATATGCAAGGTCATACATGGAGAAACAAAGAATGTAGGCCACATTTACAGAATGAAGGACACTAGGACAGTACTCTAGAAAACAGTGACTCTGAAAGGGATTTAAGGGTCATCATAGATAACCAGCTGAACATGAGCTCCCAGTGTGACGCTGTTTCTAGACGTGCTAACACTCTGCTTGGGTGTATAAACAGGGGAGTATCAAGCAGATGTAAGGCGCTTATATTACTTCTGTATATAGCATTGGTGAGAACATTCTGTTTGAAAGAAAGATGTGGAAAATTTAGAGAGGGTACATTGAAGAGCCAGGGGAATGATTTGAGGTCTTACACTGAGAAATTTTCTTTAGAAAGAGTTCTAGTTCATCCCAACTTACTGGATGCAAGAATTTCTAGGTGATATTCTATGGCATATGTTATTCAGGAAGTCTGTCTAGGTCATTATAACTGTCCTTTCTGGCCTTAAAAAGAAAGTCCATGAAATCACAAAGCTCAGTTAGGAAGGAATTGAAACATGGTGCATACAGACTAACCAGCCTTAATGGCAATATGTTACATCACCATTTCTCACATACATCCTTGTTATGCTGCATTATGCCACAAACATCATGTCAAGCTGCTAGCCCAGAAGCACAGTACAGAGTTCAGATTCAGGGTTGGACTTGCTGAACTTCAGGTTAGAAGTGACATATCTTTTCCAGTATTGCTCACTACAGTACTAATATTTACTGATACAAATTCTTTATTGTGGGGGACAAATGTAAGTGCAACTGCTGCAGACATGCCTCTGAAACTAATAACTATAGATGTAAATCTAAAATGTGTCTTGCCAAAGCCATGTCTAACAGGCTACTCACTTTGCATAGACAATCACAGTAATAGAGTTTGCAAATTAGGTACAGTCGCAATTACATGTTTGTATGCACAATTATGCGCACACATTTTTTGAAATTTGGTCCTTGTGTGTGCCAGCTTCATATATTCTATCCTGCTGCACTCTATGATTGGAGCAGTTTCTCTTCTTGCATAAAGAGTCCTTCAGATCCCTCCCTGAAACGTCTTCCTTAGTTTTGATCGTTGTTCCTCAAGCCATTCTTGTGCTCAGTCTATTATTTCATGTATCTTATCTATCTGAATTATGCACTGTAAACCATTCAGGGCAGGGATGCCACCTGTATATTTATGAAGAGACATTTATAGTTATTTAGCTCTATGAACAGTCCTGTTTAATCTGAATGCCTTTTCACAGGGAAAAGGAGAGTGGATCTGACAGAAATACAGAAGAATGTCACAGTCAGTGGAGAGAGGAGTAGGAAGTAAAAGGATAAACTGAGAAAAAAAACATAGCCAAGAGAAGGGTGTATGGGAGAAATCCCTCTATTGCCAATGAAGACCACACTCCTAAAATTTAGAGATTAGTGAATCTGAAAGAGTATATAAAATATTCTGAAGTTTGGAGCTCTTATCTAAGTCTTTCATAATTCTTTAGATACACTTTAGGGGCTAATAACCTTTCTGTCCAGCCTTGACACAACCCTTATACATTTTGAGTCTCCTCAGAAGTTCATGCAGTGATGTGCCTAGCCAACATCTCGTTGGTTGCTATTCTGCCTCCTCATGCATACACAGATTATCTTCATTCCTCAGTGACATCAGGAGTAATTCAAACTAAACAGGATTTTTCAACTTAAATCTATTGAAATTAAAACAAACTTTTTTTAAAAAAACATTTGAAAGTAAATTTTAGTGCTAATGGAAAGGTCCCAGAGTGGCAGCTCTGGAGGCCAAAGCCCTCTCTGTACAGAACTGGTGTAGTATTGTTGAGTCTGAACTCTTTATGAACTGAAACTTAACTCAGACTACATGTCTGTGTCTGAAACTTTTAATCAAAAGCTCTGACCTGCGAACTACTCATGACACCCCCCTCCCAATAAGTAGCCATCTCCTTTGTCTTCTCTAATTTACATTTTAACCTGTTTTATCCTGTAGAATCTTGATTGATTATGCATGACCATTATGATCTGTTAATCACTTTGTTTACTTCTGTGTATAAATATTGATGCTCACCCCTAATAAACTGGCCACACTTACTCCAAAGCTTGGCTCTTAAGCTAAGGATGGTGTGAGCCCGTTGATCAACGAATTGTTGTCTGGTCTCTGACAGATCTCTGAGCCCTATACCAACTCTGCACAAACTCGGGTGCTGGAGAGGTGAGTAGGACTTGCTTTTTACCTAACAATTTGGGGGCTTGTCCGGGATTCCTTCTGGTGCGGTGCCTCTGTCCAGTGGTCAGACCACTCACATACGAATTGGCAGGCGCCACGGGAGATTTCTCCCAGCCAATTCAATATTGAGGGGTCGTGTACTGGACAGCAGGATAAACGCCAGTTGGAGGGCTCCTGTCAGACACCATGGGTCAAGGGACTAGCGTGCCTCTTGAGAGTCCGCTGGGGATTGTAAATAAGTTATGGAATGAAGGGAAACTCCCAGTACAGACAGGAATGTCTAGGAGGAAGTTGTACACACTGTGTGTAAGGAATTGGACTGGGTATACCGCGGTATTGGCCGACCCGGAGATGAGGTGGTTTTCAGATGGCTCTTTCGAACAGGCTGCCTTAAGAGGAGTAAGGAGCCAGATCGAAAAAGACCATCCGGGACAGTTATGTTACTGGTTTTTGTTGGGACACAGCAGCAGAGCTGTGGAAATCTTTAAAAATTATGGCAGTCAGGTATTCTTCCGAGAGTGAACCCCCTCCATGTTATTTCGATGAAGGGTGTAAACCACGGCGTGTTTTAACTCGTCAGTTGGTCCCCACTGCACTTGCCCCTATTCCTCAGCAAGGGGACTCTCTCCAGGGCGCAGAGGGGAATCTGCAGGACTCCAAATTGGAATCTCTGCAGAGGGATAAGGAGGAAATGGAGGGGCACACCTCGGAAGAAGTAATTACTAGGCAAAAGATCAAGCAGCTGCAGCAGGATGCATACTACTCTTATTTCGTTTTTTGTGAATCAGTCAGTACCCCCTGTAAGGGATTATTTCTTAAAGTTTTGCCCTGGTTGGGGAGGTGAGTCAGTCACGTCAGTGTTGGATGTAGCTGATTTTGCATGGGAGAAAGGAAGGGAAAGCAGCAGAAAGAAAGAGAAAAAGGAAGAATATAAGTTCATGGCTTTAGCTTTTCACGGTGGTATTCGAGGCAGAAGCCGTGGCCGTGGCAGGGGATCTCAGGGTGCTCGGGGGAGAGGGTCCTGGCAACCCCAGCCACCAGGAAATTGTTTTCAGTGCGGACAACCCGGTCACTTTAAACGTGAATGCCCCTGGGGACGCCCAGAGGGTCCGGTCGCATCCGCAGATACTTACACCAGGGACGAATACACTCCTGCACCACCAGCCCAGCCCGTTCCTCAGGCCTGGATCAACTACGGGCAACAGCAGCAGCTGCAGCGAACTCAGCCTTCTCAATGACGGTACCCCGGGGGCGAAGGCAAACAATGTGATGGTCTTATTTCCTGAATGTCTTTAGCCGGCTCTTTCCTCACTTTCTCCCCTCCCAGCAAAGAGCCTCATCTAACCCTTTCAGTCCAGGGACTGCCTGTCTGTTTCCTCTTTGATACTGGAGCTACTTTCTCTCTTTAAATCATGCCCCTCTCCTGGCTATCCTCTGAGGTTAAAACTGCAACTGGGGTGGAAGGCAACCCACAGTCTCTGGGACTCACTTTGCCTCTAAATGTTATTTATGCTGATAAATGTTTTTCTCACCGTTTTCTTTTTTCCCCAGCTTGTCCGATCCCTTTGATGGGCCGGGATTTACTCTGTAAGCTTGAGGCTACTTTAACCTGCACTCCTGAAGGGGTAGGATTATTGATGACAGTGTTAGGAGATTCGACCCTAACTCAGGGTAATTGGGAAACCCCCCCCTCTCTCCCCTGACCTCACTGACTTGCCTTCAACCCTCTGGGGAATTTCTGACACTGATGTTGGCCTGCTCCTTTCAGCAGAGCCAGTAAGGATTCAAGTAAAGCCCTCCTTAGCCCCCCCGTCAGTCCCCCAATACCCCCTGTCGCTGGAAGCTCGGGAAGGCATCCGCCCCATTGTCGAGGGATTCATTGCACAAAAGCTAGTCCGCCCTCAGCGCACTCCCTGTAATACCCCAATACAGCCTGTCAAAAGCCTCCTAAAAGGATGGAGACCCTATTCGTTGGCGCTTTGTACAGGATCTACGGGTTATTAATCAGTATGTGGTCCCTCTTCATGCAGTAGTTCCTGATCCAGCTACTATCATCAGCCAAATCCCCTGGGATGCTGAATGGTTCACTGTTATTGACTTAAAATCAGCCTTTTTCAGCATTCCTGTACACCCAGACTCTCAATATCTCTTTGGTTTCACCTGGGAGGGACAAAGTTATGTCTGGCAACGACTTCCTCAAGGCTACAGAGACAGCCCCACGATTTTCAGCCAATGCCTCCGCCACGACTTGGAAGGCTTCACCAGTCCGCAGGGATCCACGTTAGTCCTATACGTAGATGACATCCTACTAGGTAACCGCAAAGAAGCCGCCCTCCGCATCGATGGTAAGGCACTTTTATTATACCTACACACCAGAGGCCACAAGGTAGACCCTAACAAGATTCAGTGGGTCTCACAGAAGGTTCGATATCTGGGCTTCCTGTTAACCCCAGAGGGGAGACAAATGGACCCAGTCCGCATAAAGACTATCCAAAACTGCCCTCTGCCAAACACCAAGAAACAACTTCAAGGTTTCTTAGGATTAATTGGCTTCTGTCGCCCTTGGTTGACGTCCTGTGGGGAGTTAAGCAAACCGCTCCACCGACTCACTGCTAACCTTGCTCCTGACCCTTTGCAGTGGTCCCCAGACACAATCCAAGCCTTTCAGTTACTCAAGGACAGTGTGGCCTCCTCCATGTCTCTCCGCCCCCCCAATTACAGCAAACCCTTTCACCTTTTTGTCCACGAGAGGGGCGGAATTGCTAGTGGCGTCCTTACACAGCTGAGCGGGCCCCACCATTTCCCGCTTGCTTTTTACTCCCAGCAGATCGACCCTGTCGCTCAGGGAACCCCATCCTGCATCCGGACTCTGGCAGCAGCTGCCCTGCTGATCACAAAGGCAAAGAGCCTGACCCTGGGTCATTTTACCACGGTCTGGACCTCTCATGCTTTGTCAGCCCTTCTGCGTAGGGGCACGACCCAAGTCTTTTCGGCCCATCGTCAGCAGCAGCTAGAGGCCGAACTCCTAGAAGACACTAACCTAATTTTTGAAAGGTGTGGGCCCCTTAATCCAGCTACCTTGCTTCCTGATCTGCCAGTCCTCCAGGATCAGCACGACTGTGTGGAAGTAGTTCATAGCATCTTACAGATAAGGAATAACCTGTTTGACGTGCCACTGGACAACCCTGATTGCATCCTCTTCTCGGACGGAAGCTCCTTCTATGTTGATGGCAAGCGTTTCACCGGTTATGCAGTCACCTCTGAATGGGACATTCAAGAGGCCGCCTCACTGCCAAGCAACTGGGGAGCCCAAGCCGCCGAACTCTATGCCCTGGCCCGAGCCTGCCAGTTGGCCGCTGGTAAGACCGTTACCATTTTTACTGATAGCAAGTATGCTTTTGGAGTTGTGCATTGTCACATCCACCTCTGGAAGTTTCGAGGTTTCCAGACAGCTGCCGGTAAACCCATTCAGCACCTCCCCCTCATCCACAAGCTTTTGGATGCCCTCCAAGAACCCTCGGTCCTGGCTGTAGTTCATTGCCGGGCCCATACTAAAGATGATAGCCCCGTCACCCGTGGGAATGCCCTGGCTGACGCCCGCCAAGGCGGCTGCCGTCTTACCCTAGCCATGCCCACGTTGGCTATTGTGACCTCCTCCTTTACTCCATCGCACTCGCATCGGTACCTGCTGCTGAACTACAGTCGTGGAGAGCCTCGGAGCCACTCTGGTCAAAGGGACCTGGCTTATGCCGGATGGCCGAGCCTGCCTCCTCGCTCCACATACCCCGTGGCAGTTCGCTGGCACCATGATAAGGGGGGTCACTACGGCACGCACGCCCTTGTGGACACCATCGCTCGCTTTTGGTATGCTCCAGGCATTCAACCCTACTGCCTGTCAATAGTGAAAGCATGCAGCACATGTCAGCGAAATGGACCTGCTCCGCCTCTTAACAAAATTAAGGGTGGAAGACCTCCGCCTGCTGCCCCATTTCAACATCTTCAAATTGACTTTGCAGATATGCCAAAGGCTTTTGGGAAAAAGCACCTCCTTGTTTTGGTTTGCCCTCTGACTTCATGGGTCGAAGCTTTTCCTACTGCTAATTGTACTGCTGCCACAGTGGCGAAGATCCTCCTTAGAGACATTGTACCCCATTTTGGCATCCCTCTCATACTTGATTCAGATCACGGACCCCACTTTACTGGTAATGTCCTTGGCCATTTAGAACAAGGACTGGGCATTTCACACTCCTTTCATACACCCTACCACCCCCAGTCTAGCGGGAAAGTTGAGCATATGAATAGGGAGCTTAAGCTTACATTGGCTAAATACTGTCAGGAAACAGGGTTAAAGTGGCCTCAGGTACTTCCCTTGGTCCTGTTTCACCTTCGCACTCGCCCAACCCGTGTATTGGGATTATCCCCCTTTGAACTGCTCTATGGACATCCCCCTTTCAAAGGCGGGGTGCTACCACGTGCTGATGTTTCACTATTGGGAGGGGATCATATGACCGCATGCCAGTTTCTCTCCCTACAGGTTCGCCTCCGTACCCTTTGGAAAGCCTCGCCAGGCTCGCCTCCGTACCCTTTGGAAAGCCTCGCAGTTTTCCCAGACCGTGCCACTAGAAGAACAGATCCACCCGTTCCAACCAGGGGACTTCGTCTGGGCCAAAAAGTTCGTTCGTGGCGACGCCCTCCAGCCGAGGTTTACTGGACCCCACCAGGTTCTTTTAACAACCCAGACTGCAGTGTTCCTGGAGGGAGCACCTGGATTTGGGAAAATGTCCCAGCTGCGCCAGTTAGCTTTGCAAAACCGAATGACTTTAGACATAATGTTAGCAGCCCAAGGAGGGACTTGCGCCCTCATAAATGAAGAATGCTGTGCTTTTGTAAACGACACCTACCCTGACACTTTTCAACGTACCAAACATCTAAGGGAAATGGCTAAGAACTACTCCTCTGGCCGGCCACCTTATGATTGGTGGGGAGCCTTATGGAATTGGCTGCCTGGATTTGGGTGGGTTAAAAAACTCTTGGTGGGTGTTGTTGGGGCCATAGTAATCCTTATAATACTCTGTTGCTGTATTCAGTGTGTTCCCTCCCTCATAAACTCATGTGGGTCAGTTTATTCTTTTTCTACTTCAGCCAGAGGCCTTACTCTCTTAGAGTTGGCCCATGCTGAAATTGCCAAGCGGCCCTTGGCTCCTTAAAATGGGGTGTAGCTGTTGGTAAATAGTTATCCCAATAGCTACAAATGGAGGAATGTTGAGTCTGAACTCTTTATGAACTGAAACTTAACTCAGACTACATGTCTGTGTCTGAAACTTTTAATCAAAAGCTCTGACCTGCGAACTACTCATGACACCCCCCCTCCCAATAAGTAGCCATCTCCTTTGTCTTCTCTAATTTACATTTTAACCTGTTTTATCCTGTAGAATCTTGATTGATTATGCATGACCATTATGATCTGTTAATCACTTTGTTTACTTCTGTGTATAAATATTGATGCTCACCCCTAATAAACTGGCCACACTTACTCCAAAGCTTGGCTCTTAAGCTAAGGATGGTGTGAGCCCGTTGATCAACGAATTGTTGTCTGGTCTCTGACAGATCTCTGAGCCCTATACCAACTCCGCACAAACTCGGGTGCTGGAGAGGTGAGTAGGACTTGCTTTTTACCTAACAGTATTGCAGGCTTCAATGTGCCTTAGTCCTGAACCAACTCTAGAGATGAGAGGGAAGATCAGTTTTAATTTTCCTTAAATCTTTGTGTTATCTGCGGACATAAAAGGTGCCAGTTAGATTACCAACTCATACCAAAATGCTACCAACCAGCCCTCAAATAACATTGAGTTAGAATAGATCACACTAGTGCCCTAGGGGTGAAAGACTACCTCAGTCCCAGAATTCCCCAGGCCTGAAGCAGTGCCTCAGACAGATTCTCCATTGAATATTGCAGTTTGGGCTTCGGACCTTCCAGTCATTTTGGACACAAGCCTTCCAGGTAATATACTTATTCAGTTTTAGTGCTCTCACAGAAGAGACCCTTCATTCTACAATTTAACATCCCTACTTTGACCTTGAGAGACGGAATCAGTGTTAGTCATTTCGTTCAAATGCCTTTTGATGTCTGTTGCAAATAAAATTATGATCAAATGCAATGACAGCTATCCTAATTTTAATGTGGCATTTAGAGTTGCTAGCTGGTCTTACAATTGCAACTTCTGAAATGGAGCAAGTATACTGAAAATAAGAAACAGCTGCTACATAATGAATTGCATGTGTGCCTCTTAGTACTTTTGGCACCAAACCCAGATTTCTATTCTTTTTCTAGTACTGCTTAACACAAGCCTTAACTAAAGACTGATGCCAATAATAGAATGAATAATGTAACTGACATTACTTGTCTTACAGACTCATGAAAAGAAGTTTTACAGAGTAAAGGTTTTTACGTTGTGTGTGTGGTGGGGGTGGGCATGGGGTGAGGTATACAATGTGGACATATAAAGTTATATTGTTGCATTTGTTTCCTATCCATTGAATTCTCAGTTACTGATATGTTCAATCAAAAATATTTGTCTAAATAATTGCATATCCCAAGGAACTACAGTGCTGCATACAAGTGCTAGTGAAAAACTGAGAATATCTTACAGAGTGAAATGCAATTTGTTGAAATTAGAATTTTTCCTTAAGTAATTAATCCATTAGTTTAACTACAACCTCTGTTTTGTTCCAACTTTTTTGCTGTTGATTTTGGACTTCTATATTATTTACTCCAAAACAACCTAGAAGTCCAAAATCAAAGTTAGAGGAAAACAAATATCAGATTAGATTGAGGAATATTTGAAAAATTCTTAACCCATTTAATTTTTGTATGGAAAAAATTAAATTTAAATATCCAACAAAAAGCTGTTTACAGTAAAATAAGAGTGAGACAAGACAACTTTCTAGTATTTTAACCATAATTATTACTGTGATGGTGCACCCCCTAAGGCTTTATGGAAATATGCTTATAAATCTATATATGACATAACTGGAATGTTTTATACCATGTAACATCTCTCTGTAAAGGTTATGTTCTACTGAATCTATTCATCTTATTTGTAGGCATGTATCATTTTTGTATTTGAAGTTATGAATATTGGCTGTGTACTGGCTTGATTTTTAAGTAGTCTTAGTAAAGCATTTGGTCAGCTTCTTGAGAAAGGAATGTGCAAATTAAGTGCCCAATCAACACTTAACAATGGATCTCGGAAGGCTCCAATCCACATAAGAAGTCTCCCTGGAGACATTCAAGATAGCATGTGGGCAATGGCTGCTGCCTGTAAAAACGGAGTCATGCATGGACATGTGACTTGCCCATGTGACTCCAAAATTCCATCTTGGAGCTGGACTTTGCATAGGAGAGAGGAGGGGGTCTTCACCCACAAGAGAGTCTATTTAACCCCGTGGGAGACCCCTCCATTTGGTCTTCAGCTGGCTCAAGAGATATCCTTTGGGGACGGAGAGGCTACCTGAAGGAAACTGGAACAAAGGACAGTAACCCTGGGGGGTGTGAGTGATTGCTGGACCCAGACTAGAGGGAGACTAGACTGTAAAAGGAAGCTTACTGGAACACCTCTGAGGGTGAGGTTTTATCTGTACTCAGTTTTCTTACTGTATTAGGCATAGACTTGCGTGTTTTATTTTATTTTGCTTGGTAATTCACTTTGTTCTGTCTGTTACTACTTGGAACCACTTAAATCCTACTTTCTGTATTTAATAAAATCACTTTTTACTTATTAATTAACTCAGTATGTATTAATACCTGGGGGTGGGGGGCAAAGAGCTGTGCATCTCTCTATCAGTGTTATAGAGAGTGGGCAATTTATGAGTTTACCCTATATAAGCTTTATACAGGATAAAACAGATTTATTTGGGATTTGGACTCCATTGGGAGTTGGGCATCTGAGTGTTAAAGACAGGAACACTTCTTAATCTGCTTTCAATTAAGCTTGCAGTTTGTGGGATGCAGTTCAGACCTGGGTCTGTGTTTGTGGCCAGAAAGCATATCTGGCACAGCCAGACAGGGTTCTGGAGTCCCAAAGTGGCAGGAAAGGCAGGCGCAGATGTAGTCTTGGCACATCAGTTGGCAGCCCCAAGGGGGTTTCTGTGATCCAACCCATCACAATTACCATATGCAAATTAGGCTTCTTGTATTTTTTCCTTTTATTTAATTATTGAATTGTTTAGTTCACACACACTTTCAAAAACCTACATAACAGGAAGTTTTCCTCATTTTTACCCATCTCTCTTTTCCTGTTTCACTGTTCACAAAATATACTATCTAAGCATTTAACAACTTACCCACTTCAACCAATGACATTTGTGACTGGCAAATATAAGCGGTTCACATAACATTTCATAGTCCTCATTGATGGCCTTAAACACTTGATATGCAAATGGAAGTAGCTTAACATATTGCACAGAATAATTCACATGATCACAGCGTAACTCTCAGAACACTAAAACTTACTACAGCAGATAGAATTGACATCAGACAGTCAAAGCAGCATCTGTCAGTTACAATATTTTTTCATCACAGGGTTAATATTTTCACTTCTAAATCATCCCATCATGGTATTTGTTTGTTTACCCTTCATAGGCACGTGTACTCTTCAGGGATTTTTATGCTTAGAAATAATAAGGTTTTTAATACCTGTGACTCACATTGGTATCAATGGGAGTTGTGGGTTCTTGGCACCTCTGAAGATCAGGCATTAAATGGTGGTGGTGGAGGAGGAGATGTTTTGATTTAAATTTATTAGGAAGAGCCCACTAAAGTACATTCAACATTGCTAAAAAACCTTGGCTTTAGATATTCCTTTGTGATTAAGAAATGGAATCCTTTAAAGGATTAGTTACAAGAGAAAGCATTGCTTGGACAGGCAAACAACTTAAGAAAGCTAGTTAGGCAGTTCTTGTACTGTAATTTCACTGAGGTCAATAGCATTGCACCTGCTTCCACCAGTGGCAAATGAGTCTCAGACATTTTCATCCTTAATTCTACATCTGTCTTTCTTGAACAAATCTGTTAGGTAACTATTTCGAAGTTCTAGTAATGGCTGCTATGTTGCTTCTTTTGATCCTAAATTAATGTTTTTAAAAAGTTTTTGTTTGGTCACTAAACTGGTAAAAAACAGTTATTTATACAACTCTAGCAGCAAGTAGGGAGTGATCATAAGGTATACATTCTTGTTCGGGCATAGCTTTGGTGGCTGTGTCATGGATTCTGGAATCTATATTAATGTCAGTTCCTAGCAAAATTCTGGCTATGGCAATCTTGTAAGTTTGTCTAATTTGAATTGCTACAGTACCCAGCATTAGTTTTCATAGATTTTAAGACCAGTAGAGGGCATTGTGATCTGAGCTCCTGCATAACACAGGCAATGTGACTTCCTTGAATTGATTCCTTCAAGTCCAGTAGCTATGGTGGAACTAGATCAGGGGAGGGCAAACTTTTTGGCATGAGGGCCGCATTGGGTTTCAGAAGTTGTATGGAGGGCCGGTTAGGGGAGGCTGTGCCTTCCCAAACAGCCAGGTGTGGCCCGGCCCCTGCCCCCTATCCAACCTCCTCACTTCTTGCCCCCTGACGCGCCCCCTGTGACTCCTGCCCCATCCAACCCCCCTATTCCCTGATGGCCCTCCCAGGACCTCCACCCCATCCACCACCACCCCGCTCCCTGTCCCCTGACCACCCCCGGAACCTCTGCCCTTGACTGCCTGCTGCCCCATGCAACCCCTCCTCTCATTCCTGACTGCTCCCCCAGGACCACTTCCCCATCCAACACCCCATGCCGCTGAGCTGGAGCCAGCCATGCCACCGTGCAGCACAGAGCACTGGGTCAGGCTGCATCTCTGCAGCTGCACTGCCCCAGGAGCTCGCAGCCCCGCTGCCCAGAGCATTGCGCTAGCGGCACAGTGAGCTGTGGCTGTGGGGCAGGGGGGAAAGCAGGGGAGAGGCCAGGGGCTAGCCTCCCGGGCCAGGAGCTCAGGGGTGGGGCAGGAGGGTCCTGCAGGCCGGATGTGGCCCGGAGGGGCCGTAGTTTGCCCACTTCTGAACTAGATCATAGTTTTTTAAAATCCAGATTGCATCATTTTAAGATTTCCAGAGATGGAGAATCCACCTTAACCTGTGGTAAATTATTCCAATGGGTAAATACCCTCACAGTTAAAAATTTGCACCTTATTTTTAGTCTGAATTTGTCTAGCTATAATTTCCAACATTGGTTCTTGTTATATCTTTGTCTGCTAGATGGAAGAACCCTCTATAATCAAATATCTACTGGTATTCCTCATGTAGTTACTTCTAGACTGATCAAATCACCCCTTAATCTTTTCTTTGTTAAAATAAATAGATTGAGCTACTTCAATCTATCACTCTAAAACATGTTTTCTAATCCTTTAATCATTCTTGTGGCTCTTTTCTGAACCCTCTCCAATTTAGTAACATCCTTGAATTGTGGACACCAGAACTAGACATGGTATTCTAGCAGCAGTTACACGAATGCCAAATACAGAGGTAAAATAACGTCTCTACTCCTACCAGGGGCACGAACACTTTTTAGATTGGGAACATTGCACCCCCCCATCTTTACCTGTCTGTGTCCCCCAGCTGCACCCTAGAGCAGGGGCCAGAAGCAGGGCCATGGCTCTGGGAGAGGGGATGCAGAAGGAAAGGTAAGGCCGAGGCTGGGACCAGAAGCCAGGACCATTCAAAATCTGGGGGTGCTGCAGCACCCCACACCCCTAGTTCCTGTGCCTATGGTTCCTACTTGAGATGCCCCTGTTTATGCATCCAAGGATGCATTGTCCCTTTTGGTAACATTACAGTGGGAGCCCATGGTTCAGCTGATTATCCTGGGAAGCAGTGACTCTGCAAAAGATTTGGGGGTTGTGGTAGATAAAGGCCCCCATCCTGTAAATATGTCCTACATCTTTGCTCCTAGATGTATACATTTACATTTAGCCATATTGAAATGCATATTTGCTTGCACCCAGTTTACCAAGAGATTCATATTGCTTTATATTAGTGACCAGTCCTCTTCATTATTTTCTGCTCCCCCAATCTGGGTGCCGTCTGCAGGCTTAATAATTAATGACATGGAAGAAAACAAAATTGTCAATAAAAAAATATTAAATAGCATAGGGTCAAGGACCAATCCCTGCAAAACCCCACTAGAAACAAGTCCACTTGATTCCATATTTGCAGTTACATTTTGCGACCTATCAGTTAGCCAGTTTTGAATCCATTTAATGGGTGCTGTGTTGATTCTGTATTGTTATAGGGTTTTTTAAATTAAAATGTCATGCAGTACCAAGTCAAATGCCTTACAGAAGCCTAAGTTTCTTACATCAACAGTTGAATTAAAAGAGGGTAATATAATTAATGACAATCAACATGGGTTATGGAAAATTGATCCTGTCAAACTAAATTTATTAATAAAGTAATCGCAAAAAATATATAGAGTGCCATATCATCCATTCCCCTCTTTTTCACCCAGGGTTGATGTCAAGCTGACAGACCTATAATTGCCCAGGTCATCCTATATTTTTTTTTGTTTAAATACTGACAAAACATTATCTTTCTTACAGTCCTCTGGAACTTCACCAGTTTTCCAAGACATATTGGAAGTCAACATTAATGGTCCAGACAGCTCCTTGGCCAGCTCTTTCAAAACCCATGGATGCAAGTTATCCATATCTACTGATTTTAAAATGTCTAACATTAGTAGCTGCTATTTAACATCCTCTTTATATTTACTGTTGGAATGGAAAGTATATCATCTGAAATGAATACATCAGGCTTTTTCCAAATACAGAACAGAAATATTTATTGAAAACTTCTGCCTTATTCTCATCGCTATTGACAATTCTACCATTTCTACCTATTAATGAACCAATACCATTTTTTTGTTCTGAATATACAGAAAAGACTCATTGTATTTAACTCTGCTGGCTCGAGATTTCTCCATGTGTCCTTTTGCTTCCCTTATCAATTTATATAATTTTTAGCTTCTAATTTATTTTCATTGTTATCAACTTCCCCCTCCTTCCTCTATGAATATAATATAAATTATTGCTGCTTTTACTTGCCCTGTAAGCCAGGCTGGTTTTTTGTTTGTTTTTTATAACCAGTGTAGACTTCTCTCTCAGTTGTGGCTTTTTGTGCTACCGATAAAGTGTTTTTAAACAGCTCCCTGTTATCATCCACATTTTTCTGTTTAATGTCTCTCCTGCAGCTAATTTGGCTCAGATGTTTTCAGCTTTGTGAAACTGGCCCTTTTAAAGCACAAACTATATATAATTATTTGTCTGGACATTATTCTGTTTGTGTATAACAAGAGTAATCAAGTCATGATCACTCGCACCTATGCAACTGTAATGCCAAGAGACCCAGTTGTCCGGAACTCTGGAGCTTAATGGATGAGCCTCTACTGTAGGTGCTAAAAGACACACATCTCTTAGCCAAGACTGTAGCAGGCTCATCAATCTCTAGCCGGTTTAGCTGCCACTAGAGGGGGACAGAGTGCCACACCAAGTAGGTATGGGTTACACAGCCACTAATTTTTAGTTCTGTGATCAATTCTTTATATTCAAGACAAGGTCCAAAGTAGAATTCCCATGTTGGATCAAACACGTTCTGAATTAGGAAACTTGTCATCTAGAACGTTTAGAAGTTCCATGGGCAATGGCAGCGTGAGACTTCTAACGTGTCTCTCATATTGAAGTCTCCATGATAATGCAGCTTTTCCCCCGCTACACATACAGTCACCCTGTTCTCTAGTATTATTTGGCAGTCTACAGACAACACCAGCTAGTACTTCATCTTATGCTTTATCTGTTAGAACATGGATCCAAAAGCATTCAATTTCATTTGCTTCTGAGTTGGCTCAGAAACAGGTAATGCCATTTTTTTTAAAACAGAATGTCACTCCCCTTCCTCTTTTGCCCACTTGAGCCTTCCTAACAAGGTTATAACTAGTGATTTCACATTCCAATCCTGTGATTTATCCCACTAGGTTTCAGTAAAATCAATTAGGTTGAATTTACGCTCATAAATAAGCAATTCAAATTCCTTGTTTATTACCCAGCTGTGCTGGCATTTTTTCTAGATTTGGGGGCTCATGTCAGGCTTAAAAAAATCACATTATTCAGACAATATTCTTGGATAGCTTCTGTGTCCTCTACTATTACAATAACATGCTGGCCTGAAACCCAGTCAGTCATACTGTGATATTATCCATGTAAATACTATGCTTCCTAATAGCTGAATGCAGTTCTTTATGGAGATTGCTTGTTTGGAACACAAATCGCTAAAACTATGTTTAAAGTGTTAATCTGAATGTCAGTTCATTTCATGGCATTATGTGCCCTCTGAAATCCATGAGTAAAGAGGTTATCTGAAAAAAAAGTGAGCCAGCTGCCCAGATACTCAGTTAAATATGGAAGCTGATGAGTGCTTTGTCATATGTTATTTCTAGATGTATATTTTAGAATAAGTAAAAATAAATGGAGCGGCCACTGAAATTCGAGAAGTTGCAAGATATACAGGTCACAGCAGGATATGGCCCTGTGTTCTACCATTATTTCTGTTATTCCCTGTAATGTTCTCTCATATCAGTTATGAATTATCTGTTTCAGCAGAAACTCCCCAATACAATGAAACCAAAACCTGTATTCAGATATTTTCCAAAATATTAAACTTAGAACCTTGGACCAAATTTTGAGGTGGCTTGCACTAGTGTGCATGCAAAATTTACGCATAGAAGCCAGACACACCTCAAAGACGTCACCCTTGTACAATATTTCCTGAATTCCAGTAGCCACGTAAAAATGTGGATGCATGAATATCTGATAAGAACTCATCATCGCACTGGAAAAATAAGGGAAATGGCACATCCAAAGCCCTGCTCCTCGCATCATGTCAACCCCCAAAATATGCACACCTGCCATATGAAGTATGCAAGTAATTTATGCCAGTGAATAGATGGGATAAGTCAGAAGTAGACTATGGGAAGGTGAGAGCCCCACTTCAAGCTAACAAGCAAGTGGACAGATTATAGGAAAGGATCATTCCGCAACCAAGTCAGATGCCTCTACCTCTTTCATGTTGGCAGTTGTGTAAATGGAAAAAGTGTGCCGCCTCTACTGACTCCTTGCATCTCCTGAGAGGGACACTTTGATTTGATGCATTTATCTATGGGCCAAGTGGGCTATACCCTGGGGTAGCAGTAAATGAAGGGCAACATCTTATTTACAGATGACAAAGCCTAGGCAGAGAGGTTAAGTAACTTGTGAGGAAATGAGCCTGGTTTTGTGGATTAGGTATCCAGCCTGGTGTCAGGAGCCCTAGGTCCTACTCTCACTGTGCCAGTTCTTCACTGGATAGTCTTGTGCAAGTTACAGCCTCTGAATATCAGTTCTCATCTACAAAAGGGTGAGAACACCTCTATTTCCTAGGGTGGTCATGAGGAATAGTTTATATCAGTGAAGCACCTTCAGCAAAGTGTGGTTTGGAGTGCAAAGTATCACTTTAGAGATGGGGAAATAAGGGCAAACACAGCTTGTTAACCCAAGACTTGCATAGGAGACAGTGGTGTTTAGTGCAGTGGTTCTCAACCAGTGATCCATGGACTATGTGTAATGGGTCCACAAAATGACCAAGATTAAAAATTGACTGAACAGAATTCAACTGTATATATATATATATACACACACTATAGATTTTCAAAGGGGTCTGCACCTCCATTTGAAATGTCCAAAGAGGTCTGCAAATGGAAAAAAAGATTAAGATTGGATGAGGTACAAGACTGGAGGTCAGGAGACCTGTGAGACCAATTCTGCATCGTCCAATGACTCACTGCCTGTGGCCACACAATGTGCTTAAAACAACTCTGAATTTTTCACATCTGTTATATGGATAAGGAGTCAGCTAGGAATTTTTTTTTTATGCAAAAAGCTTTTTTCCATTATAAATACAGATGCAGGTTGACCAAAATTATTTGAGAATTTGGTTTAATTTTGGCAAACAGTTTTGTCAAAGAAATTATTTTGGAAAGGTTGAAACTGTTTACTTTTGTTTTGAGCAGGTGTTTTGTTTTGGAATTTCCCTAAATTTTATTAAAACATTAGACATTTTAAAACCCCGAAAACAAAACCAAAACATTTTGTTTTGGGTCAAGGAAAACTATGTTCAACCCAAAAATAAACCTTTTGACTTTCATTTCATTGAGAAATTGGAGATTTTTCATTTCAGTTTGATCTGAACCAAAAATTTCAGATTTTTTGGTTTGGCCACTGAACTGAAAAAAAAAATCAGTTGTTTGTCCAGCTCTAGTAATGTATAAAATGTGAACAACACTACTTTACAAAGGCAATAGCTAATATTTGTATGGGGTTGAGATGCTTGGATTAACATTGGCATATATGGTTTTATTAAGAGCCTACTATGGATGAGGAGTTCCAGGGTCCCAAATCCTAGCCCTTTAGTCAATCCATTACTTACACTGTGGGTCTGAGACCCAACAGTTTGACTCACTGTCCCAGAGCAATTCTTTGCAGACTCTGGAAAGCTCGTAAATGGATGGTAAAGATTCCTAAGGTGGTAAAACCTGTTATGTAGAATTAGGAATCTAGTGGACTTCCTAAACTATGAATAAAATGCTCTTAACTAAAAATATTTCACATACCCAAATTAGTCAAAAGGATCAGTCCTCACTGAGGCCAGCTGGTAAATTAAAAAAAAAAATTGTCAAGCTCAAGATATTTGAGATATGATAAACCAGAGGAACACATTGAAGATGTGAAACTGCCTCATTTTTAACCCTCTAAATCACAAAACTTTACCCCAACCCACCAGAAAAACTTTCAGACTGATTGATTTTTAAATTCCCACCCCTAATTTTGCCAAAACTAAAATAAACTAAGAATGAAAACCTGAGTTTCAGCTTCAAACTGGGGAGAGAACAGCATCTGCATAACACAGTCTCTGCTCAGTTCTTGAAAGATAATCATTATCCTCAGTTTAAATGGGCTCTGCATATACGGGACATAAATCACTTTGATAGAAATAAATCTAACTTTAAGAAATAGGCAAGATGTAAAGCATACTGCTTTTTTTTTTCCCTCCTGGAAAATTTGGATATAGCCATAGCAGCTTATCTCAACACTTCATTTCCAGGGTGTAATTTGAGATGGATTTCTCTAAATCCCTATAGAAAGATGGAATTAGACACGGTCTGTAATCTGAGAAGTAAGACTGACTTGGACTACTGCACCAAACAGTTACTGAACATAGGAGGCACTTTTCCTTAATTAGGGCCAGAGTCTGATTGGCCCTTCCACAGTGGTGCACAACAGGAAGGGAGAATATAAAAAGCCTGCCCTAATTGCACAATTGGTTTAAGGGCCTGGCAAAAGGTAATTAAAAAAAGGTAATAATTGGAGGTATACCAATCTCCTATAACTGGAAGGGACCTTGAAAGGTCATCAAGTCCAGCCCCCTGCCTTCACTAGCAGGACCAATTTTTGCCCCAGATCCCTAAGTGGCCTCCTCAAGGATTGAACTCACAACCCTGGGTCTAGCAGGCCAATGCTCAAACCACTGAGCTATCAATTCATTGGGCTAAAGTTGCTTCATGCCCCACGTGTCCATGCACAAGTCACATAGCAGCCAAAATCCTACAACTGGCTATACTAGTGGGCATGCAGGGTATATCTACACTGCAAAGAAAAACCTGTGGCTGGTCTATGCCAGCTGACTTGCACCCATGGGGCTCAGGCTCAGGCTGTGTAGACTTCATCTCAGGCTAGAGCCCAGGCTGTAGGACCTTGCAGAGTGGGAGGGTCCCAGAGCCTGGACTCCAGACCAAGTCCACACAGCAATGGAACAGCTTCGCAGCCTGAACCCTACAAGGCCGCGTTTTTTGTCACAGGCCAGCAGTGGGTTTCCTTTGCTATGTAGTCCCCAATTCTGCACTCCTGGCAGGAGCAGAATGTGTCACCATGCTCCTCCTCGGTGGTGGTGCTCTGCATTTCTTATGGGCTGTGCCCAGCCCTAGTTTCCATTCGGCTAAGATCCTTGTCCTCCACATCCCTCACCTAGACACAAAACCAAGATAAATAACTAGAAAGAACATCCGTGAATATTCTGGGGGATAACGAAACATTCTTATATGGGAGCTCATCTGTATCAGGCACAGCTGTTGAAACTCTTCTACTTTGTCCAAGGTATATGATTCTCACCAAGGGCCAGTTTCTGCCACCCTTACTCGCATTTAGCATGTTACTCCATGAGCAATCCCACTATAAATTCCATATAGAAACTCAAACACTTTGGAGCAGTTCCTGAGATGGCGTTAAACTAGCATAGCTCCAGCTGAAGTCAGTGGAACTACGGTAGGACCTCTGAGTTATGAACACTAGAATTACGAACTAACTGGTCAACCACATACCTCATTTGGAACAAGAAGTACACCATCAGGCAGCAGCAGAGACAAAAAAAGGAAAATACAGTACAGAACTGTGTTAAACATAAATTACTAAAAAATAAAGGGAAAGTTTTTAAAAAAAGAAGATTTAGTAAGGTAAGGAAATTGTTTCTGTGCGTGTTTCATTTAAATTAAGATGGTTAAAAGCAGCATTTTTCTTCTGCAAAGTAAAGTTTCAAAGTTGTATTAAGTCAATGTTTGGTTGTAAAGTTTTGAAAGAACAACCATAAATTTTGTTCAGGGTTATGAACAGCCTCCATTCCCGAGGTGTTCATATCTCTGAGATTCTGCTGTATGCTAATTTTCCCCAGGTGAAGATCCAGTCATTTGATCTTCTTAGTGGCCTCTGAATCAGGCCCTTTTGAGGGTCCCACTTTCTATTCAGAAGGCTGTAGAACACCCATGCAGACAAAGTCAATACGTGACAAGGTAGAATGCACTGTGGGAGTGTTCGAGGTCTGTGTCTAATTAAGGAAATAGAGGCAGCCAGATAAAGTGGGCACCAGCAGTAGAATTCAGGAAAAGGTCAAGCCCCTTAGTAATTAGCAGGATAATGGATCAAAGAACTTCTGCTTAGCACAGGAAATATTAAAGCACCTCCTCCTTCTAACTGGATCTGATAAAACTTCAACAGTTACACATTTTCTACTAAATGAACTGGAGGCAGCTAGGAACAAGAAGCTATTGTTTAACCTCTGGGAATTCTGATGCTGCTGTTGCATGCTTGACATGCTCCAAAACAGGAGCACTTATGTCACATACTGATGTAAATCTAATGATCCGTTAGCTGTACAACCCAACGATCAGTGGGGTGGTAAGCAAAGGATCAATCCTTTTAAACAAAATCCTCTCAAAAGAAATAGCTGTTCTTTTTCTATTTCCCTTCACATATTTCTCTTTTCTTCTCAAGTCACACAGATGAAAATACCAAATACTTGAAGCCTTGTTTTCTAATTCCCCCCGCACCTACACAGCAGTTTTCTGAGTAAAAACTGCTAGCATGAAACCAACAAACCCAATTCAGGTAGCATACACTTGAAATAAAAGGCTTATGGGTACCCAGACACCCATCAATTATTTATTTTAATCCCTGTAAATTAGCTTTCAGTGGGTATTGTACTGCTCCAGGCCCTGCCCAACTGTCATTGGGGTGACAATATTCTTCAACAACTTAATTAAGGAAACAATCTTGCGGTATTTGCTTGAGTCACTTTGCTCAGACAGTCTAAAAGTGGTTTTTCCCCATCATTTGATGCCCGTTTTTAAAATTTTCCTTGAGAAGCATCAGAATGTCAAGTTAGGATGCATCAGTCATCGTACATTACCCACGAGCAAGGCAAACAGCCATGAACATGTTGCAATATACTGCAACATATTTGCTAGACTGTTACTCAAGTATGCAGCTTTTTGGATATTTGGCTGTTTCTGGATGACCTAGTAGGTGTAAAGAGTGTTGTTCTCCCTCTAGACTTAGCAGGGAAACAATGAGCTTTTCTCACAGAAGAGTGCCTTGGCACAGTTATCGATATCTTTTGTTACTGCCAGAGTGCCTTAGTTAGTGTGCTTCACAGTACAATAGGAGTCATCATAAAATTTCACCTAGAAACCTAGCTGGTGCAGAATATACCTGCCCATTTATTAAGTGATATTTAGACTTGGAAGGATTCAATTTTTATGAGTAAATATTAGCAAATGGTTGATTTCACCATACACACAAATTAACAAAAATATTTCCATTGATAATGAAAATTTACAGATAAACCAAGAAAGAAAAACGCTGCTTGAGAACTTAGAGAGTTTGATTGAAGGATATTTACTTCTATATTTCTTCTATATTTCTATATTTTGACATTTGATGTTGACAATTAGTGTTTTAATGGTTATAAAGCTTTAAGTTTTTGAATCTGAATGCCTGCTATCATTAAATTACTGTCTGACCCCCTCCCATAATTTCCCTCAATGTGAAAATTTAAATAGATAAGCATTCTTTCAATTTTTAACATTGATATCATTCATCAAAATCATAAAAAAGAAAAGTTGAATTCAGGTATTGCATGCAGGCTAGGGAACATATACCTGTGCTCTGTAGTCTGCAATGGCTTCCAGCTATTTTCCAGGTGACATTTAGCATTGATTTATAAAGCCCTAAGCAGTTTTGGCCCTGGAGACTCCCTCTCCCCTCCTGTGATGACTTGACCTAACCTACAACACCAGGGGCGGCTCCAGGCACCAGCGCTCCAAGCGCGTGCTTGGGGCAGCAAGCTGCGGGGGGCGCTCTGCGGTCGCCACTAGGGTGGCAGGCAGGGTGCCTTCGGCGGCTTGCCTGCGGAGGGTCCACTGGTCCCACGGCTTTGGTGGTCCTCCCGCAGGTGTGCCTGCGGAGGGTCCGCTGGTGCACCGAAGCCGCGGGACCAGCGGACCCTCCGTGCTTGGGGCGGCAAAATGTCTAGAGCCGCCTCTGTACAACACATATCCTGCCATTTGAAAGTTGTATTTCTGAATTTACAATATGCTGCATTTCAGATCATTTTGAAGGATAAGGATCTAATTTAACTCCCACTGAAGTCAATGGGAATATTTTGAATGACTAATGAAATTGAATCAGGCCCTAACTAATTAGGAACAATCACACACACAAAATATAATCACAAGCCCTAATTCTGTTCTTCAAATGCTGATTCTTCATTATGCTGAGCTTTGCAACATTTCACATTATGTATGCATATATTTCTTTTGATGTGTAGATACATTAAACTGAAACAGCACAGAGTTTATGATTAGCCCAATAGTTTAAAAAAAATTAACATGATTAAAAAAAAGTCAGTCACTTAATTCAATTACCACCAAAAGTCATCTTAGTACCTAAACTGACTAAATCTTTATTTACAAAAGCCTGATAAATGCACTACTTACAAAGCATCCGGGCCTCCCCACAGTTCACTGGTGCCAAATGGATTAGGCTGGCAAGGATTCTATGCACTTAATCCTCTTTAATACCTTGCCCTTCATGCTGCTCATCAACTAGACTTTAGCCCCAATTCTACAATGAGCTCCTCAGTGACATGGTTTAATGCTACAGATAAGCATTCTGCCCATCAACATGAAGCTGTTCCTTTCCCTCTGTTCCAGGCCTTACCCTCATTTAAAAGAGCTTTTGAAAAATAGAAATTCTAACTAGAATTTTCCTAGCCTAATGACCCGTGCAACTCAATGACAAGCCACCTCGAGAACTAACCAAGAATTGCAAGAGTTTTAATGTGAACTTACATCAGTAAGTAGCACTTTAAACCTATACTTCTGCACTATACATACAGCCTTCCCTGAAATGCAAATAATCAGAGTGAAAAACAGAAATAAAATACTTAAGAAAGTATTGGGAAACCTTGAAGGCAGTGATAAATCTGCAAAGTGGCCTTGAATCACTAGACCTGAAGAAGCGCTCTGTGTAAGCTTAAAAGCTTGTCACTTTCATCATCAGAAGATGGTCCAACAAAAGTTATTATCTCACCCCCATATCTCTCTGATATCCTGGAACCAATGTGGCTACAACATTTGAATCACTACAGACAGTTGGCTGCTGAAGAACTCAAGTGTTCTACAGCAATTGGAAGGCTATGCAATACTGAATATTTCTGGTCAGCACAAAAGGCCCAGTTGCGGTCTTAAACTCATGTACAGGATCTTTTAAAAATCACCTGCAGCATGAGCATTCACTGCTCAAATATATCCTATTATCACCCAGTGCATAGTAATATGCAGGAGTTTCTGATTGTGATACAATTAGTTGAATCAGGTCTTCTCCATACCTGTGGAGGGAATCTGGGCAGAATCGGTGCAGTTCTGTTCTCTGGGGGTGGGTGGGCAGGCAGGATTCCAAGTCTCTCACATGCAGCATGCACCTTCCATGTCACAAAGCACACTTCTGTGGGACTTTTTTCTGCCCCTACTGGAAGGAGGTTGGAGTGGCAGGGGCAAGCCCTTAGCCAAGGGAAGGGTGGAAGGAGATGGTTGCAAGTCCATTTCCCTCCCCCCCGCCCCGCACCCTCCATGTAATGTCTGGGAGGCAGGGGCACATAATGACAAGTCTGCTCCATGTCCCAGGGGAGGACTCCATCTCTATCCTATGGGAGCCCTGGGGCTCCCTAGCCAACCCTGTTCATTTGGGTTTAGCAGATGGGGAAAGATCTGCCCCAATATAAATATGCAATGGTGAACTTCTTGGAAATTCACATGTAGAACAGCATGGTGGAATGTGGGAGGGTAATATCTCTACTCTGGAATATAATACAGAAGCTTCTAGGAATAGTGGCCTGCTTAAGCCAAATCTCACCCCCTCCCACCATTCTTCCTTCTGTAGCTAATGCTGCATTCTGGCTTCTGAATTTATATCTCAGAGGGTCATTTCAGCTCCATTGATAACAAGATCACTAGTGCAGGCAAGGCACCAGAGGCTGCTGGTGTTTCATGAGTTCTCTCATGTGGATCTGATCTGAGGGTCACCTGGCTCCCTGTCTACAGCAGCACTTCCACTGGCATTCTGACTACTGGAGCAGGAACCATGAGATCAACAGTGGGAAATGTTAGCAGAAGTGTTCTAATGCAGGCAAGACTTCTGCGGGCCTATGCAACCCCTTTGAAGTTGTGTGGCTGCCTGGGCAGAAAGTCGAGGGAGAATTTGACCCTTCATCTAATTCCCCCCCCCCCCATCTGTAAAATGGGAGTAAACATATTTAGTGACCGGCAGCTAGTAAAAAAGGTTACAGGTGAAGGGCTTTTGTTTGCTTGTTTTAAATATATAAAGGGTATACTGACTTAGGCTCCCAGTCATTTATAGATTTTTGAAAACTTTACCCTACTTGGATTCGGTTTGATCCAAAACCCACTGAAGTCAAAGATGTCATTTACTTCATTGGATTTGGGTCAGGCTGTCTGTACATGGGCCTGAAGATAAGGAATGAGATGCTATGCTAGAACACTGGCATATTTTTACTGTGATCTTTATGGTATGCAGATATTTGTTATCATAAAAGAGTGGGAAACACTTAAAAACATTAAGTTATGAACCAAAATTCTGCTTTCAGTTACACCAGTGACATCACTATTCTGAGAAGAGAATTTAGCACAGTGGTTTTAAAGAACACCAGTAACTGAGGAATGTGCAAATGGGCAAATGTCAGTAATTATTTTGTGCTCTCTCCAGAAATAACCTTGTATCGAGGTTTGCTATCAGAAATACCAGCATGTAGTTTATATATGCCAAGAAACAATGGAAAAACTTGATGCATTACTGATGAGGTCTGAGGTAAGTCGGAAGTTATTTCTGGTCTTTATTGCTTGTAGATAGCATATGCCTTTGTAATATCTTGGCACGTAATGCCAGAAATAACCTAGCATAGCACTGCCGTGAATCAGACGTTTGCAAAATACTAAACTATAGTAGCCGTGGAAAAAAAAATTTGCCTCTTACAATACAGTGAAAGCTTTTTTTCTGTTTAATATAATAAAAGCTTAGATATTAAGGCAATAGACCTTAAGAGAGAGAGAAAGCAGACTGATGATAAACAAACAAGATATGCAACTAACGGGGATTGCTGATGCCCAGACCTATGAGGGTGTGAAGTGCCAGTATTGCTTGAGTGATCTACACTATTGTGTGCTGTATTGGCTGACAGCACAGCACTAATCACACCTGCTAAGTGCCCCCATGGAATGGCACGGCTGGCAGACATCTCTGAAAGCAGGGAAGGCTGGACACTAATCTGTCAAGCAACAAAATCTTAGAGGCGCCGTGTTGGACTCTGGAGTGGGGAGACAACAGCTGTTCTGCATACCACATTGGCCAATGCATGGGGAATTTGCATTAGATTGTGACTTCATGACAGAGGCATTAGTAACCCTGGCTTCAAGTGAATGATGAACGAACAAGTTGCTGAAAGGGCTTAAATGCTAATGCCATTTTGATGGCAGAATTGTCTAGTGGAGCTTGTAGCCATTAGGATTTGCTAGTCTTCCTAGTTACTATTCCTTCTTGGGCAACTATATTTCAAAATCCATACAAGCACTCACCCTTTACATCAGTCACCATAGTACCTTAGATAGAAAAGGTGGATGTTGGGTCAACTCTCTTCACACCACTCTTAGTGTCCTTGATGCTGAAAATGTAGACAGCCAGGCTAGTCAAGTTCTTATTTTGAAGAAACTCTTGATAATGAAAGGTTTCAGAGTAGCAGCTGTGTTAGTCTGTATCTGCAAAAAGAACAGGAGAACTTGTGGCACCTTAGACTGTGTTCCAGTCTATGCATCTGAAGCAGTGGGCTGTAGCCCACGAAAGCTTATGCTCAAATAAATTTGTTAGTCTCTAAGGTGCCACAAGTACTCCTGTTCTTTTTGATAATGAAACGTCAACTTATTCCATAATGTGGGCTGATAGATATTGATTAGGATATTCTGATAAATAGATATTGTAAACTCAGAAATAAAAGTTCGTTAAATGCATGGAAAACTCCTATAGACTTCAATGAGGTTTGGGTCAGGGTCCCAGTTTGTAAGTGTGATCAGTGGCAGATTAGCACTTCCAGTCCCTGGGTACTTCAGGCCAGTTTATGATGGGAATGGGCAAGGATGGCAATCCGAAGGGAAAAATTAACTTAAGTCAGCTATATTATTCTGGAAGGGAAATTCCTGCCCCACAGGACCTTTGGCCATAAAACAACAAGAATAAATGTGAAGTGGATTTCTTTTTTTCCATTGCAGTGTGGTCACCTCACTAATAGATTACTCTTTTGCACGGGAACAGAGACTCTCTGAGATCCACTGATGACATGTATCAGAGGGGTAGACGTGTTAGTCTGGATCTCTAAAAGCAGCAAAGAGTCCCGTGGCACCTTATAGACTAACAGATGTATTGGAGCATGAGCTTTCATGGGTGAATACCCACTTCGTCGGATGCAGGTCATGTAGTTGACATGACAAGCCAGTTTTAAGATCTTCCCCAAGTTTTTTTTTACCAAAAGGTCTCTGCGCATGGTCTAAGGGCCAAATTCACTATAGATACACGCACTGTTACAAGACTGATATGAGCAGACTTGAGCCACTTTCCAATCCTCAGACTCTAACTAAAAGTGTGCCCAGTGTCTGCCCTACAAACCAGATATTCGTCTGCTGTATGTAACCTTTTATTTCTGGAGAAAACCCAAACCAAACCCTAGTAAACTTGAAAAGCTTGTTTAAGGAACCGCAATCAGCTTCTCCTGGTTTTGGAGAGCAAGTCATGAATTTGAATTAAACTCCCCCCCCCCCCCAAAAAAAAACAAAACAAAAAACAAAACAAAACCCACACAAGCAATAAAAGCCAGAAGAAATATTGAGGTAATTGTCACTTAGGAATTACGCCAAGAGCTATTTATCTGCTTTATCTCCAGTGCCCAAATTTGATTGTGTACATACTGTAATAGGTTGTTCCATCATGTTTGTGATAACATGAATCTAATATCACATATAATCTTGGCATTCTGAATGTATGAATGATAAGACCTGAATTATTTCTAGATTAGATTCTCAAACTTTCGTACTGGTGACCCCTTTCACATAGCAAGCCTCTGAGTGCGACACCCCCTCCCTTATAAATTAAAAAAACATTTGTATATATTTAACACCATTATAAATGCTGGAGGCAAAGCAGGGTTTGAAGGGAGACTGACAGCTCACGACCACCCATGTAATAACCTCACGACCCCCTGATGGGTCCCAACCTCCAGTTTGAGAACCTCTATTCTAGACTAATACATTGATGGACATGCTAAGTAGGACTGAAAAAAGTTCAGATTTTTTGTTTTCCAGTATGGTCATAGTTCAAACCTCAAACCATGTCAGTAGATGTTAGTGATTGTCATGTAGGTCCTGCACAGGCAAATAAATATTTGATTTGTAAATTAATAAATTACTGGCACATCTACAAGAATAAACTCAATTAAAAAGATTAATTTCTAAAATTAATTTATTTTTTAAAACACACCACACACTGATTATAAGTACTCAGGCAGAATTATCCAATTTTTCTAGAAATTGGTGAGGATTCATGCACTATTTGGAAGTATATTTGAGTGTTCTATATAATGTAAAATCATTTCACTTTGAAGTTGTAGGATTTTTTGTTTGTTTTAATTGTAAATATTTCAACAGGGCAAAACTAAATTGATTTTTTCCCCAGGATCTAATTAACTTTGAAAAATAACCTCTGTATTCCAAAAGCTGAGCAACATGTTAAAGACTATGGAAATCCTTTAATGTTCTGTGATTTATTAGTAGGAAAAAGAAGCAATGGCTGAAATTTCATATGCATTTGAAAGAAATAGCACCAAGAGCAGAATTATGCAAACTTAGGACACAATGGACTACACTGGCAACTAATTTGCTCATACAAGTTATGTATTTATTTATATGAAATAAAGATGAAGGGTAACTGCAGAAGACAGTCACTTTTGCTTATATACCTCCCTTGATAAATACAAACTGCTTGTTTGAATTCAGCAACACAGTAAAAACATGCTATGGAAAAGCTGGTCTTCATCCCATGTTGCACAGAGCTGGCATCCAGGAGTCACATTTGGCCTTAGTCCAAAATAGAGTTTGATACTATAGACAGTGGCTTGAATTCACAAACAAGCCACATTTCAGCAGTTAAGTCACATAGCTCTGACACATGAATTCACTGGGTTTTAAGCTTACTCTCTCTTTTTAAAAGACTGGGGAACAACATCCTACAAGGTAGATATAAATTTAATGGGGAGCCACTTAATGAAAGGATACTCTCTAAAAGAAGACAAGGTCTGACTTATGGGGGGGGCAAGTAGGGGGACGACGACTCTCAGTTCAACTTTACCCACTGCATGCTTTTTCAATACAAAAAAGAAATCTTAATATTGCCAGAGAAAAGGGGCTGAAGCAATCATCATCCCTCAGCTATGTACACAGGACTAGTATCAGAGGGGTAGCCGTGTTAGTCTGGTTCTGTAGAAGCAGCAAAGAATCCTGTGGCACCTTATAGACTAACAGATGTTTTGCAGCATGAGCTTTCGTGGGTGAATACCCACTTCTTCGGATACAAGTAGTGGACTGATGCAAGTACACAGGACTGATTCACAGTGATTTGGGGGGAGAACAGAACATGAAACATGTTCATATGCTTCATTTTTACCTTTACCTGCTCCACTTAAGCTATAGCTGCAATAGATCAGAGCACAGTCTATGAACTGCAAATGATAAATTCCCTCTGCTTTTGACAAACTGTTTATTACTGATGACTTCACATGGCAGAAGATGAAAGAAGGTGAGGCAAGGTAGTAAATGCTGTAGGCAAAGCCTGTTTTCAAAGAACCCACTGCTAGGTATTAACCCTTCAAAAACTGGTATTTTTCAAACAGCTGCCCAGAGTGAATACTTACATAGTAGGGGAAATGTCTTTTGGTATTTTCACTAAATACCTTAAAAATTGAAATTCTCACTATCTACTTTATGAAATGGAGACTTGCACCTGAGTTCATTGTGAACAATGTTTCCTGTGTGTTCAGATATACACATATAGTATGTGTGCATCAGTCAAAGGATTTTGTACTTCCATTGCACAAGAATTCCGAGATTCAGATAACCCACCACCTTCCTGAAGAATAGGTGCTGAAAAATCTGTGCATTTCCCACTGTAGAGTTTCCCCAAAACTGTTCCATTACTGGAGGGAGAGGCATGGGAATTGACCCTTGTGGAATGGGCTGATCCTCAAAGATTGAGGTCTGCAAAGATATCAAGGGATTTGCTAGAGACAAGGTCTCTTAGGCAGATACTGTGTGACTGTGCCCCAACTCTGGAGACTCCTGCATCGTCTTCTGTTCCCTGGCGTCTCCTGGCCATGGAGCCCTTCCTAAGTGGGGTGTGGGGGGGACGTACATGAATGGAATTCATTAGAAAATTTAATGCAGCTGTAGGATGCATAACTTTTCAACATATTCACCATTAGCTTCTGGGAAGAGTAGAGAAGGAGGGACAATGGTGGCGGGGGAGGAGGCAGAGGGATAAGGGGCAGTGATGGTGGATTAAGGACCAGTTCCATGGACAAAGTGTGAGATAAACACACATTTAGCCTGATTCACACCGAGTCACTCTGGTGTAAAATGGTGGTGACTCAGGCTCAGAGAATCTCTTTTCACAGCCCGCTCAGAGCTGTGCATCTGTCCCCAGGGGTTTGCTTTATAAATATTTTCTGATTTATGTCCTGCATCTGATATTACATACCTCAAAAAACTCTAACATACTGTACATATCAAGGATTGGATTGCTGAATGACTTTTGGAAAATTTTCAATACTGTATCTTGGTCCATTATGCACACACACGCCTGGTAGTAACCCTGAACCTGCCCTGCAAAAGCCACTTCCGATGGGAGAGGGAAATAATGCTGTTCTGGCTGGAGGAGCCAGAATTTGTCCTCAGCAGAGTCTATTGTTTGTAAAATACATAGCAATACCAACATTTAAAAGAACCAAAACCAAACTAGAAAGCTGGAAACATATTACAAGATGCATCTTGAATGGCAGGTTAAGGATATGAAATTGCTGTATTCCACAAGTTGGAGGGTGGGTAGGGAGGGAACTGGGAAAGGATTTCACAGATGATCTGACTGCAAACATTGGCATGAAGTGTGACTTGAATGCCAAATACCCCCCTCCAGGCAGTTAGTGCCCATAAATTGCAATCTTTCCAGCAATTTGGTTCTAACACATTACTATACATTCCAAATGTAGAAGATGTGGACTTTCTCCCTACCTTAGGGCCTTCAAAATTTTTCTCAGCCAGTCACCTCTATGCATCTACTTTATTTTCATTGGTGTTCTGGGTCTACTCTGACATTCACCACTGCACATGCAGAGGAGGGGGGTCACAGATTCTTCAGGACTCTGCCATCCAAATCTTGTCTTGCAGGCAAGAGTGAACTCAATTCCCAAGTTCCTCAGAGACACCTTTCTGTAGTGTCCCATCCCTCTCACTGAGCCCTCAGAGAAGTTATCAAGTTTGCTGACTGCAGAGAGAGAGAGAGCGCGTGCACACACCAGCCTGTTAGTTTAGCTGAAGACCTTCACTTCTGGTTGATACACAGCACAGATGCTTTTTTTTTTTAAAACAAAAAACATTGGTTTAAGTGATTTCCAGTAAGAGAGAAAGAGATAGAAAACATGTTGTGTGTGTAACCTTTCCTAATGACTAAAAATTAACTTCAGCAAGTTACAATCTTTGTCTAAGAGACTTGAACCCCCTTGGCTGAAGGATCCATCTTACTCAAATTTCAAGAACTTTGGCCCCTTGTGTCCATCCAGGATGCCAAAATGGTTCCCTGTTTCTGCATCTCCCAAAGTTCATCAACCTGGTCACAAGTAGTAAGAAGAGTTCCTGGGGTGGGGGGTTCAGCTTCCATATCATAGAATTGTAGGACTGGAGGGGATCTCGAGACCTCATCTAGTCCAGTCCCCTGCACTCATGGCAGGACTAAGTATTATCTAGACCATCCCTGACAGGTGTTTGTCTAATCTGCTCTTAAAAGTCTCCAATGATGGAGATTCCACAATCTCCCTAGGCAATTTATTCCAGTGCTTAACCAGCCTGACAGTTAGGAAGTTTTTCCTAGTGTCCAACCTAAACCTCCCTTACTGCAATTTAAGCCCATTGCTTCTTCTCCTATCCTCAGAAGTTAAAGAGGACAATTTTTCTACCTCCTCCTTGTAACAACCTTTTATGTACTTGAAAACTTACGTCCCCCCTAATCTTCTCTTTTCCAGACTAAACTAACCCATTTTTTCCCCAGTCTTCCCTCATAGGTCATGTTTTCTAGACCTTTGATTTTTTTGCTCTTCTCTGGTTTTTCTCCAATTTGTCCACATCTTTCCTGAAATGTGGCATCCAAACTGGACACAATACTCCAGGTGAGTAATAAGTGCAGAGTAGAGCGGAAGAATTACTTCTCGTGTCTTGCTTACAACATTCCTGCTACAACATCCCAGAATGATGTTTGCATTTTTTTGCAAAATATTACACTGTTGATTCATATGTAGTTTGTGATTCACTATGACCCCTAGGTCCCTTTCCACAGTACTCCTTTCTAGGCAGTCATTTCTCATTTTACATGTGTGCAACTGATTGTTCCTTCCTAAGTGAAGTACTTTGCATTTGTCCTTATTGAATTTCATCCTATTTACTTCAGACCATTTCTCCAGTTTGTCCAGATCATTGAGTTTTAATCCTATCCTCCAAAGGACTTGCAAGCCCTTCCAGGTTGGTATCGTCTGCAAACTTTATAGCATAGAGAGTACAGTTATAATCTAAATCATTAAGATATTTAACAGAACTACCCAGAACTGTTCCCTGGAGAACCCCACTCAATATGCACTCCCAGCTTGACTGTGAACCACTGATGATTACTCTCTGGGAACAGTTTTCCAACCAGTTATGTGCCCAGCTTACAGTACCTCCATCTAGGTTGTCCCTCATTTATGAAGTATCAGAGGGGTAGCCGTGTTAGTCTGGATCTGTAAAAGCAGCAAAGAGTCCTGTGGCACCTTATAGACTAACAGACATATTGGAGCATGAGCTTTCGTGGGTGAATACTCACTTCGTCGGATGCATGTAGTGGCAATTTCCAGAGGCAGGTGTATATATATGCAAGCAAGAATCAGGCTAGCGATAACAAGGTTAGTTCAATCAGGGAGGATGAGGCCCTCTTCTAGCAGTTGAGGTGTGAACACCATACAAAAGCAGTTTCTCCTCCCTTGGGGTTCACACCTCAGCTGCTAGAACAGGGCCTCATCCTCCCTGATTGAACTAACCTCGTTATCTCCAGCCTGCTTCTTGCTTGCGCATATATACACACACACACACACACACACACCTGCCTCTGGAAATTGCCACTACATGCATCCAACGAAGTGAGTATTCACCCACGAAAGCTCATGCTCCAATACGTCTGTTAGTCTATAAGGTGCCACAGGACTCTTTGCTACTCATTTATGAGACGGTCATGCGAGACAATATCAAAAGCCTTATGAAATTCAAGGTACAACACATCTACCGCTTCTCTCCTATCCACAAGTTTTTTTATCCTCTCAAAAAAAGCCATTAGGTTGATTTGATATGATTTGTTCTTTACAGATCCATACTGACTGTTACTTATCACCTTATCTGCTAGGCGTCTCAACTGATTGCTTAATTATTTGCTCCATTATCTTTTCAAGTACTGAAGTTAAGCTGTAATTCCCCATGTTGTCCTTATTCTCCCTTTTCAAGATTGACACTATATTTTCCCTTTCCGAGTCCTCTGGAATGTTACCTGTCTTTCATGACTTTTAAAAGATAATTGCTAATGGGTCAGATATTTCCTGTTTGGATAAGTGGCCGTCTCAACCCTTGCTCTCCCGATGGCTTTGTGTACCTTGCATGTAAATATACTTTTTATTGTCTTTGGTCACCTTGCCTACCTTTAAAAACAGTAAAGTAGGCGAAACAACATTCTTTTGTCTAAGGCAGGCTGGGCTTAGGAGCTGCCTACTGAACACATTTTTCATGCACACATCTATAATTCTTTATTCATCACCCATCCATATGTCATGCAATAGTATTAATGACTTGCATGTCCCCAGTTTGCATACAATACCTTACATAACACCTTGAAGGCACAGAATATAGTAACGGTAACTTTGGCTATGAGTGTGTCAGGCCTTATGTGAGGTAAGGTGTGGTGTGTCCTTTGCCAGTTAGCAGTGTGGGGGGCTCACTGAGTCAGAGGGTTTAATATCTAACCAATGCAATTCATTAAGCCGTGATGCATTCAAAGTATTTTTGTATTAAAAAAATTGAACTTGTCATACGACCATGGTAGATCATTTTCTTTCAACAACACACAAGGAACTTACTAGAATAAGACACACTTACCCCTAAAACTATACTCTTTCACTGTAGTGTTTCTGCTGAGAACTTTGCCCTGCCCCTCCTGCCCGATTTCCTGCTATACATTTAAAGAAAAAGCAGACAAATCCTCAGAGCTCTGTTCCTGCAGTAATATGCCTGTGCAGGTTCGTTAGAAGTCTGTAAAGACTGACTAGCATTTTTGTTGCCTTTGGTGTTCAGGATTTTCCCATAAAATGAAAACATAGTACCTTTGTACAGCTCTTTCTGTGAATGCCCCTAATTTGTGCCATCATAATCAAAAGCTTCAGCACAGTGCAGTAATAATGGGGTTATGTTCATCTCTCTTTCATCAGGGAACAAGTGTTCAATCCTCTAAGAACACATGTGGCAGCACTGATGGTTTAGTACTGTAGTCTCTCTATGAATATAAATAGTAAGGAGCAGGTTCTCAGATCTCCCAGTTTTGCAAACATTCATGTGATAGAGAAATTCATTGTGCTGCAGGGAAGCCTCTGGCCTCTACAAAGTTATAGTTATAGTAACAGCTGAGCTTCATGTCCTGTAATGCCTGTAACATCAGTTAATGTTTGCTGGTATGCCTAGAGAGTTTGGCAGTTGAAAGGAAAATTTAAGGTGGATATTTTATATTCTCACTACATATCAACTCAGAGCTTCTGCAGTTTGATTTTTAAACCAAAGACCCCATAATTCATGCTTCAGACAAACCTACCAGGATGTTTAAACAATGTCAAGCTTTAAAATAAGTTTCTTTACTAACAAAAAGCTTATGTTTTACTAGAAAGTTTTACTAGGAAGACCTCAGCTCTTTAATGGGGTTTTAAAACAAAAGGGCCACTGTGTGGTAAAAGCAATTTGTTTACATACTACTCTTATCAGATTCTTCTCTCCAGGGATTTGTATAAAATAAGGAAGTAGATCATTCCTAAATACCAGAGTTGTGATTGTGTTGTCTAGTACACACTAATCAGAGTATAATCAACTGGCTAAATGACAAAAAAACCCACATCTCTGATATCCATTGGAGATTATAGGTCAAAAGATTGAGTTTCACATTCCTTACTGATTAGGGGTCAAACCATGAGCCCGGTGCACACCCTGAAGAGCCAGGCTGTGCAGAGAGAGATTCAGTTGGTGACAACAGGGAATGAATTCTGTCCCACAGGCTGTGTGCAGAGGCAAAGAAGCTGGCCTCAGGTCAATCTGCCACTGCTCCATGGCGGAGAATGGCTGGTCAAGCAGCTTAGTCACTGATTCAGTATCCAGGACTGGCCCTGTTGACTCCAGTCTCATATTGTTGGGCAAGGAGGCCACATAGAACTGTCCCTCATGGCATGCACATTTGTGGACTTTTTTGGTCTTCTCCTCAACTCCTGACCCCACAGAGAGAAACTACACTAACTCTGCTGCGCTCAGCCTTCCAAGCACATAAAATTGGGGTGTGTGGGGGGTTATTCATCCAAGTTACTCAGTGAATATTTACACTGCTTCTACTTAGAAATGTTACATTCATTCCTCCCAGAAAATTGTGCTTAGCATTCTATTTCTTTCTAGGCTCAATGTAACCCAATTTTCCATTTTTCAAAGCTCTACATGAATCATATCCCCCAAAGTGAAGCTGCTGTCTGACACATTCACTGATTTTCAAGTTCAAGCTAACAGTGGTTTCCTGTTCCCTTTTCCCCCAAACTCTACTTATGTTGTCTATTGTTGAATCTTGAGCTCCTTGGAGCAGAGGCTATCCTTTAGCATTTAGAAAATGCCCAGTGGGTGCTAGTTTATAAGTTAATAGCATAAGAATGGCCATACTGGGTCAAACTAAAGTTCCATCTAGCCCAGTATCCTGTCTTCTGACAGTGGCCAATACCAGGTGTCCCAGAGGGAATGAACAGAACAAGTAATCATCAAGTGATCCATTCCCTGTCACCCATTCCCAGCTTCTGGCAAACAGAGGCTAGGGACACCATCCCTGCCCATCCTGGCTAATAGCCATCGATGGACCTATCCTCCATGAATTTATCTAGTTTTTTTGAACCCTGTTATAGTCTTGGCCTTCACACAAATAGCTCTTTTGAAAATGTAAACTATTGTGAGAAGATGGCACTGAAATGATTTCCTGCGCTAGGTTTTAAGTCTTAGGGTAATTCAGGGACTGGTCCTTGGATGGCAAATTGCAGGGAGGTGACAAACATGACTTTGGTCCACCCTCTCCTCCAGCTCGCCAGTCTCAGACAGGGGAGTACTCTGTGCCATCCTAAAGGGATGCCATAACCCTCACACTCCCCAGCACTTCCTGGAATTCCAGGAGGGTGCTTCATGAGTCTTAGTGCCTTCAGGAGCTCACCCTGGCCCATGCAATTCCATTAATTAATTCAGGGAAATCCTATGGCCTATGTTGTACAGGAGGTCAGACTTCATGATCACAGTGGTCTCTTCTGATCTGATCATCTATGAATCTATGTTGGCCCCAGTCACAGGGTGACTTAAGAGGGAGCTGAGGTCAGTGCACCTGGACTAATTATCTATTCATTAAAAGGAGGGCACCTGGGCATTGTAAGGGTCTAAGTTTAATTATAATAACTAACCCCAGCTGTGAGAGGGAATCAGGAAGAAAAATGAATGGAAGTGGGAGCTCAGTGAGCAAGTGCATGCAGGACCAAGCAGCAGCAGCAATGAGGGAGGCCCATGAACCAGCTGGTGCCTGGATCAGCAGGTGCCGAGTACCTAAAGCAATGGTCCCCAAACTGTGGGGTGCACCCCCATAAGGGAAAGAGGAACATTCATGGGAGCACAGCAGATCCCAGGCTAGCTCCAACAGCTGGTGCAGAAGGACCACCACCCAGACCAGCTCTGCCCCCAGCTCTGGCTCCTAGTTGCAGCCCCTCGCTCCCAGGGGATGGGGAGGACATGATGGAAAAAATTGGGGGGACTACTATCCTAAAAGATGTAGTCTCTGACTTCCAGGCATACAAGACTGCAGCCCAGGGAAAGGACCCTGGGGAATTCTCACAGCTTTAAAGGGAAGAGAGCTGGGGAAAGTAGCTAAGGAGGGTGTGTTGGTGATGGACAATAATTGGGGGAAAAAAAAAAGAGACCTCAAGGGAGAGGATCAGTTTGCATCTGGAAAGAGACTGTTGTGTCCCCCACAAAGAGGTTGGAGAGAGACTGTGCCTCAGTTATGTACTAGTAAACTAGCCTGAGTCAGGGTTTATTACATGGCTCTAGTCCTGGCTGTACATTGATGAGCCCAGCAGACAGACAGAAAACAGAGGATGGGTACCTGCTGAGCTACCAGTGGATAGTAAAGGATTCTGCAGAGCAGTCATACATTGTATCGACAGGGAAGTAAGTGAATGAGCAAGATTATAAAGGAATATTTTAATACAAATTTCATGCAATTTGCATTTCTAAACAATTTGCCTGAAAGTCTGTTGCCCTTTTTTTGTGAATAGCCATTTTCCTCACTCCAGTGAGTTTCTGATTCGGGTTAGCCACTCTCATACTAACTACTCTGTTATTACAAATGGAAGTAGCCCCTTGGCAGTCTGAGTAGCTTACACAGAGAAGTTCTGGGAGGAATACACATACAAAGCACCAATTATTTAAACCTTCAGTCATTTTACAGCAGGTAACTCCTGTCAGACAGGCTGGATGTGGTCTATCCCATTTGTAAATATGGGACGGATTAACAACAAGATAGTTTTTGTTCAGTGGTGGTGCCACAGTGTTTGATAAGATCTACACTAGACTTGTACATCATCAAAATCAACAATAAAAGACTCATAAGCCTGGATCATTTGACATGGTTTAAAAGAAAAAAAGTCTTTTAAGGAGCAGTTCAAAACCTGTATGTTGCTTATGTGGCTTGAAAACATAAAGATATTTCAGTCACAAAGCACACCCTCAGAGGCCAAAGGAGGAAGAGGTATCTCCTTTCTTTTGGTACCTGTACAAAATATTCCTTTTGGATATGAATGTATTTATTTATCTAATGAGTGTTTAAGCAAGGTCAATCACATAGCATATTGACTCCTGCAGTTTAGAGAAGTTTCCTCTTATGTGTAACTACAGTAATTATCAAATGTTAATAGCCTCCAATTGTGCGCTTGTGGCTATCTCTGGATTACATACCTCCTCAAGACTGTGCTTGTTATTGAACATAATCAGAAAAAAATTCATATCAGCTTAAAGTCATTTTGTAACTGATAGAAAATACTACTTTATAGTTCTCTGTAAGATATTCCTTTTATCTTTATAACCATGGCAAAGGACACCTTGATGAATATTTCTGTGTGTACTGCCCCTTACCTCAGTACTGGTTTGTATACAAAGGCAATGGACCTATGCATCACCAGCAGAGTTCATCATAAACTAAACTTTGCTCAGGATAGGCAAACAGAATATTTACAGCTAATGGGCCTGTTAGAAAGGCATCTAAAGGAGTTAGGCTATCCAATGTACAATTTTGTTTATGGTTCATCTGTATGTTTTACAGGTGTGGACACACTACTAGACCCAGTGTAATGGCTTAATTTTCAAAATTCTGAAAGAGCCAAGTAAGAGATTCATATTGGTTATTTGCAAAACTGTCAAACAATGAACACTAATATAGCCGCTTTCACATTTATATACAACCCAGAAGGATACCAATGTACTTTATGATAGGTTTGATCTAAACTGCATTGAAATGATTGAAAGCACTCAGATTTTAGGACATGCTTCAAAGCCCATTATACTGCAAATGAGATTTCGGGATTGCCTGGAAGAGTTCCTGGGAAATGTGAACACGGAATTCAAGTCTTCAGTTGGATGTCCAGGAGGTGGTTAGTTGCCAGCATGTTCAATCCAGACCTTGCAGGGTTTCTTCAACCTTCAAATCACATTTTGACTACCCAACACCATAGTGGCAATTTGTGTGTGCCTAAAATATGTCAATATGTTTCAGGCTGCATGCTCTCAAATCTATCTTGGATCCTGCTGCTTCATTTCATCACCAGTTATGAGCCTTATCACTTCATCTGAGTGATCAAATGGACACAGTCTTGTATGTTCACAGTCCAATGAACATCAAACGAAGGTTTGCTCAGTTACCACAATATGTGGTAACAAAACTTATCTGCCAGTTTCTGGTTCTGACGTGCTTGTTTGCAGTATGGCCCACATGAAAGTTTAGTTGTCCAGTGTTTGTGTCTCATGCTTACCAACAGTATTTCATTATTACCTTGTACTCCCCTATCCATCTCCTGTTGTCTGTGGGCCTGTACTTAGACTGCAGAGTCTCTGGGGCAGTAACCTTGCTTTTGTTCTGTGTTTGTACAACACTTAACACTATGGGGTCCTGGTCTATGACTGGAGCTCTTAGGTGCAGCAGTAATACAAATAGATAATGATAAAGGCCCAGGTATCCGATTTAAGACAACGTAACCTGACATTTTGATACGTTGCTTTCATGGAACTAGGAGGAACCATGCAGGGTGGTCAGCAGGGTCAAGACTGTCAGCTCTTTGTGGGTTCCACAATTGTCTTAAAGTTTTAAATAAACCACTTTTAACCTTGTTTTAAGAAAAAATACCTGGGCCTTTACATAAGTGTTCATTCTCAGGGATGTTAAGAGTCTATAAAATGAAAGACATTCTTGCCAGCATTGTTAAAAAATACCGCCAATTCGTGATGGAGGAAGAATTTTAAACATTTTATTTGCTTTTTATCCTTTACAGTGGTCAGCCTTAGACAGTCAAAATTTACCCCTGGGTTGTCATGTGGTGTATGAAATCTCAGAGGGAGAACTGATTCTACATCCAGTGAAACTATGCCATCTTGGATACCTCAGTGTTATTTTAAATGGGAAATTGTTGATTCTTTAATGGTGACCACTCTGTTTACCTTTTGCATTTTACTTAGTTTTGACTGTAGACTGTTTTGTTTCTAGTCAATTTCATATTCTGGTTCTCGTTACACTAGCAGAAAGCTGTGAAATCCGAGTTGCAGATACTGCTAGGGAATATTTACATCAAGAGAAAAAAAATGTTTTAACAGTTTAGATAATTTGACTACGTAGACATTATATTTGACTATATCATTTCTTGCTTGTTGTGAAATCATTGCAAAACAATACACTCTATATTATCTGATAATATACTTAACTGACATTTTAGCTGGGGACATGATGCACTGTAAATATGTACATGTTGCAACGAGCTTTCCCCAGATGCCCTATTTCAGAATGGAATGCAGATAGTTCTTTGCTTCCAAAAGGTAGCCCACTGAATTCTAATTGTAGCATTTCAACTCTTAACATGAAAATAGTAGATAATGCTTTGTTACTTGTTAGATAGGTGCAATATATTTTGTCTGCACTTAATGCCACAAAATCCTGGAATACAGGCCTCAGTTGGGAGGATCACATTATCAGAAAGATAGAGAAATTGAAGGTGGCTCAGACTAGCAATAAAAGCGATCAGCGGAAAGGATTGATTTATGAGGAAACATTGAGAGAAATATGTATCATTTGGCTAAGAAATGACTAAAGGGAGGACATAACAGTCTAGAAGTATCTGAGAGGTACCAATGCCAAGAAGGTAAGAGAGTTAGTGAGGATGATGTAAGTGGACAAGTATGGGATGAAATTCAGACTAGGAAAATGTAGGCCAAACATCAGCCTGTCTCACTATTCCTGTCAATAAGATTTGTTAAGGGATGGAGCTGGCTTCCCAAGGTAAGCGGTACAAATCCCAGTAATTGAGATATTTAAACTGACTGGATAAAACACTAGAAAGTATACAGAGACCAATCTGCATATTCTAAACATAATAAAATTTTATGCTACAAGTTTTGCAATTTTCTTTTAACACCGGAATAAGCCTTAGCAAATATTCAAAAATAAGCAATCTTTCAATTTTGAGTTTGGTGAAGTTAATCTGGTACAGTCTCAGAATTCAAGACGGGAAGATGACTAAGACATGGACAAGTGGTTTAGCTGTTAAGACAGAAAGAAAGGTTTGGATTTAAAAAAAATCCACAATGGATAATGCTGCAAGACTCATTTACAGTCTCAATGTATGGGAAGAAAGAAGGAGGAATCAAAGAAAATCCCAAAAATTGTAAACCTAAGAAATAGAGGGGATAGTGGTGCTGTCCACTGTGGTAAACAGAGAAGAGGGCATGGGTGAAAAAATTCAGAGTTGGTAGTGGATTAGCAGAGAGATTACTTACTTGGTTTACAGTAATGCCCAAGGGGAACATTGCTCAGATATGCAAGACTGGAAAGAAGTGAGAGAGGCACATTTGGGAGTTGTCATATCTGGGAGCTATGTAAACAGAGGAAGATATCCAAAGAAGCTTTAGATGGTCCCTTCCTCTTTTCCAGTCAGACTGGTGGGATGCCTGAGTGTGTGGGGGAGTGATGAGCCACAAGAGATACTAAAGGAAAAAGTGATTGAGAAGAACTCAGCCCACAAAAAGCCAAGGAAGGAAAGTGTGTATGGGAGGAGTGATCATAGTATTTCTCAAATTTCTCCCATTGTAGCTGTTCCACTTCAAATAAATTAAATATTCATTGGGCGATAGGTAGACTTGAATCCGTGATCTCAAGCCGTGGCCAGGATGGCAAGTGGATGAAAGGCAGCTGGGTGAGATTAAAATCGAGGAAGAGAGGCAACGTTGCTGGGAATAGGAAGATTACCTTGAAGAGCTACCGCATCTCCTCTTATTGAAAGTGGTTGCCTCAAATAGCTAGATCAGTCTAGTATGGGAGATTTTTTTGGTCTCCAAGTAAATGTGGCTGGCCAAAACAAAAAAAGCTCTTCCATCGTTGGCAGGCAAGAAATAATATGCTCATAGCCAAATCAATAGATAACTGTACAAATTATGGGTATAGTCACTAGGTAATACCTGTATAATTTGCTATATTTGTATCATCCTTTGAATCATTCCCAGGATTGCTAGCACCTGGTCTTTAAGCATTGTGCAACTGATCCTGGATGGACACAAAGAGCAGATGTAAAGGAACCATTTTGCAGACTGTCCAATACCATGGTAATCTGGGCTATTTTTACGATGCTGACAAACCTGTCAGGCTACTGTATCTCAAACAAACAGATACTATACCACCGTAAAAGAACCTGAACACACTAGTTCATTGCTGTCCTCATTTTTCAAGTGCATTTTATATTGTAATATGGTTCTGGAAGAGTTCCGTATAGCTGTTATTGCTGGATAGTAAGGAATCAAATCTACTGAATAGACAAGTTGGCTGTTTAAGGATCTTGTCTGAGATACCATTGCATGCATGGAGACTGCATCTGCAGTAAAGTTTTAGCAAGGAAATATTTGAGTAATTAATGGAAGTACATATTAGAAATTTCATAGAAAAATGATAATCAAAATATTGGGAATTTGAGTGAGTTAAAGTAAAAATTGCAGATTCACCAACCAAAAGATAACTTAATTCATAATGATTCATAATAGATGGGGCACCCAAAGCTACTGGGCCCCTCTGTGTACACATTCAGAATTTATTTTGTCAAAAACCACCATCCACCCATCCTAAGGCACCAGTGACTTTTCACCTTGTTTGGCTGAACAAAAACTTCAGTGCTGAGTTTAGCCATCTCTGATTTTACTGCTAACTTGATTCAGCCTATGATGCCACCTTCTGGCAGTAATAAATGTCCTTTAGCCACAGAGCAGGTAAGCCATATATTTATTGTACTTGATTCAGGTTTACAATCTTTATGACAGAGTTCCTATGCATATAATAGGATATTAAGTTAATTAACTTTCAGTTTTTAATCACCTCTTGCCTTTAATACAAGGAATAGATCCTTTCATTAGTGAACTAAGAATGAGAGAAGAATTAATAGCCATGCCTGTAAGGCTTTGCAATCCAAATACTACTTATGGGCACAAAAATATGTCTACCTGAGCTGTCAAATTGTACATACACACTTGTATCCATGGAAGCTACTTTTGTTGTTACAGACAGGGATTTATGCATGTTAAAATGGATAATTGTCTAAAGTCAACTTTGTGAGCACAGGCAGCCTTTTTGCATGTATATGCACAAACAGGCATTTGCAAATATGGGTTTCACATGCACAAGATTTTGTGAGCAAGCTTTAAGCAGACAGGAAGCCATGGAAATATTGCGCTTTCTAGGTTTCACAACAGAAGCAGCCAGCTCTTACTTTAAAAAGGGTGGAGAGGAATCTGATATAACTATTTTACCTTTTGAATCCTGATCCTACCTGACTGCTGCTGTTAATTAGTGATTGGCACAGTACACAAGAGGCATCTGTACAATGTCGATGTGATGCCACAACATTGTTAATCCTGAGCCTGTTTGTGTGCCATGTCAAATGGTTTCTAGCGGTGTCACTCAGGTGCCATACTAACCTAATACTAATTGACTGCTGTGTTGATACTGATTGTTGCCCTTTTGCTAACTGTCCATCTCCTCAAACATTTTCCATAGAGGAGAAAAAGGTACTACTGTAAAATCCAAGTGACAGACTCTAAATCAATGATCATTCATAGTCTTCTACTGTGGCATTCTCCAAATAGCACAGCCAATATTTAAAACCTTCTCAGAAGGAGAGTGGAGTCTTAAGTAATATAATACTACAGTCTGTTACAATGGAAAAACAAAACTCTAAGATGTTTGGCTCTTTATGTATGGTCAAGTGCTGAAAGGTTTTTCTATAGATCTTCACACAGTCCAATTATAAACATTCAGATAACTTGAATTCCTGTAATCTGTAAGTAGCTTCATGCAGCCTTTAAATATCATGATCTGGAGTTTTGCACTATGGATACTAATAGAACTTGTCCCTCTGTTAAAGAAAATAGAGGCTTGGAAAGAAATAGCAACAACAACATTGCACCTGCCGTAATACAATAGACCTTTTTTTTTTAATAGAAACTGAGAAGAATGTAATACAGGGAAATATTTTTAAAAAGAAATGGTCTTCAACATATTGAAAAATATTTTTCAATGTTAAAAACAGTATGTAAATATAATGGTAAAGACAAGGTAAGAACCTGGAAATATTTGTTTATGTTTCATGGAAACAACTTATTTGTAGCTAAAACTTTCTCTCCTAGGCAAGATTGGAAATTCCTGGATAGTCTTTTAAAGGACTATTATCCTAGTGAGAGGACATGAAAAAAAAAATAGTCACTTCCAAGAGATCAGTGTTAAATTGAAACCACATCGACAGCTTTCCATATTTCCACAGTGATATCATAATGTAATACAAAATCTAAATACTGGCTTCTTATATTTGGTTAATATAGTCCCTGGTACATTTAATTCCCTGTGCACTAGTCAAGTTTTTTTAAGCCTAATACTGAAAAACCTTATGCATGTTATTTATATGCATATTGGGTTCTAGAATCAGGCCCTTGCAATACATACACCAGATCTTTAATGTAAAGTATACTCTAATATATCATTTACATTTTTTAAATGATAATATTAGTATAGTGTACATACACAATGTCAGCATATATCAAGTAATATACTAAAAATATTTATAAGAGACATCTTCCTCACATGGAGGAGGATGAGGTAACAGTCAAGTCAGAGCAAAAATATACTGTCTCTGTATATTCCTGGTAGAGGTCTTCCCTCCCAGAACCTTCAGGAATTCCCTTGAGTATTGGAAGCGGTTATCTAACTTAGGGTCATGACAGCCTTTGAAACATCCTTTTCTCCTCTTAATTTAGACGCTACGTCCAGGAACACGGCATCAGTTCTTGAGAACCAGGAGGTAGTGAAGTACAGGGGAAGCAGTATAGCAACGTCAACAGCCTGAAACGGCAGCATTGTCATGCAGTTAAGAGGAACTCTGCCTTGTTTTCTCAAGGACGGTTTCTTGTCTATTCACAAACTGCAGTCCATATCCCTCAGAGCTTTCCCTCCTTACAATGCCAGGGTGCTAATTGATTTTCTGGTTCCAGAGGAAAAGGTGAACCAACCAATAGAACCAGTGAGAACTTGTGCAATCCCGGATCTTACTTACAGGATCATAAAGGGATTTGAACAAAGTAAAGCAGGGTTAGTTCAAACCCAAAGCTCTCTTAACTTCTGGGTGTATAAACCCTTGTAGAGCACCTCCACTGAAACTGAACTTGGAAGGGTTTGCACAGCTCCACTGTGGGGTCTTGTTTTCTTCTTTTGCAGATTTGTCACTGTGGCCTAGTCTACATTAGAAATTTAGATGGACCTAGCTATGTCCCTCAGGGGATTAAAAAACAAAGTCCACATCCCTGAGCACCAGAGTTAAACTGATCCTTCATCGACCTAACCGTGTCTACAACAGGGAAGAATTCCTTTGCTCTAGCTTGGGGAGCTGTATTACCTATATCAATGGAAAATCCCCTTCTGTTGTAGCAAGGGTCTACATTATGTCACTGCAGCATGCATTGAACAGACAGCCTGTGTAAATCAAAAGTGGGAATACACAAGGGAATTGGACACTTATTTTTATAATGTCTTATTTTGCCCATGGGCATTCCACAACTCAGTTTTGACAAGCATATTTTCTTTAACTCCACCCAATGCCTGCAAAAAACCTCACTTGATCCTAGTAAAAGGATTTTAGGAATCAAGTTGCCTGATGTCATAAATGTGTTTACAAACAGAGGGGCCTGTAGAGACATGTTAACTTGCATGTCTTTATATTTTACCACCTCCCCACCCACTTCTCCTTGTATGTGTTTCTGAAGGCTTCTCTGGAGAAAAGCAGAGTTTCTCTTACTGTACTGCAATATAATCTTTAGGGCTAGAGATGTACCCTCTGGCCTAATGCTCCCCCTTTAGGGAATCATCTTTTATTTCACATGGAGTGGTCATGCAGGGTATCATAACCCAGTGTAGTGATGGTGGTGGACCACATTATTTCACACTCCAGACTCAGTATTGTCTATTCCCAATGCTATTACATTACTAGTGATTAGAGGGAAAGGAGAGTGTCTGAAAGCCACACACCAGATTCTAAGGAAATTGTCTCCCCTCAACACAAATCAGCAAAACTATACTAAAGGGCTGCAACATAAACCATCTAGATGCATCATCTAAGTGAGGGCTTGACAGACATGGTATACAGGCATTTGAGAGAGGAATTGGTGAGATCCAGAAGTCTCTTGGTGCCAACTGGCAGAAGGTACAAGGAGTGCATAGAGTTTTAGAGGGATCCCCTGTGTCTGATATATGTGTAATTCACTAGAGGGTTACATTTGAGGTCTACTGAGAACCACTAGCCCACTGGTCAATCATTGTGAAATGTATTTGTTTAAGGAGTTATGCATCTGTTTTGAAAGTTACTAAATACTTAAGGCAGGTAACCAGGAGGTGACAAATCTTGGACAAGGTTCCTTTCAAGCCAGAGGTAACAGCCACTTAGCTTTATCTAGTCATATGCATATGGATGCCTGTTGGCATCCTGAGCCAACGGATAGTCAAGAGATTGAAAGATCTTCAGGAGAGGAAATTTACAGGAAGCCAAACAGCAAATGGGAGAAATCCTGTTTATAAAGTTAAGATAGTGGATTGTTGTAGGGGGAGGGGTATATCTGGGGTTGTAGAGATTACCTTGTATAATAAGAGGATAAGAACGGCCATATTGGATCAGACCATCTAGCCAGTATCCTGTCTTCCAGCAGTGGCCAATGCCAGATGCCCCAGAGGGAATGAACAGAACAGGCAATCAAGAGATCTGTCCTGTCACCCATTCTCAGCTTCTGGCAAACAGATGTTAGGAACACCATCCCTGGTCATTGAGGGACCTATCCTATCCATGAACTCATCTATTTCTTTTTTCAACCCTCTTATAGTCTTGGCCTTCACAACATCCTCTGGAAAGGAGTTCCATAGGTTGACTGTGCATAGTGTGGAAAAGAGAAACAAAAAACTTCCTTTTGTTTGATTTAAACCTGCTGTCTATTAATTTCATTTGGTGATCCCTAGTTCTTGTGTTATGAGGAGTAACTAACTTCCTTATTTACTTTCTCCACACCAGTCATGATTTTTAGACCTCTAACCCCTTCGTAGTCTTCTTCCAAGCTAAAAAGTCCCAATCTTATTACTCTCTCCTCATATAGCAGCCATTCCATATCCCTAACCTTTTCTGAACCTTTCCCAATGCCAATATCTTTTTTGGACATGGGGTGACTACATCTGCATGCAGTATTCAGGATGTGGGCACACCATGGATTTATATAGAGGTAATATGATATTCTGACTTATTAATCATCCTTTTCTTAATGATTCCCAACATTGCAGCGGCAGTCAAAAAAGCAAACACATTGAGTAGATGTTTTCAGAGAACTATCCACAATGACTCCAAGATCTTTCTTGAGTGGTACCAGCTAATTTAGACCCCACCATTTTATATGTATAGTTGGGATTATGTTTTCCAGTGTGCATTACTTTGCATTTAATCAACATTGAATTTAATCTGCCATTTTGTTGTCAAGTCACCCAGTTTTGAGAGATCCTTTTGTAATTCCACAGTCTGTTTTGGACTTAACTATCTTGAGTAGTTTTGCATCATCTGCAAATTGTGTCACCTCACTGTTGACCCCTTTTCCCAGATCACTTATGAATATGTTAAATAGGTACAGATCCCTGGAGGACACCACTATTTACCTCTTCATTCTGAGAGCTGACCATTTATTCCTACCATTTGTTTCCTATCTTTTAGCCAGTTACCAACCCATGAGAGGACCTTCCCTCTTATCCCACGACAGCTTACTTTGCTTAAGAGCCTTTGGTGAGGGACCTTGTCAAAGGCTTTCTGAAAATCTAAATACACTATATCCACTGGATCTCCCTTGTTCACATGCTTGTTGACTCCCTCAAAGAATTCTAGTAGAGTGGGGAGGCATGATTTCCCTTTACAAAACCATGTTGACGCTTCCTCAAAAAATTATGTTCATCTGTGTGTGTGTGTGACAGTTTTGTTCTTTCTTATAGTTTCAACCAGTTTGCCCAGTACTGAAGTCAGGCTTACTGGCCTGTAATTGCCGAGGTCACCTTTGGAGCCTTTTTTAAAAATTGGCATCACGTTAGCTATCCTCCAGACATCTGCTACAGAAGCTGATTTAAATGATATGTTACAGATGACAGTAGTTCTGCAATGTCACATTTGAATTCCTTCAGAACTCTTGGTTGAATACCATCTGGTCCTGGTGCCTTATTACTGTTCAGTTTATCAATTTGTTCCAAAACTTCCTCTAATGACACCTCCATCTGGGACAGTTCCTCAGATTTGTTACCTAAAAAGACTGGAGATTCCCAAACCTGAGCCATCACATCCTCATCGTCCTTGAGTGCTCCTTTAGCACCTTGACTGTCCAGCGGCCCCACTGGTGTTTTAGCAGGCTTCCTGCTTTGATGTACTTAGCAAAAACAAAACTATTACTTTGAGTCTTTGGCTAGCTGTTTTTCCAAAATTCTTTTTTGGCCTAATTGTATTTTTACACTTCATTTGCCAGAGTTTATGCGCCTTTCTATTTTCCTCACTAGGAAGTAACTTCTAAAGTAGAAGTTTATCTCACTGCTTTTTACTTTGTTTAGCCACGGTGGTACTTCTTTGGTTCTCTTGTGTTTTTTAATTTGGGGTAAACATTTAAGTTGAGCTTCTATTATGGTGTCTTTAAAAAAGTTTCCATGCAGCTTGCAGGGCCAGATCCTGTGTTTCACTTAAGACTAAATCAAGAATTGCCTCTCCTCTTGTAGGTTCCAGAACTAGCTGCTCCAAGAAACAGTCATTTAAGATGTCAAGAAACTATTTCCTGTCCTGAGGTGATCTGCACCCAGTCAATATGGGGATAATAAAGGGGGATTTCAACTGAGTTTATTTTTGTAGCTGCTCTAATCAGCCTGAGCAGTCACTATCACCATCCTGGTCAGGTGGTTGGTAATATATCCCTACTGCTATATTCTTATTGGAGCATGCAATTACTATCCACTGAGATTCTATAGTACATTTTGGTTCATTTAATATTTTTACTTCATTTGATTCTATGCTCTTTCACATATAGTGCCACTCCCCCACCAGCATGACCTGTTCTGTCCTTCCAATACATTTTGTACCCTGCTATTACTGTGTCCCACTGATTATCCTCATTCCACCAAGTTTCTGTGATGCCTATTATAATCAATATCATTTAATACGAGGCACTCTAAATAAGATGGGTGAACTAGACTTCTAGAATTTGTATATAAGCGCTTCAAAAGCTTTTCATTTTTTAGCTGTCTGCCATTACATGATGTAATTGAATGGGACTTTTTTCATTTGACTGTTTATCAGCTCCTACCCATATTTTATCATCTTCCATCCTCACCTCTTACTGGGACATGGAGGATCTATTAATGGAGATTCTCTTAAGGAATGTCTGTCCAAACCACATGCTCCTCTGTACCCATCGGCTTTCCCCCAGCCCTTAAATTTAAAAACTGCTCTATGACCTTTTTAAATTTTAAGTGCCAGCAATCTGGTTCCATTTTGGTTTAGGTGGAGCTCATCCTTCCTGTATAGGCTCCCCCTTTCCCAAGAGTTTTCCTAGGTCCTAATAAACCTAACCACCTTCTCCCTACACCATTGTCTCATCCATGCATTGAGACCCTGCAGGTCTGCCTCTGGAACTGGGAGCATTTCAGAGAATGTTACCATGGAGGTCCTGGACTTCAATCTCTTACCTAGCAGCCTAAATTTGGCCTCCCAGGACCAGGGCCGTCTCCTTCCCTCCAAGAGGGACCCACTGCTAAATTGCCGCCGAAGACCCAGCCCTGCCCCAGGCCCCCTGAATCCTCTGGGTGGCCCTGTCTAGGACCGCTCTCCCATCCTTCCTTATGTCATTGGTACCTACATGTACCATGACCACTGGCTCCTTTTCAGCACTACACAAGTCTATCACACAGGTCTCAAGAGATCTGCAACCTTCACACCAGGCAGGCAAGTCACCATGTGGTTCTCCTGGTCATTACAAACCTAGCTATCTAGGTTTTCTTCACTGAAGAAGCAAGCTACCACAGGGTTTATTTTATGATTGGAGAGTCACAGAAAACCCCAGCTGGCAAACACTGAAAGACTGGCAGTGGGCTTTGCTTTAAGACTTGCAAGTGTCTAGTTAAGTGAGTCTAGGCTCTAGAATGTATTTTATATGTAACCAATTGTTTCCAATACTACTAATTGCTATCACTAGAATCTCTATACTTCGGTAAATAAACTTTTAGTAGTTTTCACTATAAACATATCTAAGTTCCGGGTGTTAAACAAGACAGTGATCTGAATGGAACTGGTAAACTGGGGTCTACAGCTTCTTTGAAAACAACAAATCTGAACATGGAAAGTGTCCAGTGGACACTGCAAGAAGATGTTTGGAGCGGCTGGAGTGCAAGTCGCTAGCCTGTAGAGAGACAGCAGGGCCTGCCTGGGCCTAAAAGGGAATGCTTGTGGTGCTGGTCCCAGGCATTGAAAGGCTTCCTCATGCTAAGGACAGGTGGGAGTGAGGTGATTCACAATGCTGAGTACCCCCAGGGAGCAACAGAGCCTGCCCAAAGCTGGAAGTAAAGGTGAGCACTTATTTGAGATACCCCCAAAAATCAGTCCAGTGTGACTTCATTTTCTTGTACAATATACAGAAGTGAGTAAGTGAGATACCTACACACATGTATTTGAGGGAACTCAGCATCTAAGTGATAAGTTCAGGAAGCACATGATCAGGCAGCAGAGAAGTTATATGGTCCATATCACTGTAGTAGCTGAACAATTTGTAAGTGTCTAGACAGATGGATACTCATTGAAGAGACCACAGGCAAGAGTAAACAGATGAAGTTCTTGGAAACTTCCCCTTCAGGTGGGGAAGAAATTGGTTATGGGTGGCAAGCAGCAGCAAAAAGTCCCTCCCTCAGTTTTGGGGTTGTGTTGGATGAAGGGGGCATGTCAGCGATGAGTGGTGGGGTAATGCAAACAACTGATTCACAGTATGTTTCCCTCTGGGTCCAGAAGCTGCCCACATGGACATAATGCTGCTCCAAACATTAATGCCCATTTAGTGCCTACAGTCCCTTAGAAAGGGAGAGGGTTTGAGCAAGTAACACTGACAGACCCTGGTTGTCAACAGGCAGGATTGAACCTGGGATTGCTGGAGCTAAATGCATGATCCTCTACTGCATGAGCTAAGAGACAAATGGCCCTTAGCTAAGGCTGTAGAGCACACTTGTTACTCTAAGTGGTTTCAGTGCCACAGAACACCACACCCAGGTGTTGTGTGGGTTACATAAGCAATGGGGAAAGAAGTGTCAGCAAAACTCTCCACATCCAAAAGTCATATGGATGCTCAGGGTCTGGCTCTTTGTGCTTCATTTCTCCCTGCAGGGTTTGAAACTTTCTCCCCATCTGCCACACAGTGCCCCTATTTCTCCCCACAAAAGGGCCATTCCAAGAAGGCTTCTTCATAAGGTAAATGTTGGAGAGCTTCCTGGACCGTCAGTCTCTCTTCCATGGATTTTGCCACAGTAAGGGTAGGCCAGAGCTATAATTTAAGAAAAGCACGCTTTAATTAAGTCAAAGCTTAGTTAGGAAATATTGAAACCTCTTTTGACACACTGAGAGTCTCAGAAGTGAAAGCAACACTGTTTCCTGCATTTGCTTACAGGCAGGAGCTGGGTTAGCTGAAAGGAAAGGGTGTGAAAATAATTCCCCCATATGAAAGGAACAGCCTCTCATTTTACAAGAGCTAAAGAGACTATCTGGTAAACTTGTTCATTCCTGGCTTTTAAAAGCATTTAGCTATAGCTAAATTACCACAATTAAATTAACTGCTTATGGACTTTTCCCATGTTTTGCTCGGATTAGTCAGTTTCTAACTTGTTCAAGATGAAAAAAAAGTAAACAAGTTTTGTGCTGTCTGATTTCTGTGAACTTCAGGTAGTGGGAGCCTTGATTCTCCCATGCTTGGCACCTTGGATAGCCATCTACTTCTGTGCAGACTGAGTATAAGACACTAACAAAAACTGGAACGAGTGTGTTTTGCATTCACTTTGTTGAGGACTATACAAGGTGTAGTGACAAACAAGCCTCAGCAGATTTTGTCCTAGCAAGTAGTTGCACAAAGATATATTCTTGAAATCTTTAGAACAAGTATTCAGTACTATACAATACACAACAGTCCTTAAAACACTATTACTTCCCCCCTTAGACATTTTCTCTGAGTAACTTGAAGTCAAGCAAAGGCATTTGCAAGACAATACATTTGCTGACATTGAGACATTATGCATACATCCAAGACTAACTGTAAAAAAAGCCAATTTAACATTTAGCTGTAAGCCCTAACTTCTTCTACAAAAACACCTGCTTTATAATAGAAGATCAAAGAAGTTGCAGTATTGGGAGAGGTACAGACTATGTATCAAGCTGCCAAGTGTTTCTATTACTTGCTTGCAATTTCTTTCATGTCTACAAGAGGTATGATGTGGGAGAGTCAAGAAAATATCTCCTACAAAGCTAGGTTTATGGCATTATATATCAGAAGAAAGGTTAGACCTTGATAACAGTTCACATTTACATTAACATGGTTATTTCATTGCTATTCACCAATAAATTTTGGTTACTTTTTAATCTAGAGAATAAAAATGGAATGTGCTACATCTGGGCCAAAAAAGCATAGAAAAAGGGAGTCCAACAATTAAGTGAGATTACATTAATTATTCCAGCTCAAAAAGCCAGTGATAATTCACAATGTCAGAAGTGGGTGTTACATTTTCCCACCCTGCCCTGTAGGTCTCAGTAATTTACTGCTGAACTTTGTCTACTCAGTTTTGAAGAATGAAAGCACATGTGTTCCACACTTGTGAATAATTTGTATTCAGTTATTTTAAAGTTTATTGCTTTTGAAGGGGTATCCATATTTTAAGCCACACAAAGTGCTATCTTACTACAGGTGATGCTGGGGATTTCCTGGAGATACAGATCTATAACTGGTATGAGTCAAATTGTGCTCTCGTATACAACTTTGACTTCTGTCAGTGGAAGTTGTCCCTTAGTTTTTAGCCTCAGACTGTGATCCTGTAGGTCAAAAACATCCCGGGTATAAATTCCATTGGCTTAAATGGAGTTGGATCTATTTGCACCAAAGCTGAATTTGGCACTATACTTCTATCTGAAAGACAAGTAAGCAACCAGCATTTTCTTTCAGAGAACACTGCAGTTGTTTCATGGAACAAAGTGAGGAAAAAAGCTGCTGAGGGTAGTGGGTGAATGAGGCTATAGTAGATAACGAAAACAGATACTAGCTGGTGGCATCCCTCTAGCTAAGGAATTTGTGCCAGATCTGCTGTACTATTCCAAATGTGCTTGAACAGTGGGTTAATAGCACAGCTTACAGTGCTACATTTGCCATTATACTTCGACTAGCCTACCATCATTTACTCTAATAATGTTAACAAAAATGGATTTAATACAATGTGGTGTTTGTGAGCTTAATCCAAGCTGATGATTTACTTGACACACAAGCATGGAAAGTTGTGAGCGCGCTAGTGGGAATTACACTTCTCGTAAAAGGTTTGCAAGAACACTGAAACAGCCAGCACGAGCTAATGTCACCACCGCCATGCTTCCTGAGAGCAACTCCAGCAGAATCTCCTAGCATTTCAGGTTTAGCAGTTGCTCCCAGTGGAGGACAGAAGTGAAGCCCATTTTTGGCTAAGATGAGTTAAAAAACAAACGCAAGAGACAGCCTTTGGTGGTTCAGGCAAAAGAGAATTTTGTTTGGTGGCAGCCCTGGCTCTTGAGAGAGAGGAAGTGTCAGGGCTGATTCCCCACTCTGGCACTTTGAGTGCAGAAGGTGAGGGCCTGCAAGGATTTTAAAAATTAATACTGGCCACTCCATGCTGGTATTAAACTCCCAAGGTCACAGCTTCTCTCTGACCTTGGATGCTTAGATGCTGCCACCACCCAAGTGGGGGGTGGGGGTGGGGTGGAGAGAACCCCTCCCCCCCTCCCACACCCCTTTTTGAGAACACAGGAAGGAACACTTGGGAATTCCTTCCTGTGCAGGGTATCCTCAAGCCCTTTCACCCCCTCCCCTTCCTGGGAAGAACTGAGAGGAAAAAAAACACCCAAAGGAAACCAGCCATTGCCACCAATTAATCATAGGCACAAACCTCTTAGGACACAAAAATTCAATCCTGTTCTTAAAAAAAAAAAAGGTAAATTTTATTAAAAACCAAAAAAGAAAATACATCTGGAACTTACGCTTTTGCCAGGTTTAAAAAAAAAAAACCAAACACAAAATTTAAACATCAAGAATAACCTTCTTGAGGTCCACATGAAAGGTTGCAAGCAAAACAAAAAGGATTTGGGGTTAGCCCAGAGGAGTCCACAAGCCTTACAGAGAATAAAAAATAAACCTAATCATTTTCTATCTACTTACACATTTGGGTAGTTCTATGTATAATCTGATGACTTCCATTGCTGGCAAAAAGCTTTTTACAGCATAGTCATAGCCCTGACTTCTCTGTTGCCTCTCTCTGGAGAACTACCACACAGCACAAAGGGAAAGTTTCCCCCCACAAATTTAAAAAAGTTCTAGCCCTGCCATTGGTTCTTTTGGTCAGGTGCCCACTCCTTTCCTTTTACCTGTGGGCTTGTTAACCCTTTACAGGTAAAGCAAGCAGAGAACAGACCAAGAGGTATTCCATAGCTGGCTGGCTGCGTGTCCACAAAAGACAACTATCCCCCCCGCCTCTCATTTATCACAGGAAGGAATTGGAAGAAGGGGGTAGATAAATCAGAATGAAGGAATAAAAATGAATAAAATAGTGACATTAGAGAAGATGAGAAAAATACTCCAATGAAAAAATATGCAGGGAAGAAAACCAAGAGGGACAATCAGAAACAAAAGATGGTCTTGGAGTGATTCAAAAGGAGAAAAAAACCTAGCAAAAAAGTGTTTGAAATTTTACTTACATCTGTGGCAAACCATGTTGAAAGAAATGAAAGGAAACAGCCAAATATAGAAGAGACATGGTGTATAAGAAAAGAACATGAACAGAAATAGACCCAAAAATTCTGTCATAGAAAGTTGGCTAAACACTATTTGGGCAAGACTGTCATTTCACCATCCATACCACAGAGAGGCCAGTACATTCATCTATATTGTCCCCTCTTTTCCTTAAAATTGGGTATCTTCTGATTTAAAGAGACAAGAGCACAGCATTTCACACCTAGCTAAGCAGCACTTAACTACTTGTCACTGGCCAAATGCATCCCCCCAAAGTGGTTATTTTGCTAGTGATGTGGCAATTAAGTAGAAATCACCATCCACTAAGGTAAGGCTAACCTAGCTCCTTGTAACAGCTCTCAAGGAGGTGGGCCTTATTTTAAGGTGTATCTTGATTAAATGGAGTATTATTTCTTTGAGTGTGCTATTTGGTGCCAAATTAATAAATGAATTAAAGATTTATATTGTTTAGTAGTTAATATTTGTATTTGCAGTGTTACTTATGCTCTCTCCCCCTTGCACTATTAGTCAGAGGAAACTGGATGTGTCCAGAAAGAGTAAGACAATGCTTAGGGAAAAAAAAAGAAAAAAAAAACACCACTCTTGTGCCACAACAGCCATTCCTGCTTCAGAGCTTTGCTTCCCCATAAATATTTTGCTCTTTGCTAGGAATTTTATTGTATTAGATCCAGCCATCATTCACAGAATAAAATGTTTCCTTGTTCTTTCATGTTTTACACAGAGTAAGGAAGTATCCACTTTTCTTCACAGTTGCTCAAAGTGACCTAAAAATATTTCTCATTGGCCTGGTGAGATTTCATATCCAGTTCCCCTATTTATAAGATTCCAGATGCCTGTGAGATAGTTTAGTTTGCTTGCACAGTCTCTGCCTCAAAGTCTGTGCTGCTATTATTTAGATTACTTCAGCACCTAGGAGCCTCAGACATGGACCAGGACCCCATCGTGCTAGGCACTGTAGGTGCTTCCTTTCATGAACATTAATTTTCCACATGTTAGAGCAAGAAGAATGTTCTGAGTGAGATTCTTTGTGAACAGAGACAAGACATGAAGGTTAATGGGATCTAATTGCCCATATGAAAGGAAGAGATTGATCTAGGAACACTAACTGCCTTACTCAAGAGAACCCAACCTATCTACTCATTTTCAGCAAAGCAGTAGTTTACTATAAAGTGAAGCATCCAAAAAAAAGATGCATTTGCAATTGTTGCATTGTCTCAGACTGAGGAAGCAAGTGAAAACTGATCTGTAGCAACTGGTTGGTTGGGAAATAACAAGTAGCAGCAGCGATGCAACTGGTCAGGGGAAACATGATCAGGTTTGAGACCAAAACCATAGGTATCAAACCCCAATTCTGCAATGCACAGGGTTTTATGTGCACCTGATTAGATTTTAAACTGAGATTTAAAGAAAAAATCCTGGTTACAGAAAAAACTAAATCTTTCATAATCAAGGATTAAATGAGTTCAGATAGATAGTATACTGAGTCACAGCCTTGAATCATGAAGGCGAGGGCTGTATGAATGGCATGGTCAAATCTCATGCCATACATGGGGAGGCTTGCCTCACAGGTTGGAAACCATTAACCCATTTGGTCCTTTCTACCCTAACTTGTATGTTTCTGTTAGATCTGTGACACTCATAAGATCTCAGCTGCTATCGCAAATTACACTTGATAAAATACAATGCCTTCTAAAAATAATATCCTGTTTAGTGTAAGTGAACTTCAAAAGGAAATTCAGTAAAGTCTGGAAAATAGGCTTTATATCAGTCTAGGTACTAGATCACAACACAACATTCCTCCCCTGCCACAAAGTTTATACTTGGACTGTTGTGTTCAAGGGTATGGCGGTGCTTTGACAGTTAGAGTGGCAGCAGATCTCTTCTAGTTATGGACAAATAATACACGTCGCAGATTTAATGTGGTAATTAAATAATCCCATTGGAAATATCAGGAAAAAAAGAGTAACTCACTTTGGTAATACTCCTGAAACAATAAATGACTTGGACACCACTGTATATATTATTTTAAATAATGCAACAAAAAAGTCACTGCTAGTATAATTTATAGTCTATACAAACTGTATCTGACCATATATGCAGGCTGACTATGAAGTATAATCTTGGGACATTTAGATTAGATTAATATATCACTAATGACATCATATGTAAAGCATTTTAGGGTTTTGTTCCTTTAACAATTAGATCTCAGAGGTGGACACTTACTTAAATGTAACTAATTCAAAATGAGGGGGAAGATTTAAATACTGAAAGTGGCTCTTATTAGAAATCCAGTACATGATATTAGATTATATTCAGTTGAAGACTGGATATACATGGCAATTGCTTGGAGCTGACCTCATCTTGACACCTTCAAGAGAAGCTGGTACTGCCATACTAAGTTAAACAAGTGGACTGTGAGAAAGGCCATGCCTGCCTTCAAGCCCTGAGAAAGATTGACTGTAGGGAGAGACCCAGAGCAAGATGAAGTATCCCATCCAGCTATTCAGCTACACTTCAGTACGTTTTGCAGTAGAACCATGATCTCATTACTAGTGTTCATACCATTTTTGGACTTTAGTCTCATCATTTTTAATAGTTTGCCTTAGATTTACTGTGGGGGAGATCATAGTTACATTTCCATAAATGGAAAGAAGGGAAATGTACCAAGGATTTCTCTTATATGTAGTCATTGACATTAAAAATCTGCCAACATTTGCCTTGCTCTAGTATCTGAGATTTCCTTTTTCCAAGTAAATTTGTGGTAATGCCATAAGTGTGGTAATGGTTGGCAAACATATTTCAGTGGCTTCTGCCATCTGTCAAAAGCCAAGCTCAGTGAGTTGTGTAAGTCACCTTTCAAAATACTCAATAATAAAGGAGCCCAAAGGAGGTGTTCTAATTGTTTAAGATTATCTGATTCAACTTACTTTTCTAATTGCCTGTCATACTGACCTCCAGCCTTTCCCAAATCCCCACACACTGCATGGAAGTAAATGGAAGGAAACCCCTTGATTTAGGTATAGTAGTTCAACATTTAACCCTCCCATACTATTCTGACCACTGAACTGGAAACAGGACTGTTCCGCATTAACTATGGGCAGTGACAAGCAGCAGCACATCTGATCATGGGACCATCAGATTTTGGTAAATCTGTAGCGTGAGGTGAGCACCACATTCTACCTTTGCAAGAATACTAGAAAGGACTATTATACCAACAAATATCAGAAGTTTGCTGTGTGGGGGATTCAACGGATCAGTGACTAATGCGGAGAGAGTGGCTCAAATGGCTCAAGGGCAACTATCAGAAAGCCAAGATGAGAACTGCACCTCTGGGAACTCCCCATCATCCTTCTTTTAGGAAGGCTTTGACCAGTTTCTAGGAACTGCACCAAACATGGAGCCCCTAGCAGTTCACAATAGCCTGTTCAGTCAGGATGGTGACCTTCTGAGCCCCAAACCTAACACACTGAAGGGAAGCTGGCAAATCAGGCTAGTGAAACGACTTTGGTGCTCACCCCAGTCCCAAAGGAGGCTATGCCACCAGAGCAGCTATGGCACATCCTGGGTCCATAGTCAGGAGCTGTTTGATAACCCTGTCATGCTGGCTGGAGTGGATCATGACTGAGCTCTACCCTCAGGGCAGGCTGTCAAATGGCAGGGCAGATTGCCCCAGTGTGGGGTAATGTTCCACAATAAGAACACACACACACACAAATAGAAGCTTCTATAATGAGAAGCTCTATGTCCTTTAGGGCTGACACATGCCAAGCAGCATGGGGATTTTTTGCTTATGTTTAGGAATCTTTGACCCTCCAAGTCCACACAGCATAGAGACCAAGTTTCTCCTCATCAGGGATTTTTATCCCCTTCACCATAGGGTCCAAGATAACAGCATGAGTTCATGTGCAGGCCTCCCCTTCCTGGGGAGAGTGAGGAATGCAAACAACAAGACCACTGTCCTTTGATACTACACAATCCCTCATTTGCCATCAATGGGTCATTGTGTGCAGGTTGAGCACTTCACCTTAATTAATGCTTCTTTCCTGTTTGGTAAGTTACCCAAGTACAAAGGTTTACAATGCAAACACTCATAACTTCATACCATGGATTACAGAGGTTACAAATGAGATCAATGCATGCAGACTAGAATCACAGAGTATAGGATGGGGAGGGATTTCAATAGGTCATCTAGTCAAGTCCCGCCTTGAATGCAGGAGACTAAGTAATAATTAGACCATCCCTGACAGGTGTTTGTCTAACCAGTTCTTAAAAATCTCCGATGATGAAGATTCCACAACCTCCCTGGGCAATTTGTTCCAGTGCTTAACCACCCTGACAGTTAGAAAGTTTCTTAATATCCAACCTAAACCTCCCTTGCTGCAATTTAAGCCCATTGCTTCCTATCCTATTCTCAGGAGTTAATGAGAACAGTTTTTCCACCCTCTTCACTGTAACAACCTTTAAATGTACTTGAAAAGATATGTCCCATAGGCCTGAGTCTCTTTCCCCAAGGGGGGGTGGAGCACCCCTTGTGCCTGAGGCCCTGGCACCACTCCACCCCCCCCCCCCCAGATCCCACCCTCAGTCCACCCTCCCTCCCCCAAGGCCCTGCCTTCACTCCGCCTCTTTCTGTCCCTGATATGCCCCCTCTCCAAGGCCCCTGCCTGTTCACTGCTCTCCCCAAGCCCCTCCCCCAGCTGCCACAAAGCTGTTTGGCAGTGCCTCTAATCAGCTAATTGGGGGTGCCACTAAACAGCCATGGCTGGTGGGTGCTGAGCATCCACTATTTCCCCCCCTACCCCCATGGGTGCTCCAGCCCAGGAATACTCATGGAGTCAGTGCCTGTGTCATGTCCCCCCTCACTCTTTTCTTCTCCAGACTAAACAAACTCCATTTTTCCAATCCTTCCTCATAGGTCTTTTTTCTAGACCTTTAAATAATTTGTTGCTGTTCTCTGGAATTTCTCCAATTTGTCCACATCTTTCCTCAAATGTGGCACAATACTCCAGTTGAGGCCTAATTAGTGTGGAGTAGAGTGGAAGAATTACTTCTTGTGTCTTGCTTACAACACTCCTGCTAATACATCCCAGAATGATGGTTGCTTTTTTTTTTTGGCAACTTTATTAACACTGTTGACTAATATTTAGCTTGTGATCTGCTATGAGCCCCAGATCCCTTTCTGCAGTACTCCTTCCTAGGCAGTCATTTCCCATCTTGTATGTGTGTAACTGATTGTTCCTGCCTAACTGGAGTACTTTGCATTTGTCCTTACTGAATTTCATCCCATTTACCACAAGCATTGCATAGAGTCTAAACATTCTTATAAAACTAATATCTATTTTAAACTGTACTAACCTACAGGTAAGTCAAATGTATAGCTGGAAACCAGTCTGTCAGTGAGGCCCTGGCACTTGGTCTGCTAGCACCACTGACACCACCCTCTCCCCCTCCCAAGAGGAGCAGCTTGCTACAGAACAGAAGAGACAGAAGTAGCCCTGAAACATGGCAAGTTCCTGCCTCCATGCTTAATATATGAACATAGGGACTTCCAGCTTACAACCAGATGCAATTATTGTTACAAGCTGTAGGTAGCAGTATGCATCTGCTAATGGCAGAATACACATCAGCACTTTGGCATCTCACCCCCATGTGGAATTCAAAACGGATACTGGGAAACAAAATGCCATTTTTACTAGATAGATACTTTCATAGTGACAATGATGTGCTTGGGTGTTAAAATTCAGAAGAAGGAAGCCTGCCACACAACAAATCAATCAGTAGGACCACTGGATGATAGAGATTCTAAACAAGCACTCAAGGAAGACAAGGCCATTGTGGGGAAACAAAATAAGTTATTTTCATTGGTTTCCACTGCAGTGAACGGGAGGGAGATCCTCAGATTTGCCATCTAAAAAGAATGGCTTACGTATGGGAAACTGTCCCATACTGAGGCGTCAATAGAGAAGGTTTGGAACAAGCAATAAGTCATGAAGAGCAGATGGTATTTGCCCAAGAGTTCTGAATGAACTTAAACATGAAAGAGCAGGACCACTAACTGTAGTATGTACTAATGCTTAAATCAGCCTCTGTACCAGACGACTGGAGAATAGCTATTGTGATGTGTTTTAAGAGTCTCCAGAGGGGATCCTGGCAATTACAGGCTGGTAAGCCTAACTTCACTGCCAGGCAAAGTGGTTGAAACTACAGTAAAGAACAGAATGATCAGACACAGATGAACATGGTAAGTTGGGGGAAAGAGTCAATGTGGCTATTAGCCCAGATGTTCAGGGATACAACCTATGCCCTAGAGGTTTATAGACATCTGACTGCTTGAAGCTGGGACTGGATTGCTCCATTAGTTACACCGTTCTGTTCATTGCCACAGCGTAACAAGCCACCTGTAAACTGTACTGGGTGGGAGGGAGGGGAATAGTGCCTGGGTGATGAATTAACTGTCGGAAATACACCAGAGGGTCATCAGCAGTGCTTCAGAATGTTGAGTGCCTGAAAGGATTGTGAAGCCATAGACAATAAACAGTGCACATCCCTCCCTTTCCAGAGCACAGACTCCTCCCTCCAAGGCTAAAGTGATCTGAAATTGTTACAGATCTCATTTGTAAGTTCACTTTACCATTATATGTGAAGACTTTGCACTCTGCCTAACTCAGTTGTGTCCACAGAGTGTCTGGGAACTAAGCTGTTGCTCTCAACACGTATTGAAGCACGGTTTTACAAAGTATTATGTTTTAGTCTTACGATTCCAAAGACACTTCTGCTGAAGTAATGAACCTTTTCTGAAACACTGAGACAATGCACTGTTTCATTTCTATTTGCAGGCACTTTCACTGCTTTAGACCAGCCACAATCCAGTGGGAGCCTGGTGGGTTAGCACTGGTTGGGACTGGACAAATGCACCCCATGCAATCCTCCACCTACATACAGTACTAAATGCATGCAAAATGCACTAGAAGGGGAAAGATGAAAGGGGGCAGGAGACATGCAGAAAAAAGGTTTTTTTGGCACAGATTTCACTTTTCAATGTTTCTGGTATGCATCTTATTTTATTTCTGTGTTGATCTTTTCATGGCCACTGGCCTGCTTGTCAGTTCAATACTGGTATTTTGTAACCATCAGCAAATAAAGGCATTGAAGTCAGTGGACAGTTTATTTCCATGCCTACAAGCAAAATGCATAAAAAAAGGAAGATAGACATGAGGCATATTATAGACATTTGAGCTGTATCTTAAAAAACCCCACACTTGAAACATCTTTTCAGATCCAGCTGTGACAGGTGCATTTTCCAGCTGAGTGTACCAGTTCAGCAACCCCATATGGTCAGGAAAACCACTCAAGGAAATGGCTCACCCTTGGCTTCACAAACATTGTGAATAGCACAGCAAGCCACAGTAGTGTGGACAGCCTGGATAACACTGGAATCCAAATGGTTCTGTGAAATCCTGCCAGCACTGTTAATCTGCCAAAAACACATTTAGCCACCATTTTACACTTAATGAGACAGTAATTAAACCTCCTTTTGCCAGGGCCTGAAGATCAGGGGGATGGTTTTGTTACCAGAGGGGAAAAAACCATGTATACATTGTCTCCACTATTCTAGAGGACCCTGTTACTCCATTTGTGACAGCGTCATTTGGTGGGAATAGTGTTCTGGCATGTCCATGAAGGCAAACTCCCAATCATCAGAAAACCCTTTTCCAGTGCAGCCCATGTTGACATCTATGAATCAGAATCTGTGGTCAACAAGGACCTGCACCATGTGCGAGTCCTGATACTGGAGGGTTGGGGCAAGCTGCTCACAAAGCTCCAGAAATTTAAAAAAACAAACATAAAAGTTCTGCAGCCATAGGTGATCTTCCCAGGTTTGGATGATGAGGTGGTGATCCCACCAATCAGTGCTTGTGGCCCTGCTCAAGAAGTGGCCATCTATACAGAAGGAGTGGCTATACTGAGAGTTGTGAGCAGGATCCACCCATTGGAGCCTACTGCATCTGTATCCTTCTCCTCAAGCAAGTGCCTTTGGTAGGTCAGAACACACTGCTGAGATGTCCTCTAGCATCTTATGGATGCTCTGCCCATTTCCTGAAACAGGTGTGAAAGCATGATCAGGACCAATTCTTCAAATGGTGCCTCATCCACATTTCTAGCTACTATTGCCGGGATCATGCAGACCTAAAGGATGACTCAGCTGGATGTGTTGGCAGGCTGGGACAGCTTCTGGTAAAATGCCCTGGGATAGACAGTCTATTTTATGATGCACTGTGAGGAAAACATAAGAGTTAGAACATTTACAGCTGGAGAGGGCTCTAGCATGGGATAGGCTGGTTTGACTTGGGTCTTCATAGTGGAGCATGGATGCATGAGCACCAGGGAGAGACCTGGGTCCAGAAATTCTAAAACTAGAGTCACTAATCAGTGTGAACACTCAAATGCAGGCTTAGAAGCACTGAGCCTACAGACTTGAGTCCCACAGGCCCAGGCTTACATTGCAGCATAGACACACCCTAATTTTCCCATAGCATTCTAAGTAGCATTAGTCTCTTCATAAGAAAAGTAGAAACTTGTTTTCCATTATAAGCTTGATTTTAGCTTCATCTAAAATTCTCAGAAAGGGATCTCCCCACCATCTTATCCTCATGCCTCTAAAATAATCACCCTGCTTCAAATATAAAACAGAGGTTGATCAAATTGAGAATGACAATGCTATTTTGTATCATTTGATGTCAGAAGCTTATAAGAAGCACTTTGAGAACACTTGCTCTTTTAAATAACTTGTGGAGATCTAACCTGTTTTCTAAAAAAAGATGTATCCTGTTTGTCAAAGCAGTGAAATGTTTTCTTTTTTATTTAGTTTCCCTTTCTCTTCTACTATGGAGCAAGTAATCTTACAGTCCCTGTCAGAATGGCTTTGCAAGCCTCCCAGAGAACAGAAGATGTTCTCTTGAGCTGGGTTTTATTAGTAATTAGATCAAAGAGCATGAGATCATAGTTACTTGTAACATATTGATTGGTTCCCCACAGCCATCTCCCTTTGTGCAATATATCATGAATGGTGAAGAGACTCGTGAGCTATTAGAGAGGCTAATCAATAACCTGAGCATTGCTTTACCTTAAGCCAGGAGTAAATGTAATAAACCGTGTGTGGTTTGCCAGCACAGCATGTTTTTTTAAGCAATTTGCAGGCATAATGAATGCTCTGTTTTGTATTGACAAATAGGCTAATAAGTGAAGGAATACACTGTAATATGCAGCAACAAACTATTAATCCTGCAGCTATAACAATAACATATGCAAACATTTGCTTGTTCATCATATAAGTGTATGTTGAAGTCAAAAATTGAGAATTGAAAGGTAATAGATTTAAATGATTGAGTGTAAACAGTACTTGAGCCAGCCATTCTTCCTTTTCTGTCAGGCTGCAGTTTTTAATGTCGATTAGCTTGTTTCTACAATGGCTTTGTCTGGGAATTGTATGGGATGCCAAAGGTATTCGCTGAAGAGCAATAGGCTGGGCCGTTGTCAGTTTTAAAGCTGATGGCTTTCCCATCACTGCAAAGGAACGAGAGGGTGATTACAGACATGTTTTGCCTTTTATATTCAGAATAAGTGTCTATGACTACATGCAAATAGGACCAGGGCTAATGGTGGGGAACCGAGTGACATCCATTTGCCACCTCAGGGCACTGCTGAATAATCGCTTGTGCATCAGATAGTGGTATGGAAAATTGGAAAGGCTGATGACTTCTAACATGTGCAATAAAAATAGATGTCGTCGGTGCGTGTAATATCAGTTGTAGGGAAAGAAATAAACCAAGCAAATTATTATCCAAAGATGCAGTAACACAACTAGAAGCAATATTACTAACAACATTTGCAGCATACAAACTGTTTGTTATGAGGTTAACGTTGATTAGAAAAAAATACTTTCAGTGGAATATGCTGAGCAACTTGGAGACGAGATCCTTGGGAGTATGGGATGGGGATAATAATGTTTACTAAATCCATGGCAAACAAGTTTAGTGCTTGATTGCGTCCTTTAGTGATTAATTGAGCAAACATTCCAGACAATGGGACGTTTGGGACGAGTGTGTGTGTGTGTGGTAAATACATCCACTCGAGGATAAATTCTCTCTCACTTGTATGTTGAAGTAATGCCCCATGAATTGCATCTTTCTGCCATGGCTTTGTTGACCTTATGCACTACCTCCTGTTGTTTGTTTGTTAGTGATATTATGTCTGCTTTCCTAATTTTAGGGCATTAAACAGTGGCAATTTATGGATCCCAGAATTTGCTGTAGTACTACATATGTTAATTTTTTGGCAAGGTAAGTTTTGGAAGTATGGGCATGGAGTATGCTGCAAGCATTTTATGACCTAAATATTGAGATATCAGTTAACTCACTTTTCCATATTATCCATATAATGGTATACAAGTAGCTTTTGAACTTATTTCTGAAAGGCTGAAGAGCAGTATTTACAAAATACTGACACATGGTAACTTTCCAATGATAACGTGTTGTGGGTTGGGCGTTGTTCAGGACTGGCACTGTGAATGCAAAACTTTCTATCCTTTTCCTGTAGTATATTTGTAAGAAACAAGTCATAAGGGATTAAATTTGGATTAGGAGGCCACACTGCAGGGGCCATTGGGTTCTGTATTTTATTAATTTTTTCCCAAAAATGAAGGGGCCCTCCATAATTGTTGCTCAACTAATTGCTGCAAAGCTTCTAATTTGTCTTTAGGTAATGGCCATTGTTCTACCCAGACTGGTTTATCAGTTTTTTCCACTGTAGAAGAGCTGAGCCTTTTCATCTTCAAAAAACCAGTTTTGCCTATCTCTTCTAAAATCTCTTCCCAAATGTTAAACTGTAAAAAAGGCATGCAGGGTTGAATATAATATATTATGGGGCCTTGTTCTTGTTCTTTTTTTTTTTTACTTTGAGAGCTCTTTTTTTTTTTCCTTCTCTTCCTCCGACTACCATACAGAGGGCTATCTCAGGAGCCATTTAGGTTTTTTTAGGTTCCCTTAAACATCGCCATAACACCCAAACCCCAGTCCACAAACCACCCAGCCACTTACTACTTTACTTATATACTTATGAGTTGATCCAAAGCCTCCTGTACGTGTTACCTGTGATTTTTCTCCAGGAGCTCATGGGGCAACAGAGGTGACTCCAATACTGAACATATATTTTTCTGATAATCAGCATCAATCACTCCTGGAACTACCATAATTCCTTTTTTTTTGCTGATGATGACCGAGAGAGTATAATGCCCCGTCCCTTCAGGGGGAAGGGCTTTTTTAGAGTAGCATTAAAAAAAAACTTCCCGTAAGAAATGAGGTTTTCTTCTTCCTGCCCCAGTCCTGATCGACATTGATTTGCCCAATGATACCCTTGTTGCATTTAGACATTTTCTGGTGCCCTACACTGCTTTTAAGTGTCCCGGTTTTTTAATTAAAAAACAATTTCCTGCTACCTTGTCTATGCATCTGGGTCTAACTCCAACTGTCCCTCTATAGTGCTAATTGGCCTGCTCCATAAATCTGGGTCAGGGCGTGGCAGCTGGTTTGAGTATCCCACAGCAGCTAACCTCTCACTGTCCACACACATATATACTGGGGGGGTCAGCACCATTCTAATAAGTCTTTCCAATCTTGTGTGGAGCCATAATGTATTTTTCCATCTCCTAAGATGCCTGCCCTGAAATTTTAGACCCTTGTTTGCCAATCTTCTTGCTGCAGGGACCCTCTTTCGGATACCAGGGCATTGACATTCTATTTCTTAACTAATTAGATCAAAGAGCATGAGATCATAGTTACTTGTAACATATTGATTGGTTCCCCACAGCCATCTCCCTTTGTGCAATATATCATGAATGGTGAGAGAACAAGAAGAAATACTTGCTGTGTGTTCAAAAGCAGCAGTGCTTTTAGACCTAGGTCTAAAAACAAATCCAGTGAAAATTATTCTGTTGGTGCTCACTGCTGAGAGTAGACGGGCAGACAACAAGGTTGTGAGATAGTTGAGAGCCAAGTAAGAAGAGATCAGATAGGGTGGTTTTCCCAGTTTTTGACGAGGCACTTGCTATTTGTCCAATTGGAAGCACTATCACCTAATCCTATTCCCTGACTGGGATTGGTTTATGCGGTGTAAAAATTAGCCTTATCTCAGTTAGGTTATGGAAACAGCCAGATTGTCAGGGTCTATGTCATCAGCCCTGAAGACCCAAGCCCACCAGAGTCCACCTCAGATGGAAAGGGACCAAGTTGGCCTGAAAGCTCCAGAATCACTGAGCTCATCCTTAAGATCCAAGGCTGGAAGGCCACTGCAAAGGTGGGTCAGGGTTGCATGTACTGAATGTGCAAGAGAATGTGTCTATATATCAGCTGTGAATATGCATGTTCCAGAGTGAAAGGGGGTGGCATGTATGAGAGAGAATGCAACTAGTTTAGAGTGAGCTGCATCTCAAAACTGTACAAATATGTAAAAAAGGGACAGCCTCCAGCCCTATACAATTTACAGTCCTAGTCAAAAATGAAAAGCAGGTGGATCCTCCCCCAGTAAGGTGTAAGAGCGCAAGGGAATATTGAAACAGTTTAGTACAATAAGTTGCAGGCACAGCACACCAACTACCTAGCCATTGTCAAGAATTTTGCAGGCACTGCAGCAGAGGTAAGTTTAAGGTGGGATTTGAAAGGGGATCATGTAGCAGTTTGACAAACTGCCTTGAACATCAGCCAACTTTATTTCTAGAACTGTTGACTACTCCTGGTGAAATAAATTAAGACCGATCTTACATCACCATTGCTTTCCTGTGATTTTTTTTTAAAGCATGGTTAGGTTTTATTTGTAAGGTAATTTGCATGAGGTCAGGTTCTTCAGTGACTAAAAGTATCACCAGTAGGCACCAATTGTCCTTCATAGGAGGTTACTACCATTTGACAGTCACCTCTATATTAAACAGCTATAATACAAACTATCAATTTAGCTTCTGGTGTGGCATAAATGGGAAGAACAGATAGAATCCTTTGCAGTGTAGATGTTGCTTTCATACATCCATTCCTAGTAGAGCTAGGGGGTACAGAACCTATTACCTAAGAAGGTCTCAAAATAGCCTGTTCAGGAAAGCTTTCATGGGAAGTCATTGGGGCTTTAAGGAAGTTTTTAAGAGAAATTGCTGGCAACCAAGGGCCAAATGCTATTCATTGTACATACTTAATGAGCCATACAGAAACCAATGGGGACTGCTTGTGTTGTGTTAGTATGCCAAGCAGGATTTGTTCCAAAAACAAAGCCAAAGGCTGTCTGGTAGGCATTTTCCACCTAGCCAGCTAGCTGAGGCCTATGGCTCAGCTATCTAAATGGCAGGAATGATCCAGGGTATGCAGAATAGAGCTGAGGGATTAAATTGGGTTGTGGGTTTTTTGGTTGCTGTCAGTTCTGGAAAACAATTCACTGTGAAGTGGGGGAAAAAAAGTCATAAGGGTCAAATAATTAAAAAAAATAAAATGGAAGGAAACTTCAAAGATGTCAGAACAAAACAATGATTTTGAGGGTGTGTGTTTTTTAAATCATTTAAAACAATTTAGCAAAAACCAGCACAAAGTTGCAATATTTTTTCCTGTTACCAAATCTGCACTTTTTGCCAGAAAAGGTTTCAGCTGAAAATCCACCCTCCCCTACTTTAAAGCAGAGTCTCCAACATATTCACAGAAAGTTCCCCCCACCCCCCTTCCAAACAATTTTGGGGTGGCAGAGAGTCTAGTTCTACATGATTTACAAAGCTGTGAAAATTCAGCTCTTAAGTCACATGTCTATGTAGTTGTATTCATAGCAGGATTTTGGACCAAGAATATAAATAGACATTCAAGTATTGGCTTCTCAGAATAGCTTTCACTGTCAGCTATCCCTGAATGCTTGTGATTATCAGTTCTATTCCCAGCTTTTCCAATAGTCTTCTGGGTGACCTTAGGCAAGTCTCTGTGCCACAGTTTCCCCATCTGTAAAGTGGGGCTACTGATACTGAGCCTTCTTTGTAAAGTGCTTTGACAGCACTCTGTCACTAGATATGCAAGAGCTAAGTATTTATTTATTTATTATTATTATTAGAAGTGTGTCCATTAATATCCTACCAGTTGACCCTACCTTCTCAAAAGATGGGGTCCACTGATAGGATATTAATGGACACACTTCTAATAATAAGCATGCTCACTAAGACAAGCCTTCTCCTTGACTTATAAAGTCAGCATAAAATCAGCTGGTCTCTGAACAGATGTTTCAGACCCCAAGATGCAGAAAAATACATTTAACCAAAGAAGTTACACATTCAGAGCTAGCAATGTGATAAACTATCACACCCTAGTTTTAGGAGAGAGTATATATGTAAATATTCCTAATCTACAGAACAAAGACTGCATTAGTGATGTGGGTGAAATCAAACACCCGCTCAAGACTATTTTTTCCTTATTGCTCCAGACTTGATTAGTTGGTGTGCATTCCTGTACAATCTATTTGTGAGACTTAAATTGCACATTGTTTGCTAAACCAGACACTTAGTGCCTCTAAGTACTTCTTTGGCTAATACAAGGACTAGTGATCAAATGACACAGCCTTGCCAAAGCATCATTATCTTTTTGATGAGTGACAATTTAAGCCTCACTTTGGTGCTAGTTCTTTTTGAAGAGTGTGGGCTCCAAAAACAGAGTTCCTAAATTGACCATATCCTAAGAGTTGTTAATTAATTGCTCTTGCAGGCATGAGATTACTAAATATTACTCCCCTCTAAGTTAAATAAAAAGAAGGCTCCACTTCTTTGATGTGAAGAACTGTGGGGCACATGGAGACAGATAATAGGCCAATTATGTACAGATAAGAAAGCATGCAGACTACAAACTGTTAAGCTCCTATTAGGAATCTTTTGTGCACTTGTACTGAACCTTTAGTAGGAATAAAGATCTGGAAGTGGAAAAGACTGGCATGTGTATCCCATAGGCAACCTTTCAGGTTCACTTTGATTACCCATGGCAGTGCCTCCCATGAGGTCTTCCTGAATTGCTCCTGTATGGCCAGTCAGACTGGAGGAGTCTGACTGATTTTACCTCCCCCCCCCCCTTATTCTCACTGACCTAGCCGAGGAACCCTGCTAGCATCGTGCCATTGTGTTTTCAGTGAGCTGCAGTCCTACATTAACACTCTGGCCTGGGCTCTTATTGGGTCTTGCATGTTAAGCAGGGTTAGGCTTAGTCAGTGTTTGACAGCAAAGCTTCCAGAAGGCTAAGGTGCTGCGCAGGAAGGGAAGGTCACTATTTAATAGGTGACTCTTCTGAATCAGTACTGAACCAGTGCTCCAGTACTGTGTTAAGGGGCACTCCGCTACTGGAAGTGTTTCTCTTTTTAGGCAAGATAAAAAACCAGTGGTCATTTAAAGACCTCCTGGCACATTTTGCCAGAGCAGAAATGTTACACCTTGTCCAAGTGCCAAATATTGCTCATACAACATCTCTCAGTGAAGATGACAAAGACAAAACAAGCCCTTGACCAGAGTCAAAACTCTATTTCTCCAGAGCCCATGGAAACATATGCCAGTTTCTCATTTCTGGCTCCAAAGGCCCTGCTATCGGTGAGAAGAATTAGTCTGGGACAGTAGCAGTGGCAATACAGGCAGGAGCTAATGCTGCTCTTTGCAGTTCTCTGCATGCAGGAGATTGGGTCTTGCCTAGGTGTGAATGGCAGCCATGCTCTCAGGAGGAAGACAGAGACTTAGCCAGGACCTTGAAGGTGCTAGTAGTGTTGATGCTGCTTCCCCCAACCAATCCATTCTGTGAATGCGTGTTTGGAGACTGTGCACCCAGTCATCTATGCACCCCTCAGCCACCTCCCTCCCATGCCTTCTACTGCAGGAGGGTACACTATAGCATTAGCTAATTGAATTCCATTTGCTTTCTCCTTGAAAAAGTAGCAGAACTGGTCTGAAAAAAAATCAACAAGACGAAATTCAGTAGAGACAAGGAGAAAAACAAATGCATAACTAGAAAATGTGGAATGTAACTGGCTAGGCAGTAGTACTGTTGAAGAAGGCATGGGTTTATAGTGGATCACAAGCTGAACGTGAGTCAATGTGATGCAGTTGTGCAAAAGGCTAATAGTCTGGGGTGTATTAACAGGGCTATCATATGCAAGACAGTGTACTACTTTACTCAGCCCTGGTGGCTTGGTTCAGCTGAGTACTGTGTTCAGTTCTGGGCACCATGCTTTATGAAAGATGTGAATAAACTGGGGAGTCCAGAGCAGAGCAACAAGAAAAGTTTAGAAAACCTGACCTCTGATAAAGGTTAAATAACTGGGAACGTTTAGTCTTCAGAAAAAGATGACCAAGTGGGAGACTGATAGGCTTCAAATATGTTAAAGAGCTGTTATGAGGACTGATCAGTTATTTGCACTATCCCCTGAAGGTAGGAAAAGTAGTAATGGACTTAATCTGCAGCAAGGAAGGTTTAGGTTAGATTCTAGGAAAGTACTTCCTCAGTGAAGCTCCAAAATAGGATAGTCAAGCTCTGGAGTAGAGCTACCAAAGGAGGCTGTGGAGATTTTAAGGACAGGCTGGACAAACACAGGTCAGGGATGTTCTAGGTGTACTTGGTCCTCCATGCCAGGGGTTGGACTAGATGACTTCAAGGTCTCATCAAGCCCTACATTTCTATATTCTTCCTCCTTGTGCAATATGTTGGATAGATATTAGGCTTCTTTAAAGTACAACCAGCTCTTTCCATATTAGAGATCTTTCAAAGAAGTCATTCAGCAGCATTTAGAAACTGTGGGGGGGGTGACCCTAAAATGAAAGTAAAGCATCTCAGCTTCCCACAATACACTCCAGTACAGACAAAATACATTTCCGCTTATTGAGCTAAATTTCACTTAAATTTTGTTTACTAAAAACTATTACATGAGCGCAAACTATCAATTTGGTTAAAGACCAAGGTTTTAACTATAGAAAGATATTGCCCTCTACTGGCCATGTGAATAAAATCTCAAAGTAAGAGCTTTTAACATATACACACATGGACATTGAAAACATGCTGAGTAACTACAGCTCCCTTTGATTTGAGTGTTGGGGGGGGGGGGGATCAGTACTTCTGAAAAAGTCAGGACAATAAGATCATTGAGCAAGTTGTCTTCTTACATCAGTGGCACCTAACTTAAGGTTAACTCCAAGTTTCTCAGAATATAGTCAGTGTACTGAGCTCTAGCACTGAGTAAGTCATTGTGAAGTTTCTTTGTTTGAGAAATTAGGAGCATTTCAATACTATTTAGAATGACTAAGCACATAGTCTGCCACTGTTCACCCAAAACTAGATTTGTGAACTGTTAACTGTTTGTCATATGAATCATGAGATACTCTCTCTAAATCTGGTAACTAAAGTTTATCAATTTTTTTTTACATGCATGTATTTGAAGTACAGTTATTCCCCAAACTAGTGGGAGAATACAACAAGAGTTAAACTGACATGCAATTTATTAGGTGGCACTTGCCTAACTGAAAATAAATGGTTCAGGAGGACACTGAAACAGTTTCATACTCTTGCAATCTTTTACTAACTCAAGTCTGTGTGCTTGTAAGAGGATTTACATGGCTAATGTGTGAAAAATGCAAACAATCCAGAATTCTGGTGAATCATTAGCAGTTTGGTTTGCTTGTCTGCATTTAATATTATTGATTGTAAGAAACTGGGAATTGTGCAGTGTTTACTTCAGTGAAGTTGAGTCTGATTAAGCTAGTTGTGAGTAAGACCCACAGAGTACAAGCTCTTCTATAACCATACTTCTAAAAGACTATTTATTAATGAATACACATTGTGCAGTACATTGGGACTAGAAGTGGTCAGGAATTTTTCAAGCACAGGAGTTGGTCAGAAAACACCAGTTCATCAAAACCAGATCTTTTTGAAGGAATGCACTAGTAATGACAACTTCTGTCAGCAAAGGTTTCTCCGGTCCAGGATGGAATCTCTGCTCAAAACCAGAGCAATTGATCCACCCCAGAATAACTCAGGAGTTAGTTCACAGCTGGGATGTGGGAGACAGAGGTTGAAGTGCTAGCTTCAAATTTGATAGACTTGCATGTGGGTCTCCCAACATCTCGGGTGAGTGCCCTAACCACCGGGCTATTGGCTATTTGGGGTTAAGGTGTCCAGTTTTTAACCAGAAAGTCCAGCCAAAAGGGAACCTGACAGTGTCCAGTCAGATCTATTGAACCAACACCCAAAGTATGGTTACGGCAGGCAGGGGAGATGCCAGGTCATCACCCACCCCAACCCCTACTCAGCCAGGGCTGCCACCTATCTGCATCAGACAGCTGCAGCTCCCCAGCCCTGCCTCTGCAGGGGAGTCCCTCTGGCTCCAGGCAGAGAGGAAAAGCTACAAGCAACCTGGGAGAGGAAAAGGAGCAAACAGTCATGCAGGGTAGAGGAGGTTCTAGGATTCCACCTGGAGTGTCCAGTTTTCACATATTACCAAGTTGGCAATCTTATTTGGGGTGGTGTCAATTTTGAAAGGTCTCATTTTCATCTTGATGTGGAATGGGAACGGTTTTAGAAATCTTGAAATAAATATATCTGGAATGGGAAAACCATTCCCCACCCAGCTAACACATCGGTCCACAGAAGGGAAGCTCAGACAGTGGAACAGGATTAAATTGTTAGTTTGATGTGTAGATCAGCCATTTAGTCCCATGTTCCCATAGCCTCATGCTGCCCAAATCGATTAGTTTGTAAACAGCACTTCTAAACCCACACCTGCTTCAGCAATTCATACATTATCCAGGATTAATGGATTTCTTTATCATTCATAATGCATGTCAGATTTATTGTAGTATTGTCTAGGGACTGTAATTACATTCCATATAAAGTATTCTGGCTTTGTTTCATCATGCTGTACCCAGAATATTTCCCCCCCTGCTGCTTCTGTAAAACTAATTTCTCATGTCACTATGCCTGTCACTTCTAAGATTCTTAAAGAGGTGGCTCTGTGATTAACTGATCTTTTGTCAGTTTTCTTCCCTGCAGGTTGCATCAGCCTATAAGCCATAATTCTTGAATATACTCCTATTAAAATTGAGTCCCTCCTCGCTCACACCCCAACTACTTAGTCCTTTTGTATCTTTTATCAGCATCTGAACTCCAGCATGCAGAGTTTCCTATCAGTTCTCTTTTAGCATTCTATAATTACTGATAAAAAAGTCTTATCAGCTGTTTGTTAGACCTCCATTGTCTAATCACACCAAATCGTGGAATAAGGGCTAAAGCTTTTATTCAGAGGTACACTGAATAAAATGTTAATTCCCTATACCAGGTAATTAATATTGTGGCAGGCTTAGCCAACTCTTTGTTGCTGTTGGAATATCCTCCCTGAACAACATTGTACTGCAGATTTCTTAACTGTTGAAAGAGGCTAGTATTCTCTGAACAAGTCATACCAAGCCCATTAAGAAAAATGCAGGTCAAGACATCACGTGGCATCCTAACAATAGGGTGTCACACTTGGAAGTGTTAATTAAAACAAAACAGCTGTACACTGATTAATTGAACCTGCATTTACATGTGTAGGATTGGTTAACACTATTGCAGAGACAAGGTGGGGGAGGTAACCTTTTATTGGACTACCCTCTGTTGGGGTGAGAAGCTTTTGAGCCACAGAGTTCTTCTTCAGGTACTTGAAGCATCACAGCTAAAGGCAAGGTGTTTAGAATGTGTGTTAGCTACTTATGCTAAAGGGACCATTCAAGGTACAGTGGCCCATTAAAATCACTACAGTCATGGGGGGGTTAGTGGGTTTGATTGTTATAAACCCTAACTCTAGGGTCTTTGTTCAGTCTATGATTTTTAGTGTTGAGCCTGATCTATAGATTATGAATAAAATTCCCAGCTTTCACTTTGCTGAATACTGGGCCTGATCTTAGGACAAGAACCTGTCAACCCTCAAATTATATGGTTGGGAACCCCACTGTGCACAGGTGCAACACTCACATTATAGGAACTTTATTAACAAATAATTTATTGATACATTTAGCAAAGTTACACACACTAACTCAGTAAGGTAGATAGAGATTATAGAAAGTACATTTGGACATCTATACTTACACCGTCCCTTGCAGGACAACCTGAAATGTTGACCATTATCTTGCTCATCTTCACCAGTGGCCATCATTCTGGCTCCTCCCAAGGGCTACATCTCTCCCCTACTGCCTTGGGATGCCACTTTTAGAATATGTTACCCTTTACCATGTCTAATGCATATTCAATAGGAGTTTCTCCCCTCACCAATGTTAAGGTGTCCTTCTATAGCAGGGGTCAGCAACCTTTCAGAAGTGGTGTGCCGAGTCTTCATTCATTCACTCTAATTTAAGGTTTCACATGCCAGTAATACATTTTAACATTCTTAGAAGGTCTCTTTCTAGAAGTCTATAATATATAACTAAACTATTGTTGTATGTAAAGTAAATAAGGTTTTTAAAATGTTTAAGAAGCTTCATTTAAAGTTAAATAAAATGCAGAGCCCCCTGGACAAGTGGCCAGGACCCAGGCAGTGTGAGTGCCACTGAAAATCAGCTCACGTGCCGCCTTCAGCACCCGTGCCATAGGTTGCCTACCTCTGTTCTATAGGTTAGTGTATTTGTGTCGTCACCCCATTATCATATTCATCAATTCATTGTCATGGCACTCTTGCAGTCAAATGTTCCATCCAAAGCTTTCCAGAAGGTTGTGTCAGTTCATGTTCTGTGCTTGGCTGATGTCCTTTATGGACAAAATTCCCCCCACTCTATTTCCAGTTCCCCAAAATGAAGGAATTGCCTAAATTTATCTATCTATGCCAAAGTTTGTAGGCCTCCAACCTCATGCTAACTGCTGAAGCCAATGTCTTCTAGGATACAAGCCTGTAGATTCCTTGCATTACTGAATATAGTAAAGCAGAATATAATGCAAGGCAGTGAATATAATAGAGGTAGGCTGGCCTACTAGGATACAGTGTCTAGCAGTTATGAATTTAAGTGCCCAGCTTGTCTTTTGAAGGTGTTTTGCAGGTTTCTTTCAAGGATAAGAGCTGAAAGTGATCACTCCCCCCAAAGTGTTCACCCGCAGGTGATATTATGGTTGCCTTTTATGGTTTTCTTGTGAGAGTTTGAGAGCATAGTGATGGTGTGGTTTCACCCACAGAGTTATTGGAGCATTTAGTGCCCTGGGTGAGGCTCTGGAACCTTGTAAGGTGGGAGGATCCCAGAGCCTGGGCTCCAGCCCAAGCCTCAATGTCTACACATTAAACAGCCCTGCAAGCTCAAGTCACCTGGCACAGGCCAGCTACAGGTTTTTAGTTAAAGAGTAGATGTACAATAAGCTGTTCTCTCTGTGTACAACTCCCATCTCCAACCTATCCACTATATTCATATATGTAGAGATCACAAAACTGGATGTGACTAGGACAACATGTAACTTATTTGTTCAATCAAGTGAGTAAAGGATCAGGACTGCTTGAGATCTAGGAGCCTCAAAGGATACAGAGAAGACTGGAGCTTTACAATCCGTTACACAGGAGTCCTGCAGCTTACAGTACACAACCAGCAGCTCCAAATCATACACAGGAAGTTGTCTGAAACTCTGTATTTGTAAAATAGATAGAGCCCCTATACAACAGAGCCAACCTTGTCCAGAGTATTAATTCTTGTCTCTTGTAAGGAGAATTCAGCTGGACCTGTTGCACCCACATCTAAACACTTAAAATTACAGCCAATGCACTGTTTTCTTTTAATCTTTGTAAAGTTTTTAAAATTATTTTCTAGAGAACCCTATAGAAGCCTATTAGTTCCATCCCTATTAGGCTCTAGAGGGCTTCTGTAGAAAGGCGAGGTTTTGGTTGCATTCATTGTTAGAGATAAAAATCACCACAGAAATCAGATCAAGGCTTTAGTCCAAGTCCTATCCCCCAAATTTGGATTTTACTTCCATCACATTAAAGAACTATGGATGGATTAGCACAAATTCCATTGGCATTTTAGCCTACAATAGGCTTAAACACACAGTGGTCTTCCCCGTGGAAGCTTATATTGTATTTGTGCTACACAGGAGAATGGATTTTGAACAAATGGCACTGTGAGCATTACATAATTGAACAAATATATAGGAAGGTGTTGATGGGATTATTCAGAAAATTGTTTTTAAAGGACACAACGGGATACTGAGTAAGATTAGAGTTTTATGGAAAAAAGCAATAAATGTCAGTATAATACAGAATTCTTTAAGTTGTTTTAAACAATTTTAGTTCAAATAGTCAATGGGTTGGGGTTTTTTAGAAGCATATATAGTGAATAGTTCAGTTTTCCCCCTAGATTCAATTTGCTTGGTATAGAAGTAGGGTGACCAGATGTCCCAATTTTATAGGGACAATCCCAATACTTGAGGCTTTTTTTATATGGGCTCCTATTACCCTCATCCCAATTTTTCACACCTGCTTTCTGGTCACCCTATATAGAAGGCTGTACTATTTAGCATCTACACAACATATTTTAGTTACAAATCTGAAAGCATTTCAGAGATGAGGAAACAGAGTCCTTCATTGAAAAAAGATCAGGGCAGGCCAAGAGAAGAAAAAAAACCAAACAAAAAAAGCTCTTTTTTAAGGCTTAACATAATCCACTGCCAGAGATTCCACTCTTCAGGGTCAAGACAAACAAGAAGCCCCACACCACCTTACCTTTGGTTTAAGGTAAACCAAGTTAAACAAGCTCCAGTTCAGCAGAGCCCCAGGTACTTACACCTAATCTCCCTCAGAGTAGCTAATTGCCTCTTCAACTAACCCCCTTTCTTCTCCTTTTATATACTCTCAGCTAGTTTCTGGGGAAGCTAATTGAGGCCAGCTGTTTCTAGTTTCTGATCATTAACTCTTGCTTGCCAATACAGAGCTTGCTTGCTTGCCTGTATCTGGGGCTCCCTAGTCAGGGCTCCAGATGGGTAGTACATTCTGGGTATGTCGAGACTGCAAAAAAAAAATCCATGAGTGAGTCTTAAAGCCCAGGTCAACTGACTTAGGCTCAAAGGGCTCATATTAGGAGGCTAAAAATAGCAGTGTAGACATTCCTGCTGGGGCTGGAGGCCAGTCTCCGAAACCCAGTTAAAGGGGTTGGGGGGGGGGGAGATTTTCAGAGACTCCACCCTGAGTAGAAATGTTTATGCTGCTATTTTTAGCCTCACAGTGGGAGCCCCACAAGCAGCAGTGGCTCCAGGCACCAGCGCTCCAAGCACATGCCTGGGGAGGCAAGCCGCAGGGGGCACCCTGCCGGTCCCTGCGAGGGCAGCAGTCTGGCAGCCTTTGGCTGCTTGCCTGCGGGAGGTCCACCGGTCCCGTGGATTCAGCGGCCATTTGGTGACAGGTACGCCAAAGCCACGGGACCAGGGACCTCCTGCAGGCAAGCCACCAAATCTGTGGGACTGGGGACCTCCCGCAGGCAAGCCACCTAAGGTAGCCTGACTACTGTACTTGGGGCGGCAAAAAAGCTAGAGCCGCCTCTGCCCACAAGGCTCTGAGACTTGCTGCCATGTTTTGTTTTTGCAATGTAGATGTACCCTCTACCACCAAGCATTGTTATTCTTATTGGACAGATGAGGAAACTGAGGCAAAGAGGCTGATATTTTCAAATGTGGGTGCCTAACTTTAGCCACCTAAATTTATACTAAGGTAGCTAAGTAAGGTGTTCACTTCTCAAAAGCTGTGAGCTTTGGCAGCTCCCATTAACCCTCCCTCTCCCCTTCACTCTATAGGGAGCCTAGGTGCCTAACTCAGGCTTTATGGATCTCATTGCTGTTCCAGTGTTTGTCTAGGTGCCTAAAAGTTAGGCATTGTAATGCTGAATGTTGCAACACGAAAGTCCCTTTCTGGAACCAGGCCCCAGGCTGGTGCCATCACCACAGGCTGACCCTGCCTCCCTGCGTGCATACAAAAATATACTTCACTTCACTTCAGTTTGAAATAGTGACATTTATCAAGGGGAACAGTAAGATCTACAATTCATATTCCCATTATGCCAAACTTTTGGGGCAAAAGTACAAGCTTCCCTGACTAAGCACTCAGCTCTATCAACTAGTATCTACTGCCTCTCATTCACTGTAAGTGCTTGCAACTGTGATATCAGTTCTAGACCAGTCTGTAAACCAGTCTGAAGTTTAGAGAACAGGAGGCATGCAGCTAGGGTGATCAGACAGCAAGTGTGAAAAATTGGGACAATGGGTAAGGGGTAATAGGCGCCTATATAAGACAAAGCCCCAGATATCAGGACAGGCCCTATAAAATTGGGACATCTGGTGATCCTACATGCAGCAGTGGCCAAATAAGGTTGAGTAAAAGGACTGATTACGTTAGGAAGAGGGGCACTAATTTATTAGCTTCTTCAAACCTCAAGTACATGTGCTGGTATCAGTACTAGTGCTTGCCAAATACTGCAATAGGTTATATTCTGTACAATACACATTCTAGGAACTTGGCCCAGATCTGAGACAGGGATAGGAAAAAAAGTATCAGTATACGTGGGGGAGGACAAAGACTTACCGTACTTGGGATATTGCCAAATAAATAAGGACTCAGTTCCATGTAACATGCAGCTGACTGCTTTGAAATATGCTTTCAGAGCATCAGGCTGTGTGATCTAATGCCTCAAGAGATTCTAAAATTATCTTTAATTAGCAGGTTACTGTTTCAAGAATGGAGTTGAAAGTAAAAACAAAACAGTATTTGTTGCAACTGAAATAAATACTGATTCATTTACAGTCCAAATAGTCTGTAGGTCACAAAGGATAATATCTGTACTTTCTGCTACTTGAATCATCACCCCCGTTGCCAACTAATCTAAATTCATTCCCATTACTAAATATTCAATCATGAAGCGGTAGTATTTTGTTCTTGGAAAAACCCAACCTCTGGTACAGAAAAGGAAGACCCTCTCTTTGGGCTGTTGAAAAGATAATGGATGCAATATCAAGCGTTATAAGAACTATAAAAATGCAGCAGACCAGTATATCCACTGGATTGGTTTTACATGGGAAATAGTAATGTTTCATTTCTGGAAATGTTATTGATCCAACTGAGAATTGCTTCCAGAAGATTGACTGAATTGCTTGTTCTTATTAAAGATGATAGCAAGTCTAGAATATAGAGCAAGCCTCCATTCCAGCAAAGACTTATGCACATGCTTAAGTTTACAAATTGAGTGTAACTCCACTGAATTCATATTCAGGATTGGAGCCTAAGCATGGACTTTGATGGAATGTGGGTTCAATATAACTGTTTACATTTAAAAAAACCCAAACCATATCAAGAACCTTTATTGATATGCTTACAACAATTAGTAAACAATCAGTCCGAAGAAGTGAGCTGTAGCTCACGAAAGCTCATGCTGAAATAAATTTGTTAGTCTCTAAGGTGCCACAAGTACTCCTGTTCTTTAATCAGTTTGTAAGCATCTAGAGGATAATAGAGTTAAAAGAATAGCCAACATGGATTTGTCAAGGACAAATCAGGCCAAATCAACCTCATTTCCTTCGCTGACAGGGTTACTGATCTAGTGGATGTGGGGGAAGTTGTACACATGATATCTTGACTTTTAGTAATGCTTTTGGCACAATCCCACAGGACATTCTCATAAGCAAACTAGCAAAAAGTGGTCTAGATTAAGTTACTATAAGGTTGGTGCACAACTGTTTGAAAGACCATACTCAAAGAGTAATTATCAATGGTTTGCTGTCAAACTGGGGGGATGTTTCTAGTGGAGTCCCACAGGAGTCAGTCTTAGGTCTAGTATTAGTCAATATTTCATTAATTACTTGGATAACAGAGTGGAGAGTATGCTTATAAAATTTGCAGATGACACCAAGCTGGGAGGGATTGTTAGTACTTTGGAGAACAGGATTAGAATTCAAAACAACCTTTACATATTGGAGAATTGGTCTGAAAATCAAAAAGATGAAATTCAATAAGGATGAAATTCAATACAGACAAGCACAAAGTACTTCATGTAGGATGGAAAAAAAAATTAAATGCACAACTACAACATGGGGAATAGCTGGCTAGATGGTGTACTTCTGCAGAGGATCTGGGGGATGGGGGGTATAGTGGATCACAAATTGAATATAAGTAAACATTGTGATGCAGTTGCAAGAAAGGCTAATATTCTTGAGTGTACTAAAAGGAGTGTTGTATGTAATACACAGGAAGTAGTTGAACCACTCTGCTGAGGCCTCATCAGTGTCAAGAAGGAGCACTGTGTCCAATTCTGGGCTTCACACTTTAGGAAAGATGGGGACAAACTGGAGAGAGTCCAGATGACAGCAACAAAAATAATAAAAGATTTAGAAATCCTTACTTATGAGGAAAGGTTAAAAAAACTGGGCATGCTTAGGCTTGAGAAAAGAAGACTGAGGAAGGACCTGATAAGTTTTCAAATAAGTTAAGGGCTGCTATAAAGAGGATGGTGATCAAGTGTTCTCCATGCCCACTGAAGGTAGGACAAGAAGTAATGCCCTTGATCTGCAGCAAGGTAGATTTAGGTTAGAAATTTATTCCTATCTAACAATAAGGGTAGTTAAGCTCTCGAATAGGTTTCTAAGGGCGGTTGTGGAATCCCTATCATTGGAGGTTTTTAAGCACAGGTTAGACAAACACCTCTCAGGGATGGTCTAGGTTTAGTTGGTCCTACTTCTGTACTAGAGGCTGGACTTGATGACTTCGCTTGATCCTGTCTAACCCTACATTTCTGTGATTCTAACTGTTGTCAGAAGTGTTGTCAGAGTGCTACCGGTGTGGTGCTCTGCTTTCTCCAATGTTGATATCGCTCGGCTGCGTGCGTGTGTTCCCTCTGTGTGCTGCCCCAGCTCTGCGCAGATAGCTGACACAGCAGACCCGACGAGAACCCCCAATAACCACAGAGTCTAGTAAGATGCAAAGTCACATCGACTAGGTTTATTGCGACCTCGGACACAATTGCAGTTCCCCGTAGATTACTTAGTCTACCGGGCATACTACTAATAGGTGCCTCTTGGCAATGGACCCGGCTCAGTCAGTGGCGGGACTTTCCACTGCCCCCTCGGCCGGACAAAGACACCGCCCCAGGGATTCATTCTTATACACAGGTACAAACAAGTTACACATCACACCTGACGTATTGAGGTGCAACCCCTCTATGCAGCAAGGTACAACCCCTTTACGTAGTAAGGTGCCGCCTTTCACCTTGTACATGTTGGTTCGATCAAAACAACTCTATCCATTATATTACCCTTTTGCCCCTGTCATTGGGATGGGCCAGCCTGTTCTTTGTTATCTGTGTGGAATGTGCAAGTATGTGAATGTTCTGATATCTAGTGTTCAGTACCTTTTAGGTATGTATCTTCTTGCAGCATCAGCCCTTTCCTTGCCAGCTTCTGTGAGCAGGGCCTGCCTCTGGCTCACAGCTTAACTTTGCTTTATGTTAGCAAAGTCTTGACCATTACTTTAGTTCAGGCCTCAGGCCTCATACCAGGCCTCTGATACCAAGGTTTATATCTCAGGGCCTCCTCTTACTACACTAACCAGGTACTGAAAGTTGCATGTAAAGAATTCACACTACAGATCTTTACTTTGCTTCTTAATGAAATCTAAAAGGTATCAGAGAACATCATGAGCCAGGGTTCAAAACAAATGCTGGCGTGACTAGAATAATGCTGGTATCTGACAATCCATATTTATGGATTGGATAGAACATGTTATCACACTTGGTAAAAGCACTTCAGCGCTGTTCTGCACCTTTGTTCTTTTTCTGTCCTTGGAAGAATATAAAAAGAAAACGGAGATCAGATTTAATTATCACATTCTTGTGTTAAAGACAATCATCATTTGCACATTCCCACATGTATACTATTCTGTAACTCAAACACTTGAGAGAGTTAACATGTTTTTGGAACAGGCTCAAGTCTGCATAAAGAGTAAACTGTATTAACTTTCCAGCGGAAAAGTTTTCTTTTGATTTAATTCATTGATGGGAATATTCTGAAAAAAATTATATTGAGGCTGCATAACAAATAAAATAACGTTAAGTATTAACCTTGCTGTAGCCTTTCTATAGCAGAATTCATGACAAACATAATCTTTTTAAAATACCACTGTGTAGTAGGGTAAATGGTGCGAGTTTTTTTTTAAAGCCAATCACTGCATTGTGCTCTATGTCTCTGAACCACTGAACAAACTTTGTATGGAAGTATTATTTTCATTTCGCAGATGGGTAAGCAGGCAGAGATGGTAAGTGAACTGCCAAAGTCAAACAGCAAGTCAGTATGACAGAGCCAATACTAGAAGTCATATGTTTCTGGACCCCAGTACCATGTTCAGTCCACTCAACTATAGGACTAAAGCTGTCAGTCAATAAGGTTTGCAAGTGCTCTCTACCAGTGTGGTCTCTGTTGGTGAACAGGTTAAAAAAAGGGTGCATTATTCTTCTATGCTAGATATACACAGAGCAAGGTACTGGCATAGTATTATTATACAGAATTTACCAAACAGCTCATAGTCATTGCATTGAGACACTGCACACAGAAAATAGTGACCCAAAAGTTAAATGTTTGATAAAGGCATGTACCATAGAGAAGAAGTATATTCTCCATGAGGGCTGACTGTGGCTGATAGAGTAGCCTTGATCTGCACCTGGAAGTCGCACTGATGTCAATGTGAGCTTTGTGCATGTGGCCTTCTGTGAGGAATCATTTGGAATGCCACTCTGAACTTGAACTTATTGCTAGGGAAAGAGAGAGACTTCATACTGGAGTCTTACTTATTGAAAGCATTTGCTCATCCAAAGGGAAAAACGTATGGCTGTCAATAAAAACAGAGTGGAATTTTCAAAGACCCAGTGCTGAGCTAATTCTGATCCCATTAAAGTCAATGGTGCAAATTGCACCCCACTGCACCAGTGAGGTGAATCAAGCCCATAAAAGGAGGTGTAATTTAGACTCCTACTTCAATGATGGATTTATGTTAAGACATGACACCTCTGACTAACTACTGTGCAGCGGTGCAAGTACAGCAGTACGGCCCGGTACACCATACCAGCAAGGTATTTATAGCCAGTATGGCATACCAGAAAGAAACAGGAGGAGCCCGCAGCCCCACGCCTTGCCCCCTTCCCTTCCATGGAACTGCGTCTCCTCCATCTGTACAGCAGCAGCCCTGCTGGGGGACAGGGCTGGGGGTGGGGGCAGGGCTTGGGGCGATCCAGCCACCAGAAGAGCTGCCAGTGTTCTGCTCCTTTCCCTGCTGTGGTTCCCAGTGGAGAAAGGAGCAGAATGCTGGCAGCTCCTCCAGCGGCTGTCCCATCCCCAGTCTTGTCCCCCCACCTCGCAGCCCTCTCCTCCAGCTGCTGTCCTGTCCCAGTCTCGCACCCCCCCGCAGCCCTCTCCTCCAGCGGCTGTCCTGTCCCAGTCTCGCACCGCCCCGCAGCCCTGTCCTCCAGTGGGGCTGCTGCTGTAATACACAGAGGGAGGACAGAGACGCAGCTCCATAGAAGGGCAGGAGGTAGGGCTGGGGGTTCTTCTCCTTTCACCGCTGCGGTTCCTGGGCGAGGAGGACAGTCCCCCCCACACTCCCCATAACGTGGAATGGCTCATGCGGAGGGGACGAGGAGAGCATGGGGGCCCCAGGCTGGGGGTGGGGCAGGGAGGAGTCACATGGAAAGTCATGTGGGGAGGTCATGTGCCCCCCTTAGCTACTACCCCCCCATACTGGTAAGAAATGGATTTTACTTGCACTACTGCTACAGTACTCTGTAGCCTACTTCAGGGGATGTGATAAGGCGTGAAGCTGAAGGTAGAGCAGCTTAAACCACTTGAGAACTGGATGAATCACTCACTCTGAAATTCACTGCACACTGTGGCTTATTGATGGCATGGAGAGTACACTTATAAAGTTTGTGGACAATACCAAGCTGGGAGGGGTTGCAAGTGCTTTGAAGGATAGGATTAAAAGTCAAAATGTTTTGGACAAACTGGAGAAATGGTCAGAAGTAGCTAGGATGAAATTCAATAAGGACAAATGCAAAGTACTCCACTTAGAAAGGAACAATCAGTTACACACACAAAATGGGAAATGACTGCCTTGGAACGAGTACTGCAGAAAGGGATCTGGAGGCCATAGTGGAAGACAAGCTAAGTATGAGTCAACAACGTAACACTGTTGCAAAAAAAGCGAACATCATTTTGGGATGTATTAGCAGGAGTGTTGTAAGCAAGACACAAGACGTAATTCTTCCACTTTGCTTTACATTGATTAGGCCTCAACTGAAGTATTGTGTCCAGTTCTGGGTGCCACATTTCAGGAAAAATGTGGGCAAATTGGAGAAAGTCCAGAGAAGCACAACAAAAAATGATTAAAAGTCTAGAAAACATGACCTATGAGGGAAGATTTAAAAAACTGGATTTGTTTAGTCTGGAGAAGACTGAGAGGAGCCATGATTACAGTTTTCAAGTACGTAAAAGGTTGTTAAAAGGAGGAGGGAGGTAATTTTTTCTCCTTAACCTCTTAGGATAGGACAAGAAGCAATGGGCTTAAATTGCAACAAGGGCAGTTTAGGTTGGACATTAGGAAAAACTTCAGGGTAGTTAAAGCAGTGGAACAAAACACCCAGGAAGGTTGTGGAATCTCCATCACTTGAGATTTTTTAGAGCAGGTTAGACAAACACCAGTCAGGGATGGTCCAGATCATACTTGGTGCTACCATGAGTGCAGGGGCTTGGACTAAACGACCTCTCGAGGTCCCTTCCAGTCCTATGATTTTATGATTCTATGATTGCTTCTGTAGTATGAAGTGTAGTTTATATATATATAAAAAGGTAAACAGTTTGTCATTTTCATTTACTGGGCACATAGAACAGATTAGAAGAGCCTCCTGATAGCTAATAAGAAATATGTGTTCAACTATCTAAATCATGTGTAAATATTACATAGTATTATTAAAATACTGAATTGAACTTTTGAATGTAAATGGGAGAGACATTTTGAAAGACCTGTGTTTTCCATGTGGCGTGTAGTTACTGTAACTTTCTCATTGGGTTGCAAAAAAACCCCAGACTGTGACTTCTACTCACTTCCCCCAACCTACTGTAGCTATTCTTGGTTTTTTACATTTTAAATGTTCCTATCTGGCAGTGTAATACTAATCTAGGATTCCAGATAGATAGTACTAGGAGACTGAAGTGTTTACTTAGCCACATAACAAATGTTTAGGCAAAATCAGTGCAAAATTCCACATAAACACTGCACATCAGTGTGCCTACACTTAGTTTTGGAGGAGCTACCTCTGAGTGAGAGGATATTTCAATCTCCTAGCTTCTCTGCTAAGAGTGCCAAAACAAGTGCCATATAGTATTAAATGTGATGGCGATTTTGTAACATAAGATACTTGTATATGAAGAACTGGACTCTAATCATCAAATTCATTTCACTAGGCTCTGTATCCTATACAATAGGCAGTTATTTGTGGATTTCAGTAAAGAGCTACTTATATAAAAAGCATTTACATTCCTAAATCCACTTACTCAGGGCTCTCATTAAGGGCTAGTTCACACTTAAAATGAGACAGCAGCACGGCTGCGCCGATGCAGTGCTTCAGTGTAGACACTACCTCTGCTGATGGGAATGGTTTTCCTGTCTGCATAGGTAATCCACCTCCCCGAGAAGTGGCTGGTCTTCCGTCACTCTACTGCTGTCCACATGGGGACTTAGGTCCTCTTACCAATGCCACTCAGGGGTGAGGATTTTTCACACCCCTAACCAACCAAATTAAACCTAATTTTCTAGTGTAGACCAGGCCTAAGAACATCAAATGTGAGCCACACCTTTATTCACTATTATATATTAGATATGTTCCTGCAGCAGAAGTAATTGAAAAGGTTCCCCTCTCTCCAATCTCTGCACTAGTATGAACCATGAAATAAGCTCTGATCTGGCAACAACTTACACACTTGCTTAGGTTTACACACTGCAAGTAGTCTAATTGACTTTAGCAGAACTTCTTGCAATAGATTCAGTGAAGCACCTGCATAAGTTTTTGCCAAATCAAGGCCACAATCATCACATATGTCATACTACTAGTTTATTCTACATCGTTGATATAGAAGGTGTTATTTTATTTGCATTTATATATTTAAGGGGGAGAGCATAAATAAAGCCAATTGTCTTTATTAATAAGAAACTAGTATTAAATCATCCAGTTTTGAAGTACTATCCTATATCACCTTTGGTTTAATACTGTGGTATTTCTGGAAATAGATTAATATTTATTTTATGCATTATGGTTCAAACCCTAATAAAGACAGACATAATATCCTTATGGCACTCTGTACCTCAAAGCAGCAACCTGGAACTCTCATATTCACCACTATCATATAATTATGTTTTGTACAAAGTATGCCTTGTGAGGTATCATTTTAAAAGCCTTGATCTGTTGGATTTTGTGTGCTATCATTATATATGAGATTATGAAGTATTGCTGTATATCTTATTAGGTTGGGAACACCCACAACCAGACTTTCAGGTACAACAATGGAGTAGCCAGATGCACTGATGGCCCATTAAAGGGAATCCACTCTTGCAATGGCCATCCTAGAACACTTCTCAGAGAGAACAAGTAGACAATGGTGACTGCTTGACCAATGGGAACTGCCTGATCCCCACACCAAAAAATCTTTTGATTTAGCCTAAGGAGGTCTAAAAAGTACTGTGAAGCTCAAAGTAAGGCCTCATATTTTACAAGGGACTTGCTGCTGATGGTAGATGGGGGAGATGGCTCAGTGGTTTGAGCATTGGCCTACTAAACCCAGGGATATAAGCTCAATCCTTGAAGGGGCCATTTAGGGATCTGGGGCAAAAAAATAATGGGGGATTGGTCCTGCTTTGAGCAGGGGGTTGGACTAGATGACCTTCTAATCCTGATCTTCTATGATAGTTCACTGTCCCTATATATATTTTAAAGACACCTTGTCTCTGTATTTGTTTTACTAACGTCTTTTTGAGAATATGCAAAACCACATTTTCAGCAAAATGCAAGTCACTTTCATGGGCCTTTCCAACTGTATTCCATTTAAAATATCATGATAAATGTTCAGTCTGAGTATTCTCCACCTGATATAAGGCAGATTATAAAAGGCTCTAACAACAAGAAATAAACCCAGGTTCAGATTCTGATCTTAACATTTCCAAGGTTCAGAGCTGTTTAGATATGTGATGTTAGTTTGGGTAGTAACTTGTGTTTGAAATTGGGAGGAAAAAAGCCCAATCCTAGAAATCTATTCACAAGACCAGTCTGCACTCGTTTGAGTAGTCTCATTGACTTTACCAACTACTCATTTGAGCAACAGCTACATCTGTGACTAAGTGTCTGTATGATCAAACTCAAAGTTGAGCATGAAGATTGTCACTTCTTATAGAGCCAGCGAATCACTTGAGCAGGTACTTAACTTTAAGCATGTGAGTAGTCTGACTTATATGCTTTGCTGGGTTGGATTCAGAGAGATCAGTACTTTATAGGATCAGATCCCTAGTGCCTTAGCTCTTCTGTGCAATAGCAGGACAGAGAGTTTGTTCTGTTCTTAGCAGCCTGAGGTGTGCAGTCTTGCTCACCTCATTGTTGCCTCCTTTGTTACTATGCTTCCCCAATCTCAGGAAAGGAATCTAGCCAAAATAATTTTATTAATATTATTCAGATAAGGTCTAACAGGAAATACAGCACCATTAATTTATAAAAATCATGGGAAGTATTTTCATTTGAACTAAAAATCAAAGTTCAGAACCCCCTGGTTGGTGAATAACGGAAAGTCTAAGACATTGGAACCTGCTGTTAAAGGTCAAAGCAGGCTGATGAGGGGACTCCAAGAAGCCCTGCTACTGGTGGAAATTCAATCGTGTTGACAAAAGTTTACTCCATCTCCAAAATGCTAATAGTTATGGGGCAGACTGTGAACCCCTTACTCACTTTGTTAAGTGATTACTGCCATGACTAATCCCACTGAAACCACGGAGACTCTGCACACCAAAGGTGAGGAAAGTGATGGCAATCTGGCTGTGTGTGACATCCTTAATGACCTGATTGAGTTATTGAAGTTGATAGCAAAACTTTCACTCACTTCATTGATGCCAGATTCCAAGGTTCCAGTTCAGCAAAGCTCTTACGAACAATCTTAACTTTAACCATTGACATCAATGGTGTAACCCTTCTGCCCCTCTGAGTTGGCAGCAAAAAGGGCCAGGTTTAGTATCCAGGGGTTCCGTTTCAATAACACAATGCAAAACTGGCTTGAGCCCCCACCCAGTGACCTGGGACAATTACATACCACCACCCCTGGGCGCCTCTAGGAGGCAATACTTCCCCACTCACAAGCACAGAGTCCGAGTGAAGTAAAATCCTTTTAATAAAGGAGCAAAACAATGCGGCATCACCATTGGAGAAACACCACAAACCAGATTATAACACAAACCATAAGCAAAAAAACCCAAACAATCCGCCTCCAATTATGTTTGGCAATGTCCTTTCCCCCTTAAGGTCTTAAGTCCAATCACCCCAAAGTCCAACAACCCAAAAGTCCCTGTCTCTGGTCAGTGCCACCCCAGAGTTCAAAAGTTTATCTGCAGAGTTTTACCCCCCCAGCCTGGGTGGAAATGGAGGGGGCGCACACAGGGTGTTAAGGGGCACCTTACGGGGCCAGGGCCAATTGCTCCGCCTCTCCGTGGAGTTCTGCTACAGCCTTCACCACAACTGGCTCCACTCCACCAGCTGTGCTGCTCCTCCAGCCGACCCGTGAACTGCTCCACTCCGCTCACTGTTCCATGGGCTGCTCCAACGTGCTGCAAACTGCTCCGCTCTGCCAGCCGCTTAGCAATAGATCTTCAGGCTCCCCCACTAGTTAACACAGCACTCAGTGATCTCAGCTCAGTAAGCTTAGCTCTTTTAGTGATTTCAGCTTGTAGTAGGGGAGCCCCAGTGCTGGTGCACCATTGGCCCAACATGAATTCAGGTCAGCAGCCTCTAGATGGACTCCTAAAGGATTCAAAATTAGCTCTGCTCTTCAACAGTGGAGAGAAGAGTAAGTGCAATTGGTGTTCCAGGTCCTCAAAAGGGACCCATACCATCAGGCACACACACCAATCTCCAACCTTTCTCAATTCACTGGGTTTTGGCACCCATGTCCCTTGTCTAGCAAGTGCTACTTAATGGATAGTGAGACATCTTTGTCCTAACGCAGTCTCATAGTTCCTCATTCACATAATCAGGGTGACAACACTTTATTCCTCCTGCCCCAATAACAAAGAAATTGGGGATCCCAGAGCTGTCAAAATAACAATTCCAGGCTGCTGTGAATTATGCTAGGTGGGGTGGGTGTGCCAATGCAAATACCTGAAATTCCTTTCCACACTCCCCATACTTCACCACCAGATGTCAGGGTAGAGTTCATCCTGACTCTGCTTACATCGGGAATGCTTATACTTAAAGTTACATGTGTGTGCTGAAGTTCCTTACTGAACTGGGTCCTCCCTGTATTACTTACAAAGCATCATAGGCATTCAAGACACTTTACAAGTAAATAAAAATGCTCCAAGACACTTACAACTTCTTATATACAGATAAGCATAATATCAACATGAGTGGAGTTAGTGAGGTGACAAAACAAGGGAAAGACACTAAGGCAGCATTTTATGTTTAATTTAGATATTTTACAGGCAGGGATTTGGGCTGTGATCATTTGAGTTATATCCTCATGTAATTTTAAATTACCCCCGTGAGATTTAAAAGCATTAAGCTTTGGCCTATCTTTGCTCCTACTGAAGTCAGTGGGTAAACCGTGATTGACTTCAATGGAAACAGTGTGGCCAATGCTTTTTTTGGAAAATCCCCCACTCCTTCCCATAATTCATCATGATGCGGTGTGGGAGTAGCGACAGCATTTTTCCAGCAATATAATATACCCACCTCCTTGGAAAGTGATTTAACTTCACTGCATTTCTGACTGACACAGGCTGTATTTAGCCTTGATCCACCCATTCAGGTGAACATGAGAAATTTGGAGGGGTTTTTTTGCACTCACATGAAATTCAGATTTTTTGCTACTCTTGTCAGTAATGAGACCTTTGCTTCAGAAAGTCAGAGGAGTTAAATCCTTGAGGAAAACAGATTAGTCTTCCTTCTTCCTGAGATCGCTTTAAATGTAGCTACATGATGTATTAAGGAAGTGAATCCCAAGTAAACAATATACCAGTATGAAATGGCAACTAATTTGTCCTGTTTAGGGCAGAAAAATAAAGCAATATAACTGCTTTATGATGATTACAAGTGACAATTTAACATCTTGAATTGCACTGCTGTCAGTAGAAATGACTGATTGCTTTCTACAGCAGCTGATATATTCATAAGAATCACAGCAATGAAATCAAACTCTTTGTAGTGTGAGGATGTAGCAGATAACCATACGATTAATGAATGCATTTTAAAAATGTGGCTGATTTTATGTTATTTAAATTTTAGATAATCATAGAAGCATTACTAATTAGAGCTGGTGAAATTCTTTGCCTGAAGTCTTTTTTCTCCAAACAAACAAAACGCAGATTCAGGTTGACCAAAACATTTCACGTGTTTTTCTTCTTTTTTTTTTCAGTTTTGGGCAGCAAAATAAGGGGGTGGAGTAGGGAAGGAAATTCAGAAATGTCTAAGTGAACTGTTTTGACATTTTTGGGGGGTTAGATTTGCAAGGGGATGTAGGTGCTGTTGTCAGATGTTTGACTATGTGCGTGTTTTCCTTGTGTGCCGTCCCAGCTCTGCGCAGATAGCTGGCACAGTAGATCTCGAGCAAACCACTCAATGACCTCAAAATCCGTTAAGGTGCGAAGGCACTTGGGCAGGTTTACTGTCAGCAAATCATGGTCCTAGCTCCCTGGACCAATGTCTATAGTTACACTAACACATGTATGCCTGTGACAGTGGACGTAGCTCAGTCAGTGGCAGGACTTTCCACTGCCCCCTCGGCTGGACAAAGACACTCTCTCTGAGATACATCTTTATACACAGATACAAATTACGTATTACCCCTGACATGCCAGGGTGCCACCCTCTGATTATTAGGATGCCACCTATTGACTTGTACATGTTGATTTGATCAAAACATCTCTGTCCATCATGCTGTCATACTGACCTTATCTTTAGGATGGGTTAGTATGTTCCTGTTACGTTTGGGGAATGTGCTGGTATCGAGGTGTTCTGGTACCACCCTTCTGGAATGCGGTTGCTTATATATTCTTATGCCTAGCACTACTTAGTAATGTGTGTTTCTGCAATATAAGCCCTGTTCTTGACAAATCTTGTGAGCAGAGCTTGCCTCTTGCTCACAACTTCACTTTGCTTTATATTAGCAAGTTTTGACCATTACTTTAGCCCAGGCCTCAGGCCTCATACCAGGCCTCTAATACAGGGCTTTATGTTTCAGGGCCTCTTCCTACTACAGGTGTGTGACCGGGCGGGTTGGGGCTCAACCCTCCCAAGGGCGGAGGGGAGCCACACTGACTCACTACAGGTCCTCTGTCTCGCAGGGGCTGATCCCCTTCTGGGTTCCTGGCGACAAAGACACAGTCAGAAGGCTCAGTCCCCTGGTGCAGGGGCTGAGCAACAATCAGTACCAGGAGCTCAGGCCCTCTGGGGCGGGACTGAGCAGCAAACAGTACAAGGTGGCTCAGGCCACCTTGGGGAGGGGAGGGATAGCTCAGTGGTTTTAACATTGGCCTGCTAAACCAAGGGTTGTGAGTTCAATCCTTGAGGAGGCCACTTAGGGATCTGGGGCAAAAATTGGTCCTGCTAGTGAAGGCAGGGGGCTGGACTTGATGACCTTTCAAAGTCCCTTCCAGTTCTAGGAGATTGGTATATCTCCAATTATTACCTTTGGGTCAGGGGCTGGGCAGCAAACAGTACAAGGTGGCTCAGGCCCTTTGGGTCAGGGCTGAGCAGTAAACAGTACAATAGGCTCAGGCCCTTTAGCTGCAGGGGCTGAGCAGTAAACAGTAGGCGTATAAGCCCAGGTCCTTACCTGGGTGAGGGGGAAAACTGCCACCCGTGAGTGGGGTGGCAGGGGGGACACAGGCCCGCCCACTCCACTGTGTCCCAGCCCGGGGCCCTAACAGCGGCTATCACTGCCACTGGTCAGTGGGGTCCTGACCACAACACACTGACATCGGGACCTCTGCATCTGTAGCCTGACAGGGGTCGGCTACCCCCGGGCTACTTTCCATTTCCCCCTCAGGGCCTACCTCGTCGGGTTGCACTGGATCCAGGCCAGTCAAGCTGCATAGGCTCCTCAGGACCAGGGCTTGGTGGCAGGTCCGGTAGCTCTGCCGGGAAGTCCGGCCAGGCGTGCTCAGGCGGATCCTCCGGGTAACAGCAGGGACGGGGAAGCCCCGGCGGCTCCTCTTCGTAGTGGGCGCAGGGGAGGTCCAGCGGCTCCTCCGGGTACCGGTCACGGGGAAGCTCCGGTGGCTCCTCGTCGTACCGGGCGCGAGGAAGCTCTGGCCAGTCAGGACAGCTGCCTCAGGCCCTAGAGGGTTCCCAGTCAGGAGCTCCCGACGGCACGTCTGCTCCCAGCGGTGGCTGGGCTCTGACTGAGCTCTGGCGGCCAGCTTTTATACTTCCTGTCCCGCCCCTTGACTTCTGGGGGGCGGGAACAGGTGGCGGTAGCTCCGCCCACTTGGGTGTCTGTACCGGTGCTCCCTCTGCTGGGCAAGAGGGGAGCCACACCGACTCACTACAAAGTGCCATACACAAAATGGAGGAGGAGAAGGTGGTGCCCATGTCCCCTTTTAACGAATAACCCAGGGGTTACAGCACTCACCCTGCATGTGGGTGATAATAAATACGGACTGGAGCAGGAACTGGAATCAGGGTGGTGTTCTCCCTTCCAGCTGAGTGCCCTAATCATTGGGCTATTGAGTCACTTTCACTCTCTGTATAAATTAAATATTCATTGGGCCAAGTTGGGCCAGCTTCAGCAGGATTGTTGAGGGTATGTCTCTACTATGAACTGGTGGTGTAACTCCCAGCCCAAGGAGACATACCCAAGGTCATGTTCTGGGGTGCAATCAAGACTAGTGACATGTTGTATGCCGTGTAACCTTGAATGCTTTAAAATGCTCTGCTGCTGTTTGCCTGGGTGCTCCTAGCCAGCATACAAGCATGCCCTTAGTGTATGTGTGATAAGCAGCCCTAAACCAGCAGCGCTGAGTCCAGCAGCCTGCTTGTTACATTACAGCCATACTCTGGCCTCCACTATCCATAGATAGTGCCATACCTGGCAAGATGACCCCAACACCCCTCAGCCCCAAGTTTTCCGCAAACCATGTGCTTTGCAATGTCCAGCCCTTTGCTGGACCATTCAAAAGAATAATAAGGTTTGTTTGCTCCTTTAAAGGGACAAATGTCACAGCTTGTCACTCTAACTGGTGTAATCACTTCAGTTCAAGCATGGCCCTTGGTTGGTTTAGATTAAAAGTAAAACAAGTTTATTAACAACAGTAGATAGGATTTGAAGTGAGTTCAGGTATGAAGGGTAGAGTTAGAAATGGTTATAAGGAAATAAAAGTGCAAGATGCTTTCTAGAGCATAAAACTTAACAAACCTACAATCCTGGTTCAAGGTAAAAAGTCTTACAACACTACCTTCCAGCAAGGTGGCTGACCACCCACTTAGTCAGGATCTCCCACAAAGTCCAAAGTGCTCAGTTCCTTTGTCTTTGTGGGTGAAAGAGGGTCAAAGAACCCCAAGTTCTTTTACAGTCCAGTGTACACAAACTATAATTTTTAAAAATTCATGCTGGCAGGGGCGGCTCTAGGCACCAGCAAAACAAGCTGGTGCCTAGGGCGGCAAAATTTAGGGGGCGTCCCCTGCGGCCGGGGGGGGCGGCAGGCTGGGCCGGTGGACCTGCCGCAGTCATACCTGCGGGAGGTCCACCGGAGCCCCGGGACGAGTGTACCTGCCGCAGGCATGACTGCGGAGGGGGGGCTCATCCCGCGGCTCGGCTGGACCTCCCGCAGGCATGACTGCGGCAGCTCAAGCGGAGCCGCCGGACCCGCGAACCGTCCGCAGCCGCGGGAGCTCCAGCCGAGCCACGCGGGACCAGCGGTCCCTCTGCAGTCATGCCCGCGGGAGGTCCGCTGCTCCCGCGGCTCCGGGGCGCCTCCCGCGCATGACTGCTAGGGGCAGCCAAAAACGTAGAGCCGCCCCTGCATGCTGGTATATCCTCTAATGTTGCTTTTAGTAAGCAGGCTTTGAAATAGATAGTTTGGCTTATACATCTTAATGAAAAAGCTAGCCCTGAGGAACATTCCTCTTTAAAAGAAATCACCTTTCACTCAGCTCAGCCAGCTAGTCAGTGGCCCATATCTTCAGCAGTTGGTGGGGAGTGGTCAGTGGAGCTGAAGAGGTGGGTTGTAAAGGTGGCTTTAACCCAGGCATAATCCTCCAATGACACAAAGCAGCCTTAATGTCCCAGCAACTAAACACAAGGAATTACATCAGAAGTGTTTTAGAAAATAAAATGTCTAAGTCTAACTGCTATCTCTGCACATGCACTTGGAGGTGGCCATTTTGTGTGACACTGGCAATATGGGAGCTCTTATGTGACAGACTATAAGCCACTTTTAGAACACAGTGCTGATTAATAAACCATAACAAAATCCAACAATTACTAATTTACTCACATCATTAACTCCCATGGGAGGTATCTGCTAAAATGTGAATGGAGCCACTCCAGACGATGCCACAGAGAGTAATCAGACTCTGGGTCTACCTCCTCCTGACCCAATCCCAAAGTACTGTACGGTCTGGACAGAGCCTGGTGAAGAGTTTAGGTAAATGGGAAGCCAGTACCACTTCTTGTCCAACCCATCACAATCCACCTTTGAGAGTCACCTCCATGCTAAACTTGGTGCAGAGATCCACAAACCACAATTGAGATTCCAAGTTTCAGGAACTGGGTTTCCCTAAAAGTTACTGCATAAATATTGGGGTAATTACCCCAGATACAAGATGCTCTCAGCACTAGTCAGCTCAGCTTTATAAGCTTCATATACAGCAGAACATTGGAGCCCACTTTCTAAACAATTAATTACCACATTATTCCCATAATGTCACGGTGTAAGCCCCTGGTGGGGTGCAGATTTGGAGGTATATCAGTGGTGTGCAGCCAGCACCGCCTCCTGTCTCATCTTGCCTGATAGATTCCATCCCTCAGGTGTCACCTCCCTGCTCACTCTATTGCTAGGTTCCTCAGTTGATTGATTCCTGGGTTAGATTCCAAATCTAAGAACTGGTAAAGCGGCAAGGGCTATATTACTCCAAAGAAAACAGTTGAGGGCCGAAACCCCCTGGCCCTGCTGAAACATCCCCCCCAGAGCCACTCAGAGCCGTCAAAACACCCCCTGAAACACACCCCGCCCCAGCGCTGCTCTCCCCATAGAAACAAACCCTCCTTCCCCAGTGCCACCCCGCCGAAACGGCTGTGGGCTGAAAAGGAAGGTTGAGGGGGAGAGAAATGGCACACATAGGGTGACCCGATCACAGCAGTAAAATAGGACCCGCCCCCTCCCCGTTCAGCCCCACCATCACACCCCTCTTCAACCCCCCAGGGGTCACTATATCACTGCACACAGCAGTACCAAAAATTAAAATACTGAAAATGGATGCCTCCCTCCAGCCACCAACTCGCTGCTCGCCTCCTCACCCCCGCCCAAGTATAAAGCCTCACAGCCACTGCCCGCCCGCCCACTCAGCTTGTCATCCCCCCATGAAATAAGGCAAAGGGAAAAGGGGGCAGTGTGAATGGATTGGATGTGACTGTCCAATACACAAACACAGGGGCTGTAGGGAGCCTGGGGTGGGGGGGCAGTGTGATAGGGGCCGGGGAGGGGAATGGTCTCTGGACCAGGGAAGGGGGCAGCAGTCAGGGCAGGGCAGATGCAACACACACACACACACATCTCCCCCGGGGATTTCCTGGTTGCCCAGAGACAGTTCAACCCCCCCATCCTGATCACTACGAGGCCGCCCTGGGGCCAACCAGCGCAGTAGCTGCCCTGCCCCACCCCTAACTGAAGGGGGGCTTTGGGGTCTCATCCCAGTCCTCCCCCAAGCTGCAGCTCGAGCCCAGGCCGGGCGCCCCTCCCCTCGCTCTGCACTTACCAGTTCTGCCTCGTGCCCGGTACTTCTTACCTCAGCGGGCCCCGGAAGAGACACACCCCCTGTACGCCAGGCAGGGGAAGTGGGAGACAGAGACACGTGTGGTTCTGGCTGTTAGGGCGGTTGGAGTGCGGCGCGCATGCATGGGACTCTGAGGCTGGCAGGGGTCGAACCCAGGGGTCGAACCCAGCAGCTCCACCCCGCTGCTTGCCCATAGGCAGCACAGTGAGCCCACATGGGCTGCATGTTGTGCAGGCCTGGAATAAGCCTTTGGACAATCCAGTTGGTCAAAAATGGACATTTATAACCAATTTCATTATTTGCTTTGAGAGTCAGTGTTCCTCAGAATTCCTCACAGCATTTCACTGGCACCAGAGCAAGCTGTCCCACAGAATAGGAGGACTGCAAAGGATCCTGTCAAATTGTGTTAATGGGCCAATGTGCTACATTGTAGGGAAACTCTTCTAGTGACATGGCAAGGAGCTTATCAGCTGTCTGAGACTCCTCAGAGCAATTTGGTCTCACCTTGACTAAAAATAGAGATTCATCTGTTTGCTTTTTGTGATCCGAGGAACACACTCAGTGCAGAAAAACGCTATGTTGCCTCTCTTTTTCAAAACATGCAGAACACCCTCACATGCTTCAGAAGACTGGACAGACAGAATTTAAGCTGAAACTGGACTATTGTTAACTCAATATTTTTAAAAGAATAAAGAACTTGCAAGTGTCTGAGAAGAACTGTTAGTATTATTTCTCTCACACTGGGATAGTCTCCTGATCCCCACATGCTACTCTTTCCCCACTGTTTTCAGTCTCTTAATCTTAGAACCCAGGAGTTGACCAGAGGGCCAGCTTTGGCTTCAGTCTTAAGGAGAACAAGATGAGATGGCAGCCATGTGTAGTAAGGGCTGCCTCACCACCAGCTGCAGTAAGTGAATAAAAACATGAGCGATGGTAACTCTGAGATCACCCTGTGTGTTTCTCCTAAGAGTCCGAGGGCAGGATTAATTAATCCTACAGCAGCTTGTCTGCTCCTGGGCCCTGGCTGATGCAGGAACTGGAAGATGCTATCTAATGGTCAAAGGTACAAATTGCACATCATGCATGTATCCCAGCAGTTGTGCTTGTGCTCTCTAGTGACTGAAGGCTGGTGGAGCCCACTCATTGTAAATCCTTTCTTATCTGAGTGCTGTTTGTCTTGGATGTATGGTTTTCTTCAACCTGGCATGGAGAATGCAAGTCAGTGCAACAGCAGAAGCTTTCCAGCCACTGAGCTGCAGGGGGTCTGAATATGATCTGCAGAATTAGGAAATGCTAGTGCCAATGTTAATGCAACAGGAAATGGAAACTGAAAAAGCTGGTTTGAAAATTTCCACCAAAAACAGGGGAGAGTGTTGCATCATGTATAAATATAAAATCTGTTTTCATTAGAGAACATGGTAAAAAATAACCCATGCTTGCGGAAGCAGAAACCTCCCCCCCTCCAAATAAATAAAACAATAAATCATATCATGATCATTCCTGGCTGTGCTTGTTCTCATAAGCAAAACTGAAGGAGACCTGTCAAAAAAACAAAAACAAAAATACCCCACACTTCTCTAATTCTGGGAAATTTCTTCTATGAAATTATTGGCCCAAATTCCATACACACTGCCCCACTTTTCTGAAGTAAATGGAATTATAGTGCTGTAACTGAAAACTGAATCTGGACTAATTTCCCAGAGTTGGCCTTTCAGCAAGAGACTTTTTCCCCAAATGCCTTGTGACCAAGCCCTAAATCCCTTCCCTCTGTATCCCCAGCTCCAGGAAGTACAATCCACCCACACCAGACAAGCTCATCTCAGAGTGTACCTCTCCTAATGGGGAAGAAAGCTACCATCAAACAAATCCATACAAATAGATGAATGAAATGATTCATACTAAGAGAAAACACAAAATGAGTTTTATCAAAGAGGAAACCAACAAAAGTGGAAACATGGATAAATTGCTAAGAGTGAGTATAAAAGAACAGCGCAAGCATGTAAGGATAAAACAAATCAGAAAGACTAAGGCACAAAATGAGTTACGGATAGCAAGGGACATAAGAGACAATGAGATGTTCTATAAATACCAGAGAAAGGTGAAGGAAAGCATACCTTCTCTATTTAGCAGAGAATGAGAGCTAATAATGGATGATATCAAGATGGTGGAGGGGTTCAGTTCCTATTTCAGTCTTCACTAAAAAGGTAAATGGGGACAGATACTTACCAATTAATATTAACAAGGGGAAAGGAACAAGCCAAAACAGTAAAAAACAAAAACAAAAAAATCCCCCAAAAATCACAGGTTAAAGAAGATAAGACTAGATAAGTTAGCTGTATTTAAGTTGGCAGGGCCCAGTGCAATGCACCACAGTGTATTTAAGCAACTAGCTGAAACAGTTTCAAAACCATTAGTGATTTTCTTTGAGAACTGGTGGAGGAGGTCCCAGAGGACTGAAGAAGGGCAAACATAGAACCTATCTTTAAAAAGGAGAACAAAACGGATCCAGGGAAGTTACATACCACCTAGCATAACTGAAACCTGGAAAGATACTGGAACAAATTAATCAATTTGTAAGCACCTAGAGGATAATAGGGCTGTAAAGAATAGCCAACATGAATTTGTCATGAACAAACCATGCCAAACTAACCTGATTTCCCTCTCTGACAGGGTTGCTAACCTAGTGGATAGGAGAAAGCTGTAGATATGATTTATCTTGATTTTGGTAAGGTATTTGACACTGTCTCACATGACATTCTCATAAGAAAACTAGGGAAATGTGATCTAGAAGATTAATGGGTGCAAAACAAGTTGAAAGACTTTACTCAAAGAGTAGGTGAATGGTATGCTGTCAAATGTGTTTGGGGGGGACATGTCTAGTGAGGTCCCACAAGGATCTGGCCTGGGTCCGATACTTTCAGTATTTTCATTAATGGCTTGGATTATGAGGTGGAGCATATGCTTATAAAATTTGCAGATGACATCAAGTTGGTAGGGGGTTCTAGCACTTTGGAAGACAGGATTGTAATTCAAAACAACCTTGATAAACTGGAGAATTGGTCTGAAATCAACAAGATGAAATTCAATATAGACAAGGGCAAAGTACTTCATGTATGAAGGAGAAATCAAATGCACAACTACAAAGTGAGGAATAACTGGCTAGGTGTTAGTACTGCTGAAAAGACTCTGGGGGGTTATAGTGGATCACAGATTGAATACAAGGCAACAATGTGATGCAGTTGCAAAAAAGGCCAATATCATTTTGGTGTGTATGAACAGGATTGTTGCACGTAAGACAGGTAGTAACTATTCCTCTCTACATGGCACTGTTGAGGCCTCAGTTAGAGTACCGTGTCCAGTTCTGGGTGCCACACTTTAAGGGTGTGGTTTAGAAAATGTGACCTCTGAGTAAACATTAGAATCTGGGCATATTTAGTCTTGAAACAAGACAGAGGGGGATCTCATAATCTTCAAATATGTTAAAGGCTGTTATAAAGAGAGTTTTGTTCTCCATGTCCACTGAAGGTAGGACATAAAGTAATGGGCTTAATATGAAGCAAGGGAGATTTAGGTTAGATATTAGGAAAATCTTTTTAACTGTAAAGATAGTTAAGGACTGGAATAGGCTTCCAAGGGTGATCATGGAATCCTATCACTGATGGTTTTTAAGAATAGGCTAGACAAACACGTGTCGGGAATGGTCTAGGTGTAATTGGTCCTGCCTCTGTGTAGGGGGCTGGACTACATGACCTCTCAAGTTCTCTTCCAGCCCTACATTTCTGTGATTTAGACAGCATGGTACATGTGTAGTAGACAGACTGTCACAAGCCTATCCCAGCCCTAAAGAGTTTACAACCTAATCATGAAAGAGGCTTTAAAATGAAAAGCTAACTTTATTTAACTATGAATCATTGCCAAGAAAGAAGTTTTAAAATGAACTAACATTTCTCCCTGTTAAAAGCATCTTCCCCGCTTTTTCATATATACGTGGCATTTCCCCCCCCCATTAAAATGTATTGCATGAGACATTTTTAACATAATCAGTTTTATTGTTATTTTCAAGATAGTGGCCCTTCAGTAAATATTTATTTGACATGGACATTAGCAACAGAAAGTGTTAAGTTATTGCAGCAACAGACCTCATGCGAGGAGTTCAGAAGCAGAACTGAGTGACATCAGAATAGCAGCTTGAAAACAGCTACTTCTGTTGAGAGTTCGGTTTTGAAAGAGAGGGGAAAGGCTTTGCTGAGATGAGAGGAGATGAGGATTTGAGAGTCTAAACTGCAATGAAATGTGTATGCTGTGCTGAAAATCCTAATATTTCCTGGTCTGTGATTAAATACGGCTGAAGTAAGAATGCTGTGCTTGTTAATACTGCTTCATCCCTGTTATTTTGTATTCTGTATTACCCATTAGCAAAAGGTTAGACTCACCACTCCACTTCAGTTTTGTAATCAGGGAGAATTGTGTGAGATAATAAATCCCACAGGGGCAGTAGAATGTATTCATTTCACTTATACATAACCAAGAAATGGGGGTAAGCACCATTTATTTCATTTGATTGTGCTGCTCCAGAGAACTACAGAGAAGCCTTGAACCTGAGTCTCATATTACAATGCAGAGCACCACTGCAACTACAGTAGTTGAATGAGGTGGCTCACAGCCAAACTTGTTTCAGGTGCAAATTAGTAGTTGTACTACAGTAGAGTTTTCCCTATGTCTCTTTTTTTCTGTCCTTCTTCCAGAACTTTTGTTTGTCTGAGAAGGCTGTTATCCCAGAAGCAGGAAATGTCACTCAAGTTGAGCTGAGAGAGATGTAATTTTTGTTCAAAGATACTATTATGATGGTTCTTGGGCTGCCCAGGACTCAGAGTCACTTTGTTACCCGCCTCCCCGCCTCCATTGTAAGGAAATCTTGCTTGTGCTTGGCTAGGTGTCAGCTCCCTAACACCACCAGCCTGTTAGCCACCAACTGGGGAGGCTCCAGGCACCAGCATGACAAGTGCGTGCCTGGGGCGGCAAGCCATGGGGGGGCACTCTGATGGTCGCTGCGAGGGCGGCAGGCAGGTTGCCTTCAGCGGCTTGCCTGCGGAGGGTCCGCTGGTCCTGCGGCTTTGGCGGACCTCCCGCAGGCATGCTGCCAAATCTGCGGGACCGGGGACCTCCTGCAGGCAAGCCGCCGAAGGCAGCCTGCCTGCCGTGCTTGGGGCGGCAACATACCTAGAGCCACCCCTGGCCAACAAAACAGTCTACTCTGGGCAATGTCAGCCCTTAGTTTGCCTTGTATGTTAACAGTAGGTGCACTCCACTACCTGAATCCCATTGAAGCATTTCCCCGTGATATTCAGATTCTGTCACTGGCTACTAATAGAGTTAACAGATCTGTGGTTCCAAACGGAACAGTACACACACCAGATTGTAAGACTCAGTTCAGGACAGGCACTTTACTTAATATCATAGCACTGAGATAGACTTGTAGTGAAAATGTGTTATCAAAGTCTAGAGATTCAGGCGATAGTGAGTAAATGTGTTGGAAACAAATAGTTACATATAAAACAAAATCATAACATGCTTTCTAGAGACTAAACTTAACTATCAGCTATCCTCCTGTCTAATGAAGTTTATCTCACCCAAAATCTTTTGCAGTGTCTTCAACAAGGGTTGGCTGAGATGACATTTTCATGAATGTGAAAACACTGTTATTTATTTGGTAGGTGAAGGATGAGGGGGTGTCTCTTTTGCTTTCTAATTTACCCCCCTCCTCAAGTTCACTGCCTGTATTCAGAGACAGAATAACCACACAGATTGTTTTGCCCTGTGTGCTGCTTCCTTGTTGACTTCACATCTCTTCATTGGCGTTTTACGTAAATGGCATCCATTGTGTTAGCCTACAGTACTTAATTTATGGCCCAACAGAAAGAGAGGTAAATAAACATCTCTTGTCTGACAGAAAACTTGTTTTTTCACCTCTGCTGGTGACTCATGCCTTGATACAGACTTTTGAACATATATACATAACTCCTTACATAGTATCTGTATATACATTTCATACCAATATTAATGACCAGTGTGACCTCTAGCTTACATTTAAGACATGACACTTTTTGGTGGACCAGAATGTGTATACCAGAATCAGGACATTCCTGTAACCCCCTTGCCAGTTGGTATTAAGGAGTTTTTGTGTCACAACTATGTGTGCCAAGATAGATTTTGACAACAGTAATTACACTTTCTGAAAAAGAACACAACTTTGAGATATGAATACAACTGCATACTGACTTGGTGACAGTAAATATCCTCAAATCCACTACCAATCACAACAGATAATTGCAGCTCAAAAGGCAGACAACATCAGCCTATGAGTTTGGAAGTCTTGCAAAAGAGGCTGGGGACATAGGACAGAACTGTCCACTGATCTTATGATTCACTGGAAGGAATATGCCCCTGATGTGCCTTTCATCACCCTGACCACTCTCTCATGTTTTGTATCCTGCTCCCAATCTTTTATCTGTTCCTTTTCTTTTCATAAGCTCTTTACGTTAAAACACTGAGGGCACGGTAGTCTGCTCACAGACCTTCCAGCAACGACAGATACTTCAGGAATAATAAGTCTCCAGGAGATGAGGATAAATCTGACATTTCATACCCAGTTTTATACAAGTGGGACAACCTCTCACAGAACTAATCACTTCCCTTGTTCCATTATGCAGGAAGTGGCAGTGGCAGATGCCTCATCATATGGCCTGGGGACAGCTCTTGTGCATCTTGAACAAAGACAGAGAAGTTTCCTTCATTTCTTGCAGCCTAACAGAACCAGAGCAGCAGTATTCTCAGAATGGAAACAATAAAGCACTCATGGCCTTACTGTATGGCCTGGAGAGCCCTATCAAAACAGAGGCCACGCTTTGAATGAGCCCTTCCTCATCCTAAATGCTTGGATGAACATCTGCCTAGAATCAATATGGGAGATCACAGGTAATATGACAAGACTATACTTGCTATTTGAGATTCTTGGAGCAAGTTGGTCTCATCCTATACTATATATATAGGATCATATAAAATCATGCACACAAACAAATCAGAGAAACACATTGTCAAGGTTGAGGGCCTATTGGGTATATCTGATCTTAAAAAATATATATATGTGAAATGTATATATTGTATATGATAAGCTGAATATATTCTGATTGTATTCTTCTCCCCCATCCTCCATAAGTTATTTGTTCAGGGGGAGAGACTGAATTCACTGAATTGCCTCTCATCACCCTAACTGCTTTTTCATATATTGTATCCTGCTCCCAATCCTTTGTCTGTCCTTTTTTAGATTGTAAGTTTTTAAATAGAAAGACCCATTGAAGGTACTTAGCACAGAGTGCCCCAGATCATGATTGGGCTTCCTGGAGTTCCTATAGTGCAAATAATTTAAAAAATAGATTGATGCTGATTGAAACAAATACACAAAACAATCCCTGTCACAAACTTTCCAGCAAACAAAAATACTTCAGGAGTAATAAAAGACTCCAGGTGATAAGAATATATCTAAATATAGCCTTATAGATACATGTAGAAGCTGGTAGTGGCAGATACCGTATTGTATAACCTGTAGACATTCCTTAAGACAGTGGTTGTCAACCAGAAGTGCAGGGTACCCGGGGGGCACGAGCAGATTTCAGGGGGCCAAGCAAGCAGGGCCAACATTGGACTTGCTGGGGCTTAGGACAGAAAGCGGAAGCCCCACTGCATGAGGTTGAAACCTGGAGCCCCAAGCCCTGCCACCCAGGGCTGAAGCTGAAGACCAAGTAACTTAGCTTCATGTTCTCCCTTGTGGCATGGGGCCCTGGGCAGTTGCCCTGCTTGCTACCCACTAACACTGGTCTTGGATTTTATATGCAGAAAAACAGTTGTTGTGGCACAAGGGGGCCATGGAGTTTTTATAGGATGTTGGGGGAGGTCAGAAAAAAAAGTTTGAGAACCCCTGCCTTAAGAAATGTAGACAAGAAAGACAGAAACAACTGGTTGCTTTCATTTCCTGAGGCCTAACAGAAGCAAAACAGTGATATGTGAGAGGGGGGGAAAAGAGGTCCACTAATGAGTATGTCAATATATTTATCCTTACTCCAGGGGTATGGTGATCACTACTGCATCAGAACACAAGCTTTGACTGGCCCTTCTTTGACTGAAATGCCTAGAAGTGGCATGTCTGCAGCTCTGTTTGATTCTTTGGCTTTCTGGTACGCTTGTCTAAGCTCCTTAATTTCACATGGCACTCTGTTGAGTCCCTGTTGTGGCCTCTGTCCATCACGGCCTTGGAGATTTTTTCAAATATTTTGGCATTCTGTCTTTTGGAACGGAGTTCTGATAGCATGGATTCATCTCTCCATACAGAGATCAGCTCCAGTACCTCCCATACGGTCCATGCTGAAGCTCTTTTTCAATTCTGGGACTGCATGGTCACCTGTGCTGATCAGCTCTTCACACTGGGAAACAGGAAATGAAATTCAAAAGTTCGCAGGGCTTTTCCTTCTACCTGGCCAGTGCATCCAAGTTCAGATTGCTGTCCAGAGCGGTCACAATGGTGCACTGTGGAATAGTCCCGGAGGCCAATGCCATCGAATTACGTCCACACTAACCCTAATTCAAACCGGTAATGTTGATTTCAGTACTACCCCCCTTTTCAAGGAGGAGTACAGAGATCAATTTTAAGAGCCCTTTATGTCAACAAAAATGACTTCGTTGTGTGGATGAGTGCAGGGTTAATTGGATTTAATGCTGCTAAATTTGACCTAAACTCGTAGTGTAGACCAGGCCTAAGATGTACATATTACACAGATAAAAATGAAGCAATTGACTCCACCTGTTCTTCCATTAAAGTGTTCCAAGGCACAGGATGGTAGTGACAGATCCCTCATTGTATGAGTGGGGGACAGTTCTTATGCAGTTTCAAGAAGAAAGAGAGGGGTCCCTTCCTTTCCTGAGATCTAATGGCAGCAGAACAATTGTATTTGCCTTTCAGGGGGAAAGACTCTTGAGGGGAGCTAAGCCATTTATCCTTACTGAATAGGGATGGAGTTCACTACTGAAACAGAGCACACGCTTTGGTTGGCCCTTCTTTGATAGAATGCTTGTAACTGCATTTTCAGAGAAATAAGAGGACTTTGAGAAATTAGTCTAAGTGTCCAAGACAGCAAATCTTCCAAAACCTATCATCTCATCACAGCAGATAATGGCAGACAAACAACATCAATTTGTGACTCACCAGGCCTTTCAAAACAGGCTTGGAATAAACAACACAACTGTTTATGGATTTGATGTTTTGGGGAAATGTTTCCACAATAGAAGTTCTGTTGCTGATGCAACAGAGTAATAGCATAGTCTTAGTGAATTCATTCTTGAAAGCTTATAGGGTGCTGTAAAGGTCCGGTATGGGGCTCGTCCTTCTCAGGTGCGGTGGGGAACCAGGGCGCCTCCCTACAGGCAGCAGTCTGCCTCGGGCTCAGACCCCTCCGCAAGGGCCGAGCAAACCAATAGTGTCTACACACGGCAGAGTCCCGGCCCTTTAGCAGGGCCCGAGTAAACCCAGTGTCTATAAGCCCAGCCCTGGAGCAGGTGGGGCAACAAGTTAGTTCAGGCTCAGGCCTTTCAGCAGGGCTGAGCAAACACAGAGTCTATAAGCCCAGCCCTAGCTCAGGGCGGAGCAACAAGCAGTTCAGGCTCTGGTCCTTCAGCAGGGCTCAGCAGCGAACTAAACAATAGCAAAGGCCTCCTCAGGCCAGAGGGAGGGGGAGTCTGCCACCCTGGGAAGGGTGGCAGGGGGGATGCAGGCCCTCCCGCTCCACTGTGTCCCAGCCCAGGCCCTAGCAGCGGCAAAGACTCGCTGCTGTCAGTGGGGATCCTGGCCGCAACACACTGACATAGGCTCAGGTGTATCTGCAGCCTGACTGGGGTCGGCTACCCCCGGGCCACTTCCAATCTCCCCCTCCCTAGGTACCTGTCCCTCGCCGGCTTCATCCGGTGGGTCCCAGACCATGGGCTCCTCAGGATACCGGGCGGAGGGGAGCTCAGGTGACTCCTCCGGATACCGGGCGTAGGGGAGCTCAGGCAACTCCTCCGGATACCGGGCACGGGGATGCTCAGGCAGCTCCTCTGGATACCAAGCGTAGGGGAGTTCTGGCAGCTCCCCCGGATACCGGGCACAGGGACGTTCAGGCAGCTCCTCTGGATACCGGGCGTAGGGGAGTTCCGTCAGCTCCTCCAGATACCGGGCACGGGGACGCTCAGGCAGCTCCTCGGGGTACCAGGCCCGGGGAAGGTCAGGCCAGCGCTCCTCTGGATACCGGGCACGGGGAAGGCTGGGCTCGACAGGAGCTCGAGCACCGGTGTCTGTCCTCTCTGGCAGCCTCTGCCTAACTGAGCGCTGGGGCCGGGCTTTTATACTTCCTGTCCCCCCCCTTGACTTCTGGGGGGCGGGGACAGGCAGCGGTGGCTCCGCCCACTCTGGCGCCTGGTCTGGCTCGTCCTTCTCAGGCATGGCATGGAGCCAGGGCGCCTCCCTACAGGTACATAAAGAAGTGTGGTGCATGATATTGTCATCTCACTCCAACTAAAACTAACCTGATTTCAAAAGAGAGAAATCAGATTTGAGAAAAATGTGCTCAGTATGAGTAATGGGCTTGAATCTGATCAAAGTTAACAACAAAAAAACAAACAAAAAATTGGTCACAGACTTTCAAGCAAACATCCTTCATGCGAATGCTCTAAGGCATGAATATATATCTGAGAACATTCATACTGAACCTTGTACACGTTACACAGCCACTCAGAAGGTAAATGATTCCACTTGTTCTGGAATGATAGGTGCCAAGGCACAAGAGAGGGTAATAGCAGATGCCTTGTCATATTGCTTGGAACAGCTTGTATTCAATTTTAACACAACCATGTGGCAACCAACTGCCTTTATTTCCTGAGGCCCAACAGAAGAAGAGCAGTATTTGGGAAAATAAATGCACCCGCACACATGTCAATATGTTTACATTTCTGACAGTGAATTTCATACTCAATCTCCTCACAGCAGGAACCATGCTGAGCCCTTCTTAAGACAAACCTCTTGAATGAATTTCCAACCTAGAATAAAAAAAAAATTCTCATTAGCCACCTTCAATTTACATGCAAAAATATGACATGCCAAAAATGATGCTGGCAAAAAAACAATTTCTACTTCTAGCATTCTGCTTAATAAACATTTTGCCAAAAGGCAGAACAGGAGGTTCGGAAATGAGTCCATGTACATTTTGACCTCTTACAGAGAATATGTCAAAATCCAGTGACAGCTAGCAATAACTCAAACTTAATGAGCTGAAGTGGTATAGAAAATTGTCACAGAACTCTGATGCATCAGCATGTGCCATGAAACAGACCTTCATTTAATGTGTGGATTGGTATTAGCCCATAATTAAAAATAGTGGAAAATTATGTGCCAGATACTGCAGCCTTAACTAACAGACACGTTGATGTAAACCAATTTTCCAGAGAGGTCTTGCAACCTGTCTTGACATACCTATTCTTCTGGGTGAAGAATTGAATTCTTCTCTGCATATATAAAATAGTCAAATTGGAGGCATCAACTCAAGCTATAATTCGTTGCCTAAAATCCATCAACAGTCCTCAGTTGTCTGCCACAGCTTTTATTGTTTGCAATGTTGTTGCAACTGTGTTTGTCCCAGGATATTAGAGAGAAAAGGTGGCTGAAGTGATATATTGTATTGGGTCAACTCCTTTTGGTGTAAGAGACAAGCTCCACAGAGCTCATTTTCCATTTTTACAGATCTTCATGAGACTTCTTACAGAACTTAAAAAATGACAAAATCTTGAAAAAGTAGGATGTGGGAAAAGCAGGTTTAATATATAAATCATAAAGTTCTGGTGCTTCAGCCATGAAGATTTCCAGGAAGGAAGTAATATAAGAAATTCAATATTTTAAAGCCACCAGAATAACTTTAAAGTTTCATTGACTCCTTTGATAGTTAATATGGCAGAACATCTGTATACTCTGCAGCATTAGAGAGCGTATGGACAGATGAACACTTTAAAATTAAACTGGACTATTTATAACTCAATATTTTTAAGAGTAAAGTTGCAGTGGAGTGCTATTATAATTATGTATATTAGAGTATAAGTAGGGGCATTTCCAGCAGATCGAGGGATGTGATCATTCCCCTCTATTCAGCACTGGTGAGGCCTCATCTGGAGTACTGTGTCCAGTTTTGGGTCCCACACTACAAGAAGGATGTGGATAAATTGGAGAGCGTCCAGCGGAGGGCAACAAAAATGATTAGGGGGCTGGAACACATGACTTATGAGGAGAGGCTGAGGGAACTGGGATTGTTTAGCCTGCAGAAGAGAAGAATGAGGGGGGATTTGATAGCTGCTTTCAACTACCTGAAAGGAGGTTCCAAAGAGGATGGATCTAGACTGTTCTCAGTGGTAGAAGATGACAGAACAAGGAGTAATGGTCTCAAGTTGCAGAGGGGGAGGTTTAGGTTGGATATTAGGAAAAAAAATTTCACTAGTAGGGTGGTGAAGAACTGGAATGGGTTACCTAGGGAGGTGGTGGAATCTCCTTCCTTAGAGGTTTTTAAGGTCAGGCTTGACAAAGCCCTGGCTGGGATGATTTAGTTGGGTTTGGTCCTGCTTTGAGCAGGGAGTTGGACTAGATGACCTCCTGAGGTCCCTTCCAACCCTGAGATTCTATGAGTAGCATCTAGAGCAGGGATGGGCAAACTATGGCCTGCGGGCCGGATCCGGCCCTTCAGGGCTTTGGATCCGGCCCGCGGGATTACCCCTGGTGGTGCTGCGGGCCTGGCGCTGCTCTCAGAAGCAGCCCCCGGGCCGGGAGGCAAAGGGCTACATGTGCGCACGCAGAGCCCTCTCCCTCCCCCCCCCAGGGGCCGCAGCACTTCCTGGAGTGGCGTGGGGACAGGGCAGGCATGCAGGGAGCCTACCTTGGCCCTGGTGTGCGCCACTGCCACCCCGGAGCCACTTTAGGTAAGTGGCACCGGGCTGGAGCTCAAACCCCTCCTGCCCCCCGCCCCCCAACTTCCTGCCCTAAGCCCTCTGCCTGTACCTCGCACCCCTCCTGCACCCAACTCCCTGCCCTGAGCCCCTTTCTGCACTCCTGTGCATTCCAACCACCTGCCCTGAGCTCCCTGCTGCACCCTGCACCCCGTGCACCCCAACTCCCTGCCCTGAGCCCCGTCCTGCACTCCACACCCCTCCTGTACCCCAACCCTCTTCCCTGAGCCCCCTCTTACACTCTGCACCCCTTTTCTGCCCCAATCCCTTGTCCTGAGCCCCTTCCTCCACATCCCGCACTCCCCCCCTGCCCTGGCCCTGCATACAATTTCCTCACCCAGATGTGGCCCTTGCCCCAAAAAGTTTGCCCACCCCTTATCTAGAGGCACTAACCAAGATCAAACCCTATTGTGTTAGGTACCATATACACATAATGAGAAATAGTGCCTTCCCCAAAGAGTATATAATCCAAGTTTATGAGACAGACAGCCAGTAGGAGGGGAAACTGAGGCACAGAGAGGTGAGGTGACCTGCCCTACATCACACATCAGGCCAGTGGAAGATGTGGACATTGAACGCAGGCCTTCCAACTCGCAATTTAGAGCTCTGTCCTGTTGCTCACTCTCCCCAGTTGGGGATATGCAAGACAAATCAGTCTCAGGCCTTCAACTCGCAATTTGTATGAGTTTTACATAATGTACAATATCAATAACAGACACTGTGATATCATTAAGTATCTTAATGGCTGTGCTTTGTTATAAGATATATAGCTACAGCTTTGATAAAAAGTTCTATTGTGGGGGGAAATATGTTCAATAAACTCACTTCTCTTGACACTCAGCATGCACAGTGTTTGTTTTTTACAGCAGTGGCTCTCAACCTTTCCATTCTACTGTACCCCTTTCAGGAGTCTGATTTCTCTTGCGTATCCTCAAGTTTCACCTCACTTAAAAACTACTTGCTTACAAAATCGGACATAAAAATACAAAAGTGTTGCAGCACACTATTACTGAAAAATTGCTGACTTTCTCATTTTTACCATATAGTTATAAAATAAATCAATTGGAATATAAATATTGTACTTACATTTCAGTGTATAGCATATAGAGCAGTATAAACAAGTCATTTCTGTATGAACTTTTAATCTGTACTGACTTCGCTAGTGTTTTTTATGTAACCTGTTGTAAACTAGGCAAATATTTAGAAGAGATGATGTACCCTCTGGAAGACCTCTGTGTACCCCTGGGTATGAGTAACCCTAGTTGAGAACCACTGATTTACAGCATCCAAATGCAAGTGTTTCTAGAGTGCAAACAGTAAACAGGGCAACGAGGATGGTCCAAAAGAAGCGCACTTGGGATAGTGAGAGGAATCCAGCAAAAGAAAATGTAGATCAAAGAACGGGGAAACATTTCTAACAGTGAGGCTGATACTCAGTGTCAGTGCTTCAGTCATTAAAACTCAGATTGGACAAAAATAATCAGAAATACATTCAAGGGATCAATCCAACCTTTATCCAGGGAGATGAAGTAGGTGATCTAATAGATCATAGAATCATAGAATCTCAGGGTTGGAAGGGACCTCAGGAGGTCATCTAGTCCAACCCCCTGCTCAAAGCAGGACCAAACCCAACTAAATCATCCCAGATCATTTATCATGGCTACAGCTCCATGAGAAAAACTATCTTCAGTTTGGCTGTGTTTTTCCTTTGGGTTCCTGCTTCCCACAGCCACTCCCCACACCTCACACTCCACTGTCAAGTCCCTGTTTTAAGTTTCCTAGCCTCAGAGCCCAGGGGGCAGCCATCTTTCCTGAGGACAGGCTTGACTTACTTTACTGGGGTCTTCCTCACCACCACTCATAATAAATGTGATAAAAGCATGTGATTTGGTAATTGTGAGGTTAGCCGCTCGCTACACTTCTCTCAAAAGTTTGAGAGAAGCATTTTTTAATTATTAAAATCAGGGCTCCTGTTTCCCTCATAAACCATTAAAGGTGAATGTCACAGTTATGATGATAGCTACACCTCGGTTCCCTTACTGGTATCTCTGAGTGCACCCACCTTAGGTGATTGGCCATTTTCCCATACCTAATGGTGGAATCTTGCAATTCTTGCACCTTTCACTGGGATCCTGGTACACTACTAGGTGTGTACCAACCACTTATCACCCAACACATCTGAATGGGCTTTGTTTACCCTGTTTCTCCTCCCTTTGGGAACCAGTGACCAGTGACACTGACCAAAAGCCTTCTTGAAACAATAAAGAGGCTAGGACTTTTCAGCTTGGAAAAGAGGAGACTGAGGGGGGATATGATAGAGGTATATAAAATCATGAGTAATGTGGAGAAAGTGAATAAGGAAAAGTTATTTACTTGTTCCCATAATATAAGAACTAGGGGCTACCAAATGAAATTCATGGGCAGTAGGTGTCTGGTTTTCGACTGGAACACCCGGTCGAAAAGGGATCCTGGCAGCTTTGGTCAGAACTGCTGACCAGGCCGTTGACTGTCTGGTTGGTGGTGCCGTGCAGCAGGGCTGGCAGGCTCCCTGCTAACCTCTCTGCTGTGCTGCTCCCGGAAGCAGCGGCATGTCCTCCATCCGGCTCCTACGTGTAGGGGCAGCCAGGGGGCTCCACATGCTGCCCCCGTCTGAAGTGCCACCCCCAAAGCTCCCATTGGCCAGGAACCATGGCCAATGGGAGCTGCAGGGGCAGTGCCTGAGGACGGGGCAGCGCACAGAGCCACCTGGCCGCACCTTCATGTGGAATTGGAGGACCCTCCTACACCCCAAACCCATCGTCCCCAGCCCCAACCAAGAGTCTACATCCCCTAGCCAGAGCCATCACACACCCCCGCACCCCAGACCCCTGAGCCAGCCAGGTGAAAATGAGCAAGTCAGTGAGAGTGGGGAGAGTGAGCAACAGAGGGAGGGGGGATGGAGTGAGTGGGGACGGGGCCTCAGAGAAGAGGCAGGGCATGGATGGAGCATAGTAGGAGGGGGAAGGGCAAGAGTGTTCGGTTTTGTGTGAGTAGAAAGTTGGCAACTCTAGCAGCTAGTGAACCATGAAGCCTATTTGCCCTGACATTGTCTCTTAATGACCCTTAGTATAAGTGGTTAGGCAACTATCAGAATGGGCTTCCTTCATTCACTGGGGGGGTGAGGCTCTGCTATTCACTCAGAGCCCTAGGTTGGATTATCCATTCCCATAAATCGTACAGAATCACTACCATAGTAACAGCTTCAGATGCATTATTAATAATTATAAAAGAGCAGCCCACATTTTTTCTCACACCTGCCCTCTTTACTCATAGCAGCCACAGAACCTCACCCACCGACTCCTGTAATAGACTCTGAACCTCTGGCTGAGTTATTACAGTCCTCAAATCATGGTTTAAAGACTTCAAGTTATAGAGAATTCACCATTTACAGTAGGTTAAACCTGCAAGTGACACTTGGCCCATGCTGCAGAGGAAGGTGAAAAGTCCCCTGGGTCTCTGCCAATCTGACTTGGGAAAAATTCCTTCCCAACTCCAAATATGGCGATCAGTTAGACCCTGAGCATGTGGGCAAGACCCACCAGGCAGATCCCTGGGAGAGGATTCTTCACAGTAACCTACAGCCCTCCCCATCTTGTGTCCTCTCTCCAACAGAAGGTATGTGTATGCTCACAGACATACCTGGAAAAAGGAACAAAGAGTCTTGTGGCACCTTATAGACTAACAGATGTATTGGAACATGAGCTTTTGTGGGTGAATACCCACTTCATCAGACACATGCAAACGTTAGTCTATAAGGTGCCACAGGACTCTTTGTTGCTTTTTTATAGATCCAGACTAACACGGCTACCCCTCTGATACTAGACATACCTGGGAAATTCTCACCTGCCCTTGTGAACCCCCTATTACCGTGTCTGGAACTGGAATCTGATCCTGCCACTTACTCCTACCATTTTTCTCCTAGGTATCATAGAAGGTGGCCTTCCCTGATTCCTTAATTTGAAAGTTACCAGAGGTGTACACTAGGGTTATCTTCTGGCTTGGGCGGTGAGGGCAACATCCACTGGAATAGTTTGGGTGGCCAGGACAAGACTGGACCCCATGACAAGTCAGTCATGATATGGCCAAACAGGGGCTTCCATGGGTTGAGGGACAATGCCGAAGAAGCATTACTTCTTTCTTCTGCACTTCTAAGGCTATGTCTACACTATGGGCTTGGGGTATGATTCCTCTGCTCATGTACACATACTTGTGCTAGCTTTCATCAAGCTCACATGAGTGCAAATTCCAGCGCAGCTGCGGTAGCAGTGGTAGTGGCAGTGGAGGTATGTCTGAGCTGTGCGGAGCACAAGCCTGCCTGAAACCAGTGGGTATGTACTTGGCCCAGCTCAGCTGTGCCTCCGCTGCAGCTAGCAGTACTACCATGGCGACACTGCTATTTATTCTTGTGCTAGCTTGATGAGAGTTAGTGCAGGTATGTGTACATTACCAGGGAAATCACACCTCTAGCCCTTAATAGCCTAAAGAGATGTTCCACACAAGTTCAGCCCCCTCCACTCAGGTAAGCCAAAGAGATGATCTATAATAACCTATGGCACGGGTGCCGAAGGTGGCACACAAGCTGATTTTCAGTGGCACTCACACTGCCTGGGTCCTGACCACCAGTCTGGGGGGCTCTGCATTTTAATTTAATTTTAAATGAAGCTTCTTAAACATTTTAAAAGCCTTATTTACTTTACATACAACAATAGTTTAGTTATATATTATAGTCTTATAGAAAGAGACCTTCTAAAAATGTTAAAATGTATTACTGGCACGCAAAACCTTAAATTAAAGTGAATAAATGAAGATTTGGCACACCACTTCTGAAAGGTTGCCGATCCCTGATCTATAACAATGCACTGATACAGAAAATGCTAATTTTCCTATAATAGGTGTAAATCAACATAGCTTCATTGGGTCCATTGGAGTTATGTCAGTTTACACCAGCTAACATTCTGGCTCATTACTGTGTTTTATATATATATATAAATACAATATATATATATTGTACTCAGTCTTTATGTGAGTGAAATGAATTTATCCCTGAATCAATTGAATTACCCTGCTTGAAAAATTGACTACTTTTTTTGTTTTAAAAAGAGCAGGTTTATAATTTCATTAAGCGTGGAAGCTAATGTGTTTGCAAAAACTGGTTTTGGTAACCTTAAACGTTTTCCAAACTGGACTACTGCAAATACAAGTAACTGCTGTAATTATTATATATGATTTTATATGTGGATTGCACTATCAAACTCTAATTCTTAGTGGTACTCTATACCTACAGCTCCCACTAAGGATCATGGCCCTGATTCAACAAAGCACTTCCATGTTTAATACTTTTGGCCAAATCCTGCAGTTCTTATTCAAACATAACTACATCTGAAACTGGATCTCACTGAGACTAGTCAAGTGAATAACTCCTCACTAATTCAAGAAAGAGGTTTACAAACTGGCCTTCTGTGATCAAGCCATATGTTAACCTTTCTGCTCCTGTTTCCCCAGCTGTTCAATAATGAGGGTATTAGGATTAATTAGATAATTGGCCTGATTCTATGACGTGCTCAACTCCTTCGTTTCTTTTTTCAAGAAGGAAAAATGCTTTTTTTTTAAAAAAGCAACCCAAACAGCTTTTTATTGCACTAAAAGGATTAATTTGTGAAAACTGCCCTTCATTTTATAGTCGGCAACAAAGACTTTGAGGCAAACCTATAATTTTTTCAGGTTTTCACAAAACCACATAAGCATGACTTTTGGCAAATGCTGACAATGTACCATCCTTGACTGCTAATCATAACCCATGTTTCTCTTTTCCATTCAATATTTTTAGAGTTAAGTATCACAATCTAATACCTGGGGATATATTTATTTAATTGATTAGTCCTAATCTACACTGAATCAGGCTGCTTGATCCTTGTCGTGAATAATGATTTCAAATATTGTGAATGATGTGTCCATTTCCAGAGCACGATTGTTATCAGAACAATCCAACAGAGTGTGCTAATGTACTGTAAAAGCTGAAGCTGCATACAATGGAATATCTTTATTTTTAAACAGAGTTGTCCTTTTTGTTAAAACAAAAAGGACCACCAGACAAGGAAGATGGGCGGTGGAAGCATGTGACCATGAGAAGCAGGCAGAGGAAAAGGAGAGCCAGTGAGGGGGAAATAGAGCTAAGGAACAGGTATGAAGGTTTGGAGAATGAGGAAGGGGTACAGCAGGTGGTAGCTGATGGTGGGAGGCCAAGGAAAGAGACCCAGTCCCATAGAAAGAGGAGGAGTCTATGGAGACAGCACCAAGTTTGGGCCCAGGGAGGTTACAGGATGGCTTAAGGGGAACCATAAGGGACGATAGGAATGGAAGGAGCCTGCGACGAGGGGGGACAGGGGATAGGTTAGCAGACCGCACTGTCCCCAGGCAAAGGCAGGTCTACGTGATTGGGGATTCCATACTGAGAAGGGTGGATAGGCCTGTGACCAGGGCCGATCCGGAAAACAGAAGGGTGTGCTGTCTACCGGGCGCTAAAATACGGGATGTGGACCTGAGGTTGAAAAGGATCCTAAGAGGAGCAGGTAAGAACCCTTTGATCATCCTTCATGTGGGAACGAATGATACTCCTAGATTCTCGCTAGACAGGATCAAGGGAGACTATGCCAGGTTGGGTAAGACGCTCAAGGAAATTGAGGCTCAGGTGATCTTCAGTGGGATCCTACCTGTTCCTAGGGAAGGGCGCCAAAGGGGTGAGAAGATAGTGACGATTAACAGTTGGCTGAGGAGTGGTGTTACAAGGAGGGCTTTGGGATGTATGGGCACTGGGAGGCTTTTGGGGACAGACAACTGTTCTCACGGGATGGGCTCCACCTAAGTAGGGAAGGAAGTAGACTTCTAGGAGGGAGGCTGGCTCACCTGATTAAAAGAGCTTTAAACTAGACACTGAGGGGAGACGGTTGGGAGAGGTCCTGGTGCTCTCCACGCCAAATTTTTACATTGGGAGCGAGAACAACAAGATAACAACAGATATAGCCAGAGGGGGGCAGGCAGGTGTAAGGAAGAGGGGGACGGATACTAGATCTACAGGTCATGCTGGTAGTACTGTGTCCCTACCGAGTTGGGTGAAAAGAGTGAGAGGAGCCCAACAGCAAAAATTAGGATGTTTGTTCACCAATGCAAGAAGCTTAGGTAATAAAATGGAGGAACTGGAGCTCTTGGTCCGAGAATTGAAGCCGGATATCGAATAAAACATGGTGGAACGGTAGCCATGACTGGAGTACAGGTATGTGCTGTTTAGGAAAGACCGATGCAAAGGTAAAGGGGGGGGAGTAGCATTGTATATCAATAATGAGGTGAAATGTAATGAAATAACTAGCAATGCAATGGATAATACGGAGTCTGTCTGGGCAATGGTCACATTGGGGAAGAAAACTACTAGAGCCTCACCCGGGATAGTGATTGATCTACCCTAGAGACGGATAGAGAGCTCTTTAATGTTTTTAAGGAGGTAAACACTAATAGGAACTGCTTGATCATGGGGGATTTTAACTTCCCGGATATAGATTGGGAAACAAATGCTAGTAACAATAATAGGGCTCAGCTTTTCCTAGACGTGATAGCTGATGAATTCCTTCATCAAGTGATTGCTGAACCGACGAGGGGGGATGCCATTTTAGATCTGGTTTTGGTGAGCAACGAGGACCTTGTTGAGGAAATAGTTGTAGGGGACAACCGTGATCATGAGCTAATTCGTTTCAAAATAAATGAGAGGATAATCAATAGTGCATCTGAGACTAGGGTTTATGATTTCAAAAGGGCTAACTTTACTAAACTAAGGCGACTAGTTAGGAAGTAGACTGGCCTAACATATTTAGGGATCTAAGGGCAGATGACGCCTGGGATTACTTCAGGTTGAAGTTGCAGGAGATGTCAGAGGCATGTATCCCAAGAAAGGGAAACGGCTCGTAGGTAGCAGTTTTAGACCGAGCTGGATGAGCAAGCGTCTCAGAGGGTCATTAGAAAAACAGAAAGCGAGGACTGGAAAATGGGAGGGATCAGCAAAGAAACCTACCTTATTGAGGTCAGAGGGTGTAGGGAAGCAGTGAGAAAGGCAAACGACGGGTGGAGATGGACTTGGATTAAAACCAATAGCAAAGGTTTTTAGCCATATAAATAGGAAGAAAACCAAGAAAGAAGAAGTGGGACGCTAAAACTTTGAACGGAGTGGAGATTAGGATAATCTTGGAATGGCACAATATCTGAACGAATATTTTGCCTCGGTCTTCAATGAGGCTAATGAAGGGCTAAGGAATACTGATACAGGGACCGATGGGAATGAGGATATGGGGAAGACATTATGGTATCGGAGGTGAAAGCCAAACTTGAACAGCTTAACGGAAGTAAATCCGGATAATCTTCATCCTAGAATATTAAGGAACTAGCGAGTGATATTGCTAGCCCATTAGCGATGATTTTTAATAAATCTCTAAATTCGGGATTGTACCGTTGGACTGGAGATTAGCTAATGTAGTTCCTATATTCAAGAAGGGAAAGAAGACCTGGTAACTACAGGCCTGTTAGTTTAACATCTGTAGTATGCAAAGTCATGGAAAATTTTTAAAAGAGAGAGTGGTTGCAACTGGGATAGTTTACAGCATGGATTTACGAAGGTAGATCGTGCCAAACCAACCTGATCTCCTTCTTTGAGAAAGTAACAGATTTTTAGACAAGGGAAATGCAGTGGATCTAATATATCTAGATTTCAGTAAGGCGTTTGATACGCATGAGGAATTACTGGTTAAATTGGAAAGGATGGGGATTGAAATGAAAATCCAGAGGTGGATAAGGAGCTGGTTAAAGGAGACTGCAGAGGGTAGTATTGAAGGGGAACTGTCAGGTTGGAGGGGTCACTAGTGGAGTTCCTCAAGGTTGGGTCCAATTTTATTCAATCTATTTATTGCTGACCTGGGAACCAAGAGTAGGAGTGGGCTGATAAAGTTTGTTGGGAGGTATTGCCAATTCGGAAAGGATCGGATATCCTCCAGGGAGATTTGGATGACCTTGTAAGCTGGAGTATTAGTAACAGGATGAAATTCAATAGTGAGAAGTGTAAGGTTATGCATTTAGGGATGACTAACAAGAATTTTAGTTATCAGTTGCAAGTAACGGAGGAGGAGAAGGACCTAGGAGTCCTGGTTGATCGTAGGATGACCATGAGCAGGCAATGTGATGTGGCCGTTAAGAAAGCAAATGCGGTATTGGGATGCATTAGGCGAGGTATTTCTAGTAGGGATAAGGAAGTGCTAGTCCCGTTATATAAGACCTCATTTGGAGTATTGTGTGCAGTTTTGGTCTCCCATGTTTAAGAAGGATGAATTCAAACTGGAACAGGTACAAAGAAGGGCCACTAGAATGGTCCGAGGAATGGAAGGCCTGTCATATGAAATTTCCACTGCTTGCATCCGAAGAAGTGGGTATTCACCCACGAAAGCTCATGCTGCAAAACATCTGTTAGTCTATAAGGTGCCACAGGATTCTTTGCTGCTGTCATATGAAAGGAGACTTGAGGAGCTCGGTTTGTTTTCCTTAACCAAAAGAAGGATAAGAGGAGATATGATTACACTCTTTAAATATATCAGAGGGATAAATACCAGGGAAGGAGAGGAATTATTTCAGCTCAGTGCTAATGTGGACACGAGGACAAACGGATATAAATTGTCAGTTAGGAAATTTAGGCTAGAAATTAGACGAAGGTTTCTAACTATCAGGGGAGTGCAATACTGGAACAGCCTACCGAGGAAACAGTAGGACCTCCATGACTTTAAGACTAAGCTAGATAAGTTTATGGAGGAGATGGTATGATAGGATACCGGGCTTAGTCAATAGGTTAATTAAGTGCCACACTGGTAAATAGTACAATGGGTCAATGATATGTTATTCTTAACCTTTTTCCAGAGGGTATGGCTGGAGAGTCTTGCCCGCATGCTCGGGGTTCAGCTGACCGCCATATTTGGGGTCGGGAAGGAATTTTCCTCCAGGGTAGATTGGCTGTGGCCCTGGAGGTTTTTCGCCTTCCTCCGAAGCATGGGGCAGGGGTCGCTTGCTAATGGAGTGGGGAGATCGGCTAATGTGGCCTGCATCTTGCAGGAGGTCAGACTAGATGATCATATTGGTCCCTTCTGATCTATGATTCTATGATTCTATGAATGATCAGCAGAAAATCCACTCTCTGTTTTTTAATGATTTATAGTGTCTTTAAAACTAAGAAGCACTTTCTATTTAATCAAATGGGGAAACAATCCTAGATGAAGACTGAAGGAGGAAACACTTACCCAAAAATCAGGATGCAGTAGATATGATGTAGGGATTAGCTCAGTTATTGCTTGGTTGGTGATTTTAGTCAGCCACATCTTGACGAAGCATTAAAACCCAGGACTCTCATCCACAATCAGGTTGTGAATGGTACTAATTTATTGACAGACGATGTTGCATTCATCTGTAGAAGCTAGTGGAGGCTCTGGGTGTGGGTCATACCTGGTCCACCATCTGTTGCCATGACATCTGAGGAAAGTGGAATTATAATGGATGTTGGTCTCCTTTAGCACTAGTCCACTTGGGATGAATATTGCAGTGGGTGGCTTTGTGCAGGTTGTCATGGTTTTGACAATTTTGCAGCCAGAAGTTGTATTCAGCAACTAGAACAGGAGAACTTGTGGCACCTTAGAGACTAACAAATTTATTTCAGCATGAGCTTTCGTGAGCTACAGCTCACTTCTTCGGATGCATAGAATGGAACACACATTCCATTCTATGCATCCGAAGAAGTGAGCTGTAGCTCACGAAAGCTCATGCTGAAATAAATTTGTTAGTCTCTAAGGTGCCACAAGTTCTCCTGTTCTTTTTGCGGATACAGACTAACACGGCTGCTACTCTGAAACCTGTTATTCAGCAACTGTGCAGGGTGCAGCATGTAGGATTGATTTTTAAAGCCCATAATGTCATAGCTAATTGTCTGAATAACAGATGGCAAAACAAAGAGGTGCACTTTTTTAATAGCCTAATTCCAGGGTGTTGGTAGGGAAATGTTCTGGTGACTAGACTGAATATTTCCTCCTGAATGGCAGGACAGAGAGTGGGGCATGAATCATAGAATCATAGAATATCAGGGTTGGAAGGTACCTCAGGAGGTCATCTAGTCCAATCCCCTGCTCAAAGCAGGACCAATCCCCAACTAAATCATCCCAGCCAGGGCTTTGCCAAGCCTGACCTTAAAAACCTCTAAGGAAGGAGATTCCACCACCTCCCTAGGTAACCCATTCCAGTGCTTCACCACCCTCCTAGTGAAAAAGTTTTTCCTAATAAACAACCTAAACCTCCCATACTGCAATTCGAAACCATTACTCCTTGTTCTGTCATCTGCTACCACTGAGGACAGTCTAGATCCATCCTCTTCGGAACCCTCTTTCAGGTAGTTGAAAGCAGCTATCAAATTCCCTCTCATTCTTCTCTTCTGCAGACTAAATAATCCCAGTTTCCTCAGCCTGTCTTCGTAAGTCATGTGCTCCAGCCCCCTAATCATTTTTGTTGCCCTCCGCTGGACTCTTTCCAATTTTCCCACATCCTTCTTGTAGTGTGGGGCCCCAAACTGGACACAGTACTCCAGATGAGGCCTCACCAATGTCGAATAGAGGGGAATGATCTCGTCCCTCGATCTGCTGGCAGTGCCCCTACTTATACAGCCCAAAATGCCATTAGCCTTCTTGGCAACAAGGGCACACTGTTGACTCACATCCAGCTTCTCGTCCACTGTAACCCCTAGGTCCTTTTCTGCAGAACTGATGCCTAGCCATTTGGTCCCTTGTTTGTAACAGTGCATGGAATTCTTCCATCCAAAGTGCAGGACTCTGCACTTGTCCTTGTTGATTTCCATCCACCTTATAATCCATTCATCCAGCCCATGCTTCTTTAACTTGCTGGGAAGAATACTATGGGAGACCATATCAAAAGCTTTGCTAAAGTCAAGGAATAACATGTCCACTGCTTTCCCCTCATCCACAGAGATAGTTGGCACACATGGGCAGAGATAGGGCCAGGGAATCTACTACTCCCTAGACCCTCCTGTCCCCAGCCAGTGGAAGGCAGGGAAGCTGTGTAAATGCCTCAGGGATGCTACTTCAGACATGATGCATCTTGGGCTGCAGCCACTCTGCAGCCTGTGGGAGAGGATTCATAACCCTCTGCTCATTCTGTGCATCTCACCAGCATCTCCAAACTGCTGTTTCAACACCCACCACCTTGTGTCACATTCTGACTGAAAAAACCTGACCACCCAATACTTAGTGTCTTTTGTTAAACGTACATACCTAGACAATGGAGCTGATAACTCTTAGGCCGAGTTTCAACAGAAAAGTCTTCAAACTTTCAATGCACAGCCCTTGCCACCCACTACCTGGTGTTTAGAATAATGTGTAAAAAAGGAAGGAAATACATTTGCATTTGAAATTCAGTTAAAAAAAATCCCCAAACTCATTTCTTCCTCAGCAACAGAGTTCTCATTTCATTCTAAGTTTGGGACTAATAACACTCTATTTCTATAGGTAATTTTCCTTGGACGCCAAACTGAACCAAAGCACAAAGTAATTCTTGTTCTATGCCCAATGCCGCAGCATTTGCAATTATAGTATTGTGGGTAACAGCGGGGCAAGTTATGAGCTCCAGAGAAAGAGTTCGATTTCCTTATACCCTTCATGACTCATCTATTACAAGCAAAAAAAGAAAGAGAAACAATGTTTCCTGCACAATAATGGTCATTTCCAATACTGAGTGCAGAATAAAAATGATCAACATAATGTTTATTTGGCAGAGATCAGCCACTGTAAATCTTTAATCTAAAACCTTACGAGAAATAAAAGGTAGAGCACATACAAAAGAACTAGGTATTATTTAAGGAATCATCACATGTACAAGCCTATGATTACACTTCCTGCTTTTCCTCAATGCGCCTTGCAGTGCAACTAGTGTGAAAATGAGAATGTCAAATAGAGTCTATTCTTTCTTCATTACACCAGAGTAACTGTGATTGGTGCTAATCAGAGTTATAGGACCATAGTAAAGGTGGTGATACAGTTTTGAAGTGTTTTACATCTTAAAAAATCCCACTCAGTTCATAATAACTCTTTGAAAGCCTGAAACTGAAATTTGTTCTCTATATTTTAAAAAAAAAATTTATTGCCAACACATACAGTACAGTGCTTTGTTATTATAGTGTGCTTCATAAATATTAGGCTGCTAACTCGGAGTATTTGAGGGGAATGATTCAGATATATTTGACATCTCTGAGCCCTGATTAAGGGTGGGGCTGGCCCTTTCACTATGGGATAGGGGTTCCCCAGGGCTAAGGGACAGAATTCAGACATGTGCCATATCATGTTACCCAGCTATAGCTAGCCACCATCAGATATAAATACTAATAGTGGTATAGCTCGTAGAGATTCTCCTCAAGTGATGGGTGCCTCTGATTCTGGTGCAGAAAGTCATGAATTCTATCCTTGTTGATTACTTTAGTTTATGTCACCATGAAATTATTTAGAAACAGACTTTGCAAATAATATGAGGAGGAAAAGGAAAGTCAATATTTGTCTCTATGAACCTGGATAGTGCAAATTTAAGGCTTTTGTAGTGTTTACATTATTATAAACATCCAATTTTGTTTTCAATGAAAGATACTGAGATTTGGATACCCCTCCCTTTTAAAAAAAAAAGTGAAAAAGTAACAATATGGGGTAAATCTTTAAGCTAGGGTATGAAGTAGAGCTCACCAATGACCTTCTGAACTGGAGAAGTATGTGGATAATATGCCACTAAAACCTCTTCTGATTTCACTGAAGTGGTTTTTTTGTTTTGTTTTTTAAGGCCAGAACCAGAGCTGAGCATCTATAAATCCAGAGCAGGGGATCTATAAATCCCATTGAAGTCATGCCTCTGAGCACTATGCCCTACATGGCACATCTAGTGTTTATACACTGTAATGTATTTTTGTTCTTTAGATTCCTAATTCTTTTCCTATAAATACATTCACAGCTGCAAACACTGTTGCTGCTTTTGAGTCCGTTTCTCACAGCAGTCACTGAACATAGACATTTTCTCTAAATTTTTATGCTAGCTAGTGTCAATTCTTGCCAGCTTATTTTAGATTTTATTCTCGCCTCAAATTTACTTCCTCTTTAAGCTGAAGAATTCTGTACACACCTCTCTTCCAGTTCTTCCTTATGCATCTTGCACTATAACATCCAAAACTGTGCACAAGACTTCTAGTTATAGTTTCACAGAGAAAGAAGCCAGCAGGTGCTGCTACATACCCATGTAGTGTCTGTCACTATTATAAAGGGAGCAGTTTGGGTAATGTAACTGTTGACTTGGATTTTTTTTTACATTATGTTTTCAGCTTGAGTCAATATGGCACAGATGCATAAACCCACACCAGTATGTTTCTTTTGCAAGTTCAGATTTAGGGAAACCTGTGGGCAAATATCGTATGCTTTGTTTTAAAAAATGACCACCAGGCTTAGCAGCCAAGAATACACTCAAAAAGAATGGAAAAGGATGGTTAAGCCATTAAATATGTTATTGAGATCTCTGAGAAAACCAAACTAAGTTTCATTTTGAAATAGATTTGGGCTGGGTGGGTTCTGTTTTCAGAAGTTTTTCATTTCTCAGCTCCTTCTCTCATCCTTTTTCACATCCAATCTCAGTCTCTCTCTTGCTGGTCCCATTTTGCAGCATTCTGTTGTGGCATTTCTTCTGTCATTATGTTTTCCTATCTCCCAGATGCTTTTTATTTCAATCCTGTCCCAACTCTCTCTGAAATCCACCTCCCACTCATCTACCCCCTGTCTCTCAGACACCCCTATGCAGAGGGTGAAGAGGTGCTCACAGGTTTATGCTGCTGTTCTCTTCCACTTTAATTATCTCTCCTCTCTGATGTAGACTTCAGTTCAGTTTACCATGTTTCGCTTGGGATGAGCTATGCTGAGTTACACTGGCTGAGGATCTGGTTTAGATATGATTTAGACCATATGTATAAGATATCTCTTGAAATCTATGCCAGATCATTTTACTTGTTGTGCTTAACTTCAGACTCTGCAGGCATTTTTTCCTCAAATTTTGCCCTGTATACTCTGCATCACTTTCCATCAGAAATCTTTAGATACACCTTGCTGTAAAGGAGAGCAGCCCCCGTCTGACATAGTAACGTTATAAACATTTTTGAGGACATTTAAATCTTGCGCTCACACAAACAGCTAAAAGCAAATCATACTGTATCTCATTTGGAAAGAGTTAATCCTGCCTACTTGCATTAGTATAGTGGAAACCAGATACTATGGTATCTGAGAGCCTGAAGAAGACCATACATAGCAGCAAGTATGAAAACTCTTGGGTTTAAAAAAGTTTAAGTTTCTGGTCAGCAAAGTAGCTGTACAAAACTACAGTAATCCTTCAGGTTTTCTTTCTTCATCTCAGCCTAAATTTTAAAAATGGCCAGTGATTTTTGGATGGCTTGGTTTTGGATGCCAAATGTGAGACATCTTTAAGGGACCTGATTTTCAGAAAGTGCTGAGCACCTCCCTTCTGAAAATCAGGTTAAGCTGGGGTCACAAAAGTGAGACACCTCAATTCACTCCACTTCTAAAAATGTGCATTGTGACTTCCAGTGACAATTGAGCCTACTGGTGAACCATTCACTACTTTGAGCTAAGAGTTGCAACCCATAAAGAAGCTGGTTTCCCAGACTTTGCAAGTGGAATGAACAGTTCCCTGTATCTCTAGTTGCATTCAGTGCTCAAAAAAATAAAGTAGCTTCAAGAAATATGAGGAACATTTGCAGATTTTCTGTAAGACATAACTGTCTTGATCAAACTTTTGTTGTATGCAGTCTTGTTGTAGACATGTCAGTCCCAGGATATTAGAGAGACAAGTGAGGGTAAGGTAATACCATTTATTCGATCAGCTTTAGTTGGTGAGAGAGACAAGCTTTTGAGCTTACACAGAACTCAGAGCTTTGTGTAAGCTCAAAAGCTTTTCTCTCTCCCCAAAAGAAGTTGATCCAATAAAAAATATTACCTCACCTACCTTGATCAAACTTCATTTGAACTCCAGTTGATTCACAAAGGGGCTGCAGGTACATAATGGAAAAATGATGATCTGAACATAATTCACCTTGTTCTACAATTGATGCAGTAGGGGCTGTTTAAAGAGTACGTCAGTTAAAAAATGGCTTTGTCATAAAGTGTCTCATGGTTTTGATTCAGCATATTTGACTGATTGCTTGACTTCCTGCATTATATTTCCAGCTGTATTTGAGATCTGTAATAGCAAAACTTTGGGTTGTGCCAAGGTTTCAAATAAGTTTATAACTTAATGCATTGTGTCCTTTTTATGGGACTCTCTTTTAATAGAATAACATGATACCACTCCCAGTGCTGCTTTCATTTATTTATTTTTAATCTAGGCTGCAATAGTCTCTAGATTTCTCTCATGGACCCTTATGTTACATTGATGTATTATTTACTGGTTTGGTTTTCTTTGAAAAGTATGTGGAGAATCTTTGTGCAGTCAAAATAAAACAGAAAAAAAGCATTTTGTAAAATGGTAAAATTAAATATGATTTGTATAAACTGATATAATTTTAAAGGAGAATAGTCAAACATAGCCCAGTTTGGCTTGTTGAATCAGTTGTCTACGCAGTGTCATTTATGACAAACGAAAGCTGGGACCATTTTTCAGAAGACATGCTAAGGCTCAATTTGTAGTGCTCTTTCCTGACTGAATCAGCCTGTCTGACTTCAGAAGCAGCTGTTGGCTTTGTCGGGATATGGGGATGGTTCATGATGGATTAGAGCAGCGGTTCTCAACCCACAACTCGCAGGCCGCATGTGGCCCAATTAGCACACAGCTGCAGCCCAGCTCAGCTCTGTGCTAAAGGCCGGCTGGTGTGACAGGGTCCGCCAGGTTCCCGGCTACCAGGCATGGAGGGGTCTGGGCTGCTCCGCCGCCAAGCAGGACAGGGTCAGGGTTGGGGCTGTCAGCCCACTCCACGTGGTGGGAGTCTGGGGTTGGGGCTGCCAGCTGGCCACGCAGAGTCCAGGGTCAATGGCAGCCACACGGCGGGGGTCCAGGGTGGGCAGCCAGCCAGCTCCGCATGGCAGGGGTCCAGGATCGGGGTCAAGGTCTGGGCTGCCGCTGCCCTGCCACCTGGCCCCTGCAGCCCAGGTAACACATTGTGGGCCGCCTATGCAGCCCACAATGTGTAATAAATTGAGAACCACTGGATTAGAGTAATCTGTTTTGTGAAGGAGGACACTAGGCTATATCACAGTAAATATGACCCCCCTGGTCTCTCATCTGAACCAGCAAACATCCTCAGGAGATAAAGGGACCTTTTACTTTCATCTTACGCTGCATGGGTAAGGTGAGAGAGAGATTAAATGTAGATATTTGAGGCATCTACTGCCAAAATAAGGAAGATCAAAGTAGTACTTGTTTGTCTAAGAATAAGTCTGTCTTTAGTATTTGAATGTCAGCAGTATTTCTGATATTGTTAGTTCAAGTGCTGAGAAGACTTGGCTCTCACTAATATTTTCCAAAATGATTACTAGCAATCGAGTACTTACAATTTATTTTCTGCCAAGTTTCAAGCAAATCCATCATGAAGCGCAAAGGAATGTCTATTTGTTTCTAAATAATGTAAACAAGATATGCAGAGACAAGTGGAGTTCTTCAAAAAGACAGAATGCACAAAAATGCAGGTGAAGTCATTGAATAGTCAAGTAAAACTGACTTGAAATAAGGGAAATGAATGTCTGAAGAGAACTATGCAAGAGGAAAAAAACAGGAGTACTTGTGGCACCTTGAAGACTAACAAATTTATTTTAGCATGAGCTTTCGTGAGCTGCAGCTCACTTCTTCGGCTACATAGAATGGAACACACAGACAGGGGATATTTATACATACAGAGAACATGTCATTATGCAAGAGGAGTTTAGCAAACACATGGGAAATCTCTATTTGCCTGCAAGATCATACAAAATGTATCAAAGAGCAACTTTTATTCCCTAAGAGACAGACAATTTGTAATAATTACTGGATAAGAATCCCCAAGTCTTATCTGATTATTCTGGGAGACCTAAAATGTACAGTATTTTCCTTTGGTTTATTGGACTAAATTTGATTAGATTCAGTTTGCTGAATACTGCTAAAGTTCACAGCCGCATAAATTGGGAAGGGAACCTCTACTTTAAAACATTTTAAAGTGGCAAGTGAGACTGAAAAGCTTTTTAATTTGAATTTCCTCTTGTAGAAGGCTTCTTGCCAACTCTTGCTCAGTCAGTGGATAATTTATTTCAAACTCTTCTACACTCCATAAAAGGTGTATTTCTAAGGGCCTTCATTCCCAGCCCTTTCTCTAGCTAGTTTTAATTATTCACCTTTTCTATGAAACTCAAATAAGTGATAAACTAAAAATGCCCCCTGGTACTCAAATTTATTCAAAGGTCTATATACACTTTCTTTTGTGATGCATAAGGGATCAAAATCATTCCACTAGAATTGCAGTAACATATCCTCACACGGTGTAGCCACTTAATTGATCTTTATGATTTAATTGCACAAATGTAGCTCAGTGAGAAAAGTAGGGGCAGTGGGCAGAGAGGAAGAATTGAGGCATAGCTCCTCAGTGCTATGTTATCCATTTAGCATGATGGGACTTAAGTTATGCTGCCTAATGCATCCTACTGCTGCTTTCATCACCAGTATCTCCACCTTTGTGGCTTCTACACACAGCTGAGAAGGTATGTGAAGGTGGCTGGTGTGCTAGGCTGGTGCTAGTTATGTTGTCAGTGTTGAGGACCCTGTAGGGGTGCTGAGACAAAGTCTAGTCAAACACCTCCTCTCAGGCACTCACCAGACTGCTGTGAGGGGATGGGAAACACAATTCCTGTGTGCTTTAAGCCTCCACAGTCTGAATAGAGTCCAGGCACACTCTTGGGTTGCAGCTCCTCTATTAAACATTCTCTTCTGAGCCCTGAGCCCTCCCAGTCCAACTGCCTACCCCAGTACCAGTGCTGCCCCATCCCCCATAGCTTAAACATAGCCTCTCCTAGAACTCCAGCCGTGTGTGCTCTAGGATCACAGGTTAACTCTTCAAGGACATCTGATTGTAACACAACACACAGACTTTGCACAGGATTGTAAACCACCATTGGATTAATCACATGAGGAACACACAGATCTAGACAAAAATAATCATCCCTGTCTCAATTTCCTCACCACTTCAGAGCATTCTTTGGGTTGGGAGCAGAGTCCTCTGAAGCATCCAGAGTCCTTCTCCTGCAGCACATGGCTTGTCTTCTCCATCACAGAGCCTCTATGTCTCTCCCCAGGTCAGCCTACTTTGACCTTAGTTGGTCCCGCAGCTAACCTGCCTGCTACGTTTGATCATCTCTTCCCTTGTTTGGCTCAAAACTTCCTGTGTTGCTCTGTAAACCTTCCCTCTACTTTGTGGTTTTTAAAGGCTAGTATCAATACCTTGGTATCTTCGTCCTGTGTTCGGGAATTTTCCACTCTCTTCACTTTCCCCTCCTACCATCCCCTTCTGGAGATACTCCTTTGAATAAAGGTGGAGAAGTTGGAGAAAGATTTGCAGAACCTCAGCCAAGTCCTGGTAATTCAGTTGTTTCCATCTTCATAGGTGTCCATTGAATTCTAATGATTCCCCCATTGTACCTGGAATAAGAAGGACAGGACTCAGCCCTTGTCTGCAAGGATGAAATCCACATAATGGTATTCAAAAGTACAGCAATTTTATTAGAACAACTTCACAGGATAAACCAGTGTTCAGATAGATTCCCCAAATCATCAGTATAGATCAATCAGTGGCAACATAATACAGGTCATGCTGTTAGTGTTGGAGAGAGGCAGTGGGGCTTTTCATAGAATCATAGAATTATAGAAGATTAAGGTTGGAAGAGACCTCAGGAGGTCATCTAGTCCAACCCACTGCTCAAAGCAGGACCAACCCCAACTAAATCATCCCAGCCAGGGCTTTGTTAAGCTGAGCCTTAAAAACCTCTAAGGATGGAGATTCTGCCACCTCCCTAGGAAACCCATTCCAGTGCTTCACCACCCTCCTAGTGAAATAATTTTTCTTCATATCCAACCTAAATCTCTCCCACTGCAACTTGAGACCATTGCTCCTTGTTCTGTCATCTGCCACCACTTTGAACTGCCTAGCTCCATCCTCTTTGGAACCCCCTCCCTTCAGGTAGTTGAAGGCTGCTGTCAAATTCCCCTTCACTCTTCTCTTCTGCAGACTAAATAAGCCCAGTTCCCCCAGCCTCTCCTCGTAAGTCATGTGCCCCAGGCCCCTAATAATTTCCGTTGCCCTCCACTAGACTCTCTCCAATTTGTCCACATGCTTTCTGTAGAGGGGGCCCCAAAAATAGACAATACTCCAGATATGGCCTCACCAGTGCCAAATAGAGGGGAATAATCACTTCCCTTGATCTGCTGGCAATGCTCCTACTAATGCAGCCCAATATGCCATTAGCCTTCTTGGCAACAAGGACACACTGTTGACTCATATGCAGCTTTTGGGATGCTGATAGATAAGGGAATGCTATTTAGCTAGTTTAAAGGATTCTTAACTTTCATTCTCGTCTCAGGCTGCACACCACTGCCACTAGCTACATATACCAGCAGGCAAATGATAGAGCAGATGCGAGTCACTTAAAGATGTGCATCTTCTTGGTTAATTCACAGAAGGAGAGGACTTTTGGTGTGGGAAGGGGAGGAAATACCTTGCAACTAGTAAACTCTTATTTTTCAATGTGAAAATCTTTCTGCTAATTATCCCCCAGCCTTTGAGGCGAGATCTCATACAAAAGTAACAAGGCTGATGAAATTAGCTGCATGAGTCAGCCTGAAGCACTGTCAGACGTAATATCCACATTAAATTAGATACAAAATTGTAGTATGTTGGGCTACCTAAAGTATGAATTAAAATTACAGCCAATGCACTAATTTCATATCTGCCCACAAGGTCTCAACAGGTTATGACACTGTCACATTTTCAGAGTTAACTGATCCCTCCTCCCTGGATCTTCCTCCAGGGCACCCTCTTAAGATTTCCAGCATTACTTCTCTCAGGCAGAGACCCGTGTCTCTTTCCCCAAACTGGGGGTTTAAGCTTGCAGTGCTACACCAAACTGGGTACGTCTACACAGAAATTAAACACCTGCAGGTGGCCTGTGTCATCCAACTCGGGCTGGGGCTGCAGGGCTCTAAAATTGCGGTGTAGATGTTCGGGCTTGGGCTGCATAACCAGAGTTGTGGAATCTGCATTAACCACTCCCAGGGATTCCCCAAAAGTTCATGTCTGTCTGGCACATCTCAATATAGTCTTTTGAACTCATTACACTTCCCATGACTCACATCTGTCACTGGCACCATAGAGCATTTCTTCCAGAAATAATGGCTTGGTAATAACTGGTAGGAAATTGACAGTTCTATGGCAAAAATATAGGATGACACACTAATGGAAAGTAGGGTTTATTGCAAGATTTGTTGTCTGAGTTTGGCAAGTAACAGTTTCCAGGAAGTGAGGAGATCAGGTTTTTGTTTAGCATTTGATGTGCACATTTTTAAAAGCTCAGTGGATGCTTGACAAAAAATCTTTGTACCTCTCTGCATTGCAGCATGTCTCATTAGGTCCTGCATTCAGCTCCTTTCATTTTACTACATTATAATAAAAACAACAAAATAAACTGCTCCTTGTTTCCATCATAACAAAGTTTTATGGACCTTAGTGCAAGATACGACATAATAAATATATCAAGCCAATCAGATGCTTTTGAACATCTTAGAGATTACCAATAAACTCTTTTCATTTTCTTACACCCTAACATTAGGGACTATTCAAATTTCTGAAAGCCATATTAACAGGATCCTGATTGCTCCTTGACTGACAGTTTTGATAGCAATTTTGATGCTGATGACAAATATATCATGATTTGCAACATGTAGTTAGCAATTAGTCTGGAGCTCTTTTTAACTGCATCAAAATCTTTTGGAAGAGAATGCTGTAGAAAAACCAGAGTGTTTCCACCTGGGAAAGTTCTGGACCACAGGATGAGTAAAGCTTTGGACCTTCAGACCCCATCTCTTTGCTCAGGCTACCTAGATCTTGGGTCCAGGGCTGGTACAGGATGCAAACCCTCCTTTTCTGACACCGTGCACAAGTAGATGGTCTAAGGGCTTGAGAGTGGGTGGAGCACCTACTCACTCACCAGAGTATCTGGCTAGCCATGAGGCGGGGGAGTAAACTGTATCCTTTCAATAGCTGCAGTAACTTATTTCCCACATTGCTTCCAGAGCAAGAGGAAAACAGGAAGGAAAGAACTGGGACTGAGTCAAAAATCCTTCCTAGGGCTGCCTCAGTGTGGAGCTGTTATGCAGGGTTGAGCCAATAAGTTCAAGGAAACCCTAACCACCTACTGATAAGCAGGGGTCCTAGAAATCCTGAACAACACAGAATGTTTTTACAGAGAATCTTTAGTTTTTACATTTTGTGAAAAAAAAGGTATATGGTGGACACCTGATTATCCAATCTAATTTGGGTACGTGGCCAGATCAGATAATCAGGAGAATGGGTGGGGTTCTCCCTATCAGCCCTGGTTGGCGGGGCTCCAACTGTCAACTTAAAACTTGTAAATATATCAATAAAACATGTGTTCAGCTGATACCTATCTATCTATCTATCTCATGGCTAGGGAAACTAAAGTTTAGATTTCATTTTAATTGCGGAAAAACATAGATTTCTATGGGGTTTTTTAAACTGGAGTTTCTTTTTTTATCACAGAAAACTAGGATCCCTACTGATAAGGAAGCTAATTCTGCACTTCCTAATTCAGCAAAATTCCTAGGCCTGTGTGACCAGGGTCCCAGTGGGGACCAGCTGAGGTCACTCAATTAGGGTGAACTGCAAAGAATGGGGCAGACAAACCCCAAAGCTTCTTAATTACCTCATTGGTTATTCAGGAGTCAATAACACAGTTCCCTTAAAGTACCCAGTTTCAGACCTCCATCCAGGTACCCAAGTCAAATATGATGAAGATTCCTGTAAATCTTATTTCATCATATAAAAGAAAAGATTCTACCAATCCCAATGAATTGGACACATTACCTCCCAGGTTAATGAATATTCCAGATCTTACCCAAATACACGCATACAGCCAATTCTTATTAACTAAGCTAAAATTTATTTAAAAAACAAAAGAAAGCGCATAGTTAAAAGATTAGTGTACATACAGACATGAATTGAATTCTTGAGGTTCAGATACATAGAGATGGTGAGCTTTGTAGTTGCAAAGAGTTCTTTCAGAAATAGTTCATAGGTTATAGTCCAATGTCCAATAACATATTCAGGACAGACCAGTCAGCACTGGGATCCCAATCTGGTGGGTTAAGCTTCCCCTGATGAAGCATCAAGCAGATCTGAGATAAAAAGGATCAGGTACAAGGATCTTTTATACAATTTCAGGTCTTCTTTGACAAGTTGGAGTCCCTCAGGGAACAATAGTCCCTTATTTCCTAAGCATCGTCGTTAATTATTCACACAGATTAACATAAGGCAATTTATCCATCAGGCAATCTATCACCAGTACTTAGCTATACGAATTAACATAAGACAGCCACCTGTTCCTCCACTATTCACTATACATTTCAAAGAGAGATGAATACAGAGATATCCCATGTTTACAATTCATTTAAATGCTAGGATGTTCTTTTGATCTCTGAATGATCAGAATACAGCATAGACAGGGACTGTTGATTATATTGTTGATCCTACTCATATGTAAATATACAAAAACACAAACCTTACCTCCCCACATGTCTTTAAGGGTTGAATTTAAGGAGAGGAGAAAAGTCTTTGTAAACTCCACTTTTGTTTAGCAGTGTTCCCTGGCTCAGGGTCTCATATGTAATAAGATTAAAGCCTATTTATAGACACAGCTGGACATTCTCAGTTCCATCCCAATAACACTAATAGATATTGTAACAAATCAGTTATTTTAAAATCATGCAGGAATATTCTCTGTGTTCAGATCTCATCCTCTAAAAGAATCCAGATCCTGAGGATCACTAATATTGCTGTGGAGTTGTCTATTTTTGAGCCACATAGCTATAGATGTCAGGATTTGCCATGCATTTCATTGGCGTGCTTCAAGAGGAGAGAAAAAGAGAGCTTTTTTCCATAGCCATAACCCCATTGTTTCAAGTGTTATGCTGTAATTTTCCAACTGCACTTTTGAAATGGTCAATCATTACTTCAGATGACAGTAACATTGATTTTTACTAGGTGTATGGACAAGGTCAATGTTGTTTTATGTTATAAAGCATCTAGGGGTAATCATGAAACCAGTCTGGCATTAACTCACAGATGGATTACAGAAATGACATTTTGAAAAAATGCCTCCCTGAGTTTGTCTAGTAAAATGTGAGCTGAGCGTATTTTGGTGATGAAGAATAGAAGCCATAAAATGGTGTTACCTCTAAAGTAAAGAAAAATAGCCATTTTACAGAAATGTCACCAAAAGGAAAAGTATGAGATGTATTCAATCATGCAAAAAACAAACAACCTCCCCACCAAAAAACAGCAAGAAGTTTGTTAAAATTCTGTGAAATATTTTTTTCATTTTACAATTATTATGGTGCCAAAAGGCCCCAGTCAAAATCTGAGTCCCATTTTGGGAGGTGCTGTACACACTTACAGAAAGAGACAGCTTTGGCCCAAAAAGGCTACAATAAAACACCCCCAGCACAGCAACATATATTGCATGAGAAGACTACTGAGTCCATGTGTAGTGCTATGGAAGTCAAAGATGTTCTGTGCTTAGACGGCAGTCTACCTCTGCACTACACACTGCAGTTCTGGGTGTCTATGACAAGATGCAACAAAGGGTTGTGACAAACAGGAAATGGAAGGGGGCAGGGAAGACAAGGTAACAATAATAGGATCCGATAGTTAAAGAGGCTAACAATGGCTGAGAGTTTAAAGCAGTGCACACCTTCCATTAAAGTTCACAAGAGTGTCTATTTCCCCTACACTGCTCTGAACATTTTTGTGCACAACTTGATCATTCTGAATCATTTGAAAAAAAACTAAGACTAAATAAAATATTGACTGATGCTGACTGCCCCTCAAACTGGACAACTTGTAGGCATCACGCAAGGAGTGAGTCTTGAAAAAGAATTTGAAGGAAGAGAAGATAATGACCTTATGGCAGTGGTGAGCAACCTGCGGCCCATGGGCCACACACAACCCATCAGGATAATCTACCAGTAGGCTGTGGTAGATTATCCTGATGTTTACATTATCCGTCTGCAGGCATTGCTGCCCACAGTGCTCAGTGGCCACGGTTTGCCGTTCTCAGACAGTGGATTACCCTGATGGGCCCCGTGCAGCCCATGGGCCACAGGTTTCCCACCACTGTGTTATGGTGTAGGTCAGGGAGGGCATTCTATATGGAGAGACCCATGTGGACCTAGCCTGTATTTGCAGACTAGCAAAGCCTTCAGCCACGAACACCCTCTAATGTGGAAGCCCCCTAAAAGCTGAGATTTTGCATTCATTAAAAAAAAAAATATTCCCTAGCCCTTTTCCTGGGAAGATAGCCCTGAAAATGTAAACTGGGGTAAACCAATCTGTAGGGCTGGGAATTCCTTTCTTTCTTTTCCTAAAGATGAGAAGCTATATGTACAGCCGTCCCATCCCAGCTACCCAGGACTGGCCTTTGGATCCAGAAGAACCATGGCTATAAATTCCTTGACATTTGGGAAGACACCTAGTTCACAGCTTGAATGGCCTTTAGAGGCAGTGCTGCCCAGGCTACTGCTGAAGTTACTAGGAGCAAGCCAAGCTGCCTACCTGAGTCAGGGCCTCTGCTGAACAATCTATGTGACTATGGGCTGGTCTACACTGGCGGGGGGGGAGGAAATCGATCTAAGATATGCAACTTCAGCTACGTGAATAGCATAGCTGAAGTTGAAGTATCTTAGATCGATTTACCTCTCATCTTCACGGTGCGGGATCGACATCCGCGGCTCCCCCTGTCGACTCCGCTACCGCCGTTCGCGCTGGTGGAGTTCCGGAGTCGACGGGAGCACTTTCGGGGATCGATATATCACGTCTAGATGAGAGGCGATATATTGATCCCCGAGAAATCGATCGCTACCTGCCGATACGGCGGGTGGTCTAGACGTACCCTGTTAATGCCACGGTGGGGCAGCTCAATAGCATGAGCCTACTGAAATAAGCAAGGGACTGAAAGAAAGGGAACCCACATGCTGCCTCCCAGGGTTGGGGGACTGGGCCACTCTCTGGACCAGCCCTTTTTTACAGTTCAGAGTGACTCATACAACTCATGAACTTAGAGGTGATTTCAGAGTTGTGTCAGAGCACCGTCTTAATGGGCAAATGGCTTTTATGATGGAGGCATTTTTACAACAATTTTTTTGAAAACTGAATTTTCACTGACATTACTGAATGCAGTAGCAAGGATGTAGCAGGATTCTACACGTTGAATCCTGAATGGCACTAACTGCTATATTTCCCTATTTACAAGCCTGTCCTCAGATCTATTATATTTATATAGAGAGACACATTGCTGTGTGATGAAAGTTGCAAATTGTAGCCAACCACTAGTTTTCAGATTGAATCTGTCAGTCTTCAGAACATGAATACTGTAGAGAACTTCTAAATGCTTCTGACTAAGGATAAATGATATATAGTAAAACAGAATAACCCTAAGAGAGCTCACAAGTGTATAGTAATGCACAGTTGAGCAGTGCTTTAAGATGTTTCAGTGGCACATGTGTTTAGAAGGCAGCTGTCTGATTGCATATTAGGGGGCCTGCTTCTTCACTGCCTTGCGTCTTGTGTAGTCACAGCTGTTTAAAGCAGAGGTAAAAGGCTACCATTTGGATCTGGTAGCCATAATTCTAACTTGTTAAGGCCTTGCAATAATCTTGTACATATGTAGGGCCCTACCAAATTCACAGTCCATTTTGGTCAATGTCATGGTCATAGGATTTTAAAAATCGTAAATTTCATGATTTCAGTTATTTAAATCTGAAATGTCATGGTGTTGTAACGGTAGGGGTCCTGACCTCCCACAAGGAGTTGTGTAGGGGGGTTGCAATTTTATTGTAGGGCGGGTTGCAGTAATGCTACCCTTACTTCTGTGCAATTGCTGGTGGCAGCACTGCCCTCAGAGCTGGGTTGCTGGAGAGCAGTGGCTGCTGGCTGGGAGCCCAGCTCTGAAGGCAGAGCCACCGCCAGCAGCAGCGCAGAAGTAAAGGTGGCAATACTGCGACCCCCCCCCCCTTAAATAAACTGCAACACCCCTGCAACTCCCTTTTGGGTCAGGACCCCCAATTTGAAAAACACTGGTCTCCTCCGTGAAATCTGTATAGTATAGGGTAAAAACACACAAGACACCATAGTTCACAGGGGGCTGGGGTGGGGGAAACACCCAGATTTCACAGGCGTTTTTCATGGCCATGAATTTGGTAGGGCCCTATACATATGTAAGTGACAATACAAGGTGCAAGGCAATGGAGAATCTGGCCCAGAATGAGCAGTAAAATCTAATGGGTTAAAATTCACATTTACATTCAATCCCCATTGACTATAGTGAGGTTATCAGCAGCAAGTGAAAGGGTTAATAGATGTGATGTACGTAGAAATGCAGGCATACAAAAGGGGAAGAGGACAAGGGCAGCTAAAAGCATTTCAAACATAGTATAAATTGTAATCTTGATAATTTGCATAATTTAGCATATCTATTAATGAAATAGAGATTATGCTGAATGAATAAATGCCAGAGGCTTCTGAAAATAATTTTTTTTGGTAGATTCATGTGCTTGTATACATTTCAACTATTTTGTCAGATATCCATTTTAAAAAGAGTTGGGAAAATTCAGGGAATGAATTGAATACTCACTCCATGGGTGGCAGCTGTGTATGGTATACCCCAAGCTGTATTTATAAATTTTATATTTTCTCAGATTTCCTCCTTTTTCTGTTATTTAAGTGACTTTTTCAGTACTGTACTTCTATCTTCTACTTATGCAATCCCGTAGACTTACTGTGATTTATTATTTTTTTTAAATTACAACTGAATTTTGTATTGTAACATAATGGAAGGAAATTTTCTGTTGCTTAGGGTTTAGCAATATTTTGTTATATCATGGTGGCTAAGAGTAAATGACTCTGTCACAGGAGATTTGAAGATGAAAGGCTTCCATGGTGATTTTCATTGGAATCACATGTCTTTCTTAGTCTCAAATAAAAGATATTAGACATTTGCCAAAGCAGATCCAGTAAACTATTTTTCAAATGAAAAGGATTTTGTAAAGAAAAGAACATGCAAGAGCGTAATTCTACAGTTTCGAATTCAACAGTAATAAGCTAGAACCGTATATGCAGGAGGATAAAGCAGCCTGCAGTCAGCAAATTAGATATGAGTTTAGAACATCATATGTCTGCAATGGGCTACATATTGCCCAAGTATCATGTGTCAGAGCAGAGTCTAGTTTCTCTTTGTATGGCTCTACTGCCACAACACCAGGTGAAATCCCATCCCCAAAGTTCTTCCATTGACTTCAATGGAGCCAAGATTTCACCAGTAACTTGGGCCTGATCCTTCATATCAACAGGCATGGCTTCACTAATGTTAATAGATTCCAAGGCCAGAAGGGACCATTGTGATCTCCTAGTCTGACCTCCTATGTAACACAGGCCAGAAAATTTACTGAAAATGATTCCTTTTGAACTAATGCACATTTTGATTTAAAAATCCCCAGTGATGGAGAATCCACCTGACTCTTGGTAAATTGTTCCGGTGATTAACTACACTCTGTTAAAAATTATACCTTATTTCCAGTCTGAATTTATCTAGCTTCAGTTTCCAACCATTCGACTGTGTTATACTTTTGTCTACTACAGTGAAGAGACAGTTATCCAATTTTTGTTCCCATGTATAAACACATGGAGCTTCTTGAGCCTATCAGTATAAGGCATTTCCCCCCTAATTCTTTAATGATTTGTGCAGCTCTTCTCTGAACCGTCTCTAATTTATCAACATTTTTCTTGAATTGTTATTCACCAGACATGGACAGAGTATTTCAGCAGCAATCACACCAGTGCTAAATACAGCAGGAAAATAAACTCTCTACTCCTACTCGAGAGCCCCCTCTTTATGCATCCTAGGATTGCATTAGTCCATTTTGCCACATCACCACCCTAGGAGCTCATGTTCAGCTGATTATCCACCACAACCCACAAAAACTCTCTCAGTCACTGTTTCCCAGGACAGTGTGGTCCACGTAGGTGTATATTTATATTTAGCTGTATTCAAATTCATATCATTTGCTTGTGCCAAGTTTTCCAAGTTCTCCAGATTGCTCTGTATCACTGACCTGTCCCTTTTGTTATTTACCACTCTCCTAATCTTTGTCATCTGCAAACTTCATCAGTGATAGTTTTATATTCTCTTCTAGGTCACTTAAAAAAATGTTAAATAGTGTAGGGCCAAAAGTCAATGGGGCTGTGTTAATTTAAACCATCAGAGAATCTAGCCGGTTGTGTTCAATCCCAGGCATTACTTTAGCAGAAAGATTGACAAATTGTTGAGGTTTCAGGCAACAGCAACAAAAAGCATCAGGAGGGAATATTAGAGGTAAATAAAGTGCTAAGTGTGTATCTTGTCTAAGGGACAACAGAGGGATGAGTATATGAGATGTATTAACACAAAGGGGACAGGAATTATCTTGTATAGTACACAGGGTTCATTTAGAGTAATGGGTTCAAATTAAGACACAATATAGCCTGAATATTGGGAAAACAGCCTGTCAAATCTATAAGCCTATGGAATAGTCTCCTCAGGCAACAGCTGGAAACCCAGTCACCTAGGGCTTTTTAAAACTAGTCTGGAGAAACAGATAATGTACTTTAGGGAATGGTCCTGAAGCTGCAGGAGAATTGGAATGTCTCCTTTCCATCTCTAAAGTCTCCATGTGAAATCCTAGTTTTACGGCAGTCCCACCGATTACAATGAGGATAGGATTTTACCCTATATTCTAGGACTGGAAGAGCTTAGTTCTGCACAGTAGTCTTCTAGGTTAAATTTCCTGAGAGAAACCTGGGAGGAGCAGGAGACCCAGGTCAGAGGCTCGGTACAGTATATCCTCTGTTTGAGGGAGCGGCTTAGGGAACTGGGCACCCTGGCACAGGGGAAGCAGAGGATGCTGCGGATCTCGTTGAATCTGAGGAAGGGGTAGGAAGTGACCCAGGGAGTCCTTAAATGAGAACAGTGTGAAGACCATTCAGGCTGGTGTATTTCAGGAGGATTCCCGCTGGACCTCTGGTGAGGAGAACTCACCACCAAGAGGGCCTTGGGTCAAGACCTGGGGTAGGGGGCGGGACCAGGTCCCCCTTCCTCAGCCACCCACCTTTGAAAGGGAGTGGCCCCACACAGTGAGTTGGTTGGACATCAGCCAGAAGACCGCATTTCCCCCTCCAGAGGAGGGGAATTAGATGGACTCTGGCCATTGGGCTGCGCTGCCCCAGGGGCACATTGTATGGACTTTGGCTGCTAGGCCACATTATCCCACTAGGAAAGGGGAAGTAGGTGGACTCTGACCCTTGGGCCACACTGTGCTAAGTACGGAGAGGTTTAGAACACAGACTTGGGCATAGAGAGGCCGTGTTACCTCCCGCCCCCTTGACTTAAGGGGCCATTGAGGTACAAGCCCTACCACACACCCCTCTTTCTGCATGCTGGGGATGGACTCCCATAAGACAGGTCTCTTCCTAATTCAGTCATCCCTCTCCTGACATCTGGCCCTCAGGACAAGCTCCTCTTAGCTGGCACTGCTATATGCCAGATGTTGTGAAGAAGATTGCACTGTGTTGCAAAATAGTTCAGGTTCAGGTTTGGTGAATTTTGTGTTAACTTGAACAAGAATTTGAATCTATTCCACTTCAGAGAGAATAGAACATGCATAAAAATAGTACAGCAGAATACATACTGCGAATGTATGTAGTTTCTGGCGAACCCTGTTCCCCCAGGAGCAACACAAAGATTGCCTTGTTTGATTTGTCCCAGTGGTGACAGTCTGTGGGAGGGAAGTGGCAAGCTGTTTTCACTGAGGTGCTCTGAGGCATTCTGCTGGTACAGGTCAGAAACAGGCAGTATAACACTCCTGACACCTACTTCTGAAAAGAGCACTGTGGTGCATATCTGACCCTTAGTTAATACCTCCATATGATAGCACATGCTATCGTGCCAGGACCTGGCCACTCCAACACATCTGGCCATCTTTTGGACTGTGAAGCACTGATAAGTCTGTTAGGCAGCCTTTCTGGCACTCAAGGAGCCAGGGGCGGCTCCAGACCCCAGCACGCCAAGCGCGTGCTTGGGGCGGCATGCCGCGGGGGGTGCTCTGCTGGTCACCGGGAGCAACTGGCAGAGCGCCCCCCACGGCGTGCCGCCGTGCTTGGGGTGGTGAAATGTCTAGAGCTGCCCCTGCAAGGAGCGCTACTGTCAGCATTCAGACTAGATTCTGCAAAGGCTGTAATGAAGAGCTCCTTCCTGCATACACCACCTGAATAGGCCACCCAGAATCTAGACAATAGTCAGTAAAATGCTTTGGGACAAAAGGTGCTGTGTCAATATATATAATTTTGCTGATATTATTATAATTATAATAATAATAGCAGCAATCATATACCATGAGTCAAACTTGTTAGGTTAAGACACACTTGATTCCCACCCTAAATACTAAAAACAAAACCCCCCAAAAAAACCCTACACCCACACTCAAAAAAACTCCAGTCCATTTAGTAAAAGCACATGGAAAGTACTGAATATTAGGAATTCACTAAGCTCTAGAATGAATTCAAAGGTGAAATAAAGTTAGGCTGTTCAGTGACACAACCTGTAAAAGCAGAGCCATTATTGTCATTATCATTATGATTAGTCTTATTCTTACTAACGTAAGAAAACTTAACAAATTTTGTCTACAGGTGATTCTACTATTGACAGAGCAGGGAAATCCCCTGTTCCTTTCACCAAATCTAATATTCTGGTGAATGTATACCTCAAAGCATTGTATGACAATAGTGATAGCACAGTTCCTGTCATTTCCCAAATGCTGGATAAACATATGGCGTAACTGATATCAACCAGATAATTCCTGTAAAAGATTTATTCCTAACAGACCCGTGAAGCGTGCTGAGTCCTGAGCACTGTGGTAAGATGAGTTTCTTAGCAACATAACGATGGCCTATGGCAAAATGTAACAGACTTGACAATGACAATGCAAGTGGAATGAAAAGTCTCGCTATGGAAGAAAGAATAATAGGAATGAAATTTTTACACTTAAAATACAATAGGTGTATTCTCAAAACAGGCCAGCTACAGGATTCCTAAAGCTTTCCACACATATAGATACATTATCAGGAAAGCCATTTCTTTTATTAAAGTACATTGTATGTGACTGAAAAATGAAGGGAGAAATGTTCCTCAATTTACATTTCCCCCCTTTGAAACACTGATTACAAAGTTGGCCCAGAAGCTGCAAACCCCAATGGGGGGAGGGGTTACATTACAATCTAAAGACTAGTTTGTGCCCGATAAGCACATTTCTGCCCTCAGGTAGTGCCAACAGTGCCAGTAGAGCATGCCATTTCAATCCAAACAAAGCTTATTTGCTATTTTGAGCATGGTATTAATGGCATCAAGATGTGGTTGCTCACCTCCTGGATATCTTGCCATTGACCCAAGCGTAATATGGCCCAACTAAACTCCTTTTCTTCTCCAGTTCTGTCAATGAGAACAATACCATCAACCTTCCCAGCACCCATCCCCATAAAATGGGAATCATCTTTAACTCTACCTTTTCTCTTGCTCCACAAATCCAAGCCATATCTGCACTCTGCCACAGCTTCCTCCAAAACAAAGAATCATAGAACCATAGGGTTAGAAGGAACTACAAAGGTCATCTAGTCTAACCCCTTGCCAAGATGCAGGATTTGTTGTGTCTAAATCATCCAAGACAGATGGCTATCCAGACTCCTTTTGAAAACCTCCATTGAAGGAGCCTTTGCAACCTCCCTAGGCAGTCAATTCTAATCTCCCACTGTTCCCACAGATAGGAGGTTTTCCTGAGATTTAACCTAAATCTGCTATGCTGTGGTTTCAAGCCATTGCCTTTTGTCCTGCCTTCTGTGGCAAGAGAGGAAAAACTTTTCTCCATCTCTTTCATGGCAGCCTTTCAAGTCTTTGAAGACTGCTATCATGTCTCCCCTTGAGCAACTCTTTTCTGAACTAAACATTTGGCTTCGTTTGCTCAGCTAAAGGTTTAGTTTAGCCTTTGCTCATATGGCTTGCATTCCATCCCTTTCATCATCTTTGTCTCTTGCCCCTGGATCCTTTCCAGTTTCTCTATATCCTTTCTATACATTGGTGACCAAAACTGAACACAATACTCCAACTGATTGCTAACATTTACAAGATCTGTAAGTTTCTCTCTATCCTTACCACCAAAACCTACCATCTCCCACTTTGATTAATGTAACTTCCTCTTATCTTGCCTCTCTGACATCTATGCTACCCTCTCTAGACGCTACAGAATGCTGCCACCAAGATCATATTCCTAGTTTGACAATTTGACCATGTCATCATCTTCTTTGAATCTCTCCTCTGGTTCCCTCTTCCACAGCATTAATTTCAACCTTCTTGTTCTCTAAGGCCCTGCGTAATTCATCCCCATCTATCCACTCTTGTGACTTTTCGTATCAATCCCAACATCTTCACTCTACCAGTAATGTTGGGTGCTCCCACAAACATTTCCATGTCTTCTTCCTCTCCACTGTCCCATGTCTTTTCTGAACTGGTTTACAAAACTAATTCTCTTGTTTTTATTCTCTTGAAGATCTAATTCCAGCGTAAGACCCACACAACATTAGCCAGTGGATTAAGTCTAGGGTTTGGGTATTTGGGGATAATCTGACAAAATAATTCATTGTGTTTATAAATTATATTACTTAATATGGCCAGCTATCACTATGACCATTTTTACACCTCCTTCCTTTATACTATGATCATTTGTATGTTTATTTTGTCTTTTAGATTCTAAATGCCTCAAGCAAGGAATATGCCCGTTATGACTGAAAAATGCCATTTTTTCAAGAAACAAGAAACAAATAATAAACAATTATCAATAATATCCATATAAATAACAAAATCCTCTTAAGATACTTGTTTTTCAGCAGCGCATCCATGGGCTAATTCTGTAAGGAAACTCTTTCCTTTTATTAGTTTTAAATATATTGCTTGCAATTTCTTTGGGAAGTGTTAAAACAGGATAATTGCCATTCTGGGGTAGAGAGAAGAAGAACATCACTTTAACTGTTTCATTCAAATACACTGAAAGCTAGTTTGTATGAGACATTTGCACAAACATATCCAGTAGAATATTTATTAAACATGAACAAAGCACTAGTAAATATATGATAGGAGACAATCTTGCACAGGTAGGGGGAAAAAACAAGTGACAGAGTAAATATTTTGTCTCTGATTTCTGTGATTCATTTAGTTGGTGTCATGCTAAGAACTATTCTGACAACCTAAAGGTGCTGAATTCTTTCACTAGAGGCAGTAGAGAAATATTTACTTATATATTATGGTAAAATCAATTATAGTTCTAGGTCAAAATTTTAGGTGGGGCACTGTACCCTCGAAGGACTGCTCAGCTGCATGCAGGGGCTCTGGAACAATTTTTATAGTGGCGGTGGTGAAAGCGATTGAACAGGAGTGGGTGGGTGAGATTCTGTGGCCTGCGTTGTGCAGGAGGTCAGACTAGATGATCATAATGGTCCCTTCTGACCTTAAAGTCTATGAGTCTATAAAATTGTAGACCCTGGATATGATGGAAACCACTTTAAGTCAGGGGGTGCTGCTGTACCCCCATCACCTCTAGTTCCAGCACCTATAGCTGCACATGTACTTATCAGTTAAAGTTGCTTTTGAATGTTCTTATTCCATTACTGCTGTTTGTTTGGATAACCCTAGAAGAGTACACTGTATAACACTTAGCTAGCTGTTGCCACAAAGATCCTTCCCTTAGCTCAATAAAGTGTTGTGCTGTTAAATCCACAGCTGTGAAAAGAACATGAGAAAATGTATCATTCAAATTTCATTTTGCTCAGTGAGGCAGTTCCCAAAAAGAAAACCTATGACTAGAAAAAGAATTAATATCCCAGTATATTCCTGTATTATTTTCAGTTCCCTTTTTATATGAATACAAGTATTATCCAAACAAGTTCAACCAAGGTTACTTCTCAGCTAGTTATCTAGCACATGAAAAAGCAAGACAATTGTTGACCTTTCCCTGCCAAGTTCCTTTAATTATGTAGTTTTAAAGATGCACTGGCTTTTTGTACAGGGTTTGATTTCTTTTCAATGATGTGAAACAAACCCATGACTAGTTAACTAGCCCACATATTAACAAGCGTCTCTAAAGTACATTGCATTATTTCAGCACCTAAATAATATATTTTCTCTATTCAAAAAAGAGATTGGTGATGAATGCCCTTTGACACCTGGAGTTGGTATTTTCCAGTTTCCTTAATTAAGGTAAGATGAATTAACCTTTAAAGTATCAGAGGGGTAGCCATGTTAGTCTGGATCTGTAAAAGCAGCAAAGAGTTCTGTGGCACCTTATAGACTAACAGACGTATTGGAGCATGAGCTTTCATGGGTGAATACCCACTTCGTCGTATTCACCCACGAAAGCTCATGCTCCAATACATTTGTTAGTCTATAAAAATGTATATGAGAATCGCTCTTTTTGGTGATTCATCAAGCTGCTGTCTCCTCCAGAAACAATTCCCATTCTGCACAGAGAACAACATACTGTCAACCCAAACAACAGACAATATGGCAGAAACAAACTAGTAATAGTATCTTAAAAGTTTTAAATCATGCCATGGACAATGGCAGGGAAATCACAGTCATTAACCTGGTTGCAGTTGAATCACAAAGCTGCTGGAAAATATATAGTCTTGTTAATAAATGTGATATTCACGTCATCCACACACAGATTCATGGAATGAGGTTTTGCACCGTTAATCTCATGGTATGGTGCCACAGTGACAGGCAGTCTTATGAAGACCTGAAAAGAGTATTGTGAGGCATAACGAATATTTTGAAAAAATGCTTTGAAATCCTTGGTTAAAAAGTATAATATAAGGGCATTGTATTAATCTAGCCATACAATATTATCACTGAAAATAATGAAGATACAAATGTTAAAAATTTGAGATGTGGTGGCTTTGCTACAGTCAATTCAAAGCCATAAATAACTACTTATGAATTCCCTCTCCTGCATAACAGACAGTGAGTTTTATGTAGGACTCACAGGAATGGTCTGCCTCCAGAGACCCAAAAGAAACTAGACTCCCTTGTCCAGGATCTATGGACCTACCAGAATGTCACAGGGTCCACTCACTGCTGGGTGCCTCCTTCTGGGTGTTCTGGGGATTAGCTCCTTCCACACTCCTCTGACCGTCTCTCCACCCTGCAGCCCCTATTGCTCCAGGAGCTTCATGACTTGGCCCTCCAGCCAGGCCCCTGTACAGGTTTCCCTCTTCCGGGGTATCAGAGTCTTTCCACACAAATGGGCTCAGGCAGTCTTCCCATTCACTGTCCAGTAAGGGCCACTTCCCTAGCGGCTGCCAGGGGAACCTGGGCTGCCCTCTACTTCAGGTTCCAGCTCAGGGACCCTCTGATCAGTGGCCAAGGTCTACACTATCCTATACCTTGCTGTTCTTCCTCTGAGCCTTTCCTACCTTTCTGGCTTTCCCACCCCCATCTGGGTTTGCCAACCCAAACTGCCTCCTCCCAGGGAGTAACTATAGACTAAACTCTATAGTCCCAAATGTACCTCCCTTCTGCCAGGGAGTGCCTGCAGACTACATCCCTGCAGCTCCCTATCCTATCAGCTTCCTGCCTTTATAAACCCAGCCCAGCTTGTTCCTCCGCAGCTGGGCTCCCTCATTCAGTCAGGGGATTACTTAAGCCACCTGATTCCCTTCAGCTGTGGCCTGTCTGGTTAACTGGCCCTCTTTGGCCTACATTAACCATTTCAGGGCAAGTGTGGGGTGAACACCACATCTCATTACCATTTTACAGGCCTAAAAAGTTAGGTCAACCCAGCTATGTCACTCAGGGGTGTGAAAAATCCAACCTAACCCCCAGTGTAGACAGTGATAGGTTGATGGAAGAATTCTTCCATTGCCCTAGCTACTGCCTCTCGTGGCGGGGCGGGAGGGGGTGGAGTACCTACACTGATAGGAGAACTCCTCCCATCATCATAGGTAGTGTCTACACTGAAGAGCTACAACAGCGCAGCTGTGCTGCTGTAGTGTTTCCAGTGTAGAGAAGCCCACAGGCAGGTAAATCAAGATGGAAAGTTGCTCACCTAATATCACACTGAGTAAGTGACTTGGGGCTTTATCTAAAGTTTATTAAGTTAATGGGCATCTTTCCTTTTACTTCAATGGGCTTTGGATCAGGCCCGGTCTAGATTACAACCCTAAACTTCTAACTATTAGAGTGCCTGTTCTAAGCATTAGACAACACTGTCTCACACTATGATTTAGGGCAAGATTGTGTGACAAGGAGAGAGCCCATAGTAAAAACTGCATCACTCAGGAAGCCACATTTCTCCACTACTCCCTTTCTCCCTAATTTATGTTGGTCTATACAGCAGCTATTTGCAACCCCTCTCCGCTATGTTTCAGCTTATTCCACTGGCTGACCAGTATTGAGGGGGAAAAGTCAAGTCACCAGCCATTCCCTGTCCACCTGCCCACAATGGGGGAAGTTACACAGGTGTATAATGCCCTGTAACCCTGTGTACCAGTGGCCTTTGTGGCCTCTGCATAAAGGGGAAGAGGAAATCTTACTCCTCTTACAACCCTGGGCAGTCTTCCAGTCAAAGCTACAGTATTGCCTTTCTTTTTAAACACACAGTGGTGTTGGCTACTATCTTGACCAAAAAGGCTTTTGCCTTTGAACCACTGTTGAACAAAATTGAGAAATTGACTCTCCATGCCTGAAGAGAAGTGGGGAAGTGACAGTGCAGTCAAGGGACCCCCTGTGCTTACTACAAAACCCACCAGGGCCCCAGAGTGCTTCTCAGCTCATTTGTGAAAAGCCCTTATGGCTCATTCTCAGGGGTGTTTAATATTTCCGCTGTAATTTTCCCAGCAAAAATGTACCAAGCAGCAGAGAATCTGCTGTCTCCAGAACTGGGCTCCAGTGAGCTGGCAAATCTGTTCAACCTATTGATTTCCCAAGCTGTAAGGAGTGTTTGAGATAGATTAGAATAGCTATAAATATTCTGATTTTATCTCTAGTCTAAAGCTTGTATAGGGCTGCCCCAAATACAAATGCAAGATCCTAAGAGATTGGGGTCCACAGGATCCATATATTCGCTCACCTCTTATAAAAACAAAAGGCCCTTTTTTCTTATACAAAATTACTTGCCACTCTGTAAAAATAGGTATATTACTACTACAATAGGGAGCTGTGACTCATTGTTTATAGAAAGAATTTGGAGTTGAGTCACATATGAAGACCTGTGAGTAACCACAGTGTTGGTAGCACAGGAAGTGAGCAGATAACAGTCCTGCTCCAGAGGGATTACACAGACACCTCTACAGATTGTGGGCCGGATCCTCTGCTAGTGTAAATAAGAGCAGCTCCACCGAAGTCAATGGAGCTATGCGGATTTACACAAATGGAGGATCTGGATTGCAATGATAAATGACTGAAGAGATGACAGTTTCTCTGAAAAAGGATGATGCAAGGAACAAAAAGCAGCTAATGCTGATTCATGAATGATTGCTCAAAGGTCAGAGGCTAAAATTAAATACTACAGACTGAAACTGGGAAAGCAGGAGGCAACACAAGAAACAAACAGGAAAAGATTACAGTCAATCAAGAGCTGCAGAGAGAGGATGATTAGGGCAGCAAATGTCAAGTTGAGTCGAAGCCAGCTGAAGGGCATATGGCAAATAGGAATGTAAGTGACAGATAAAGCAAGGGGACAATGCTGCTGTGAGAGTGAATTCATTAATAAAGGCCCCATTGGGTGATGTTCTGAGAACCTCAGACATAGCACTGAGAGCCTTCAACTTCCACTGGCTTCACTGCAGTTCAATGGAGTCAAGGGTGCTGGTGACTGTGCCCTATGTGCTGTTTTTTTATTAGAGTTAGTTGAAAAAGGGTCTCTTGATGAAAAATAGCTTTTTCATAGAAAGGATTTTTTTCTGTAATTGTTCATTTTCCTTGATGTTTCAGCATTTTGACAAAAACACAAAGAACTAAGAAAAATATAAAGAAAAATTCAAAGTTTTTTTTGGTGAATTTGTTTTTGATGAATTCTGTTACCCTTTACATTGATTGTAACTCCCAACTCCAAGTAGTGCCACTGAAGTTAATCCGAAGAAGTGGGTATTCACCCACGAAAGCTCATGCTGCAAAACGTCTGTTAGTCTATAAGGTGCCACAGGATTCTTTGCTGCTTTTACAGAACCAGACTAACACGGCTACCCCTCTGATACTGAAGTTAATGAAAGAGAAGAAATGAATGGCTTAAAATGGCTGAGATAGTAAATTTCTTTTCAAAATCTGTGCTTAACACAAATTATTACCGTTGGCAATCCCGTCTAGGTTGAGGATGATTGTCTCCCATAAAATGATAGCTAGTTATCGCAGTGGAGCCATAGGTGGCTAATGAGACTGATCCAGGATCCACAGATCTTGTCACAGTTGAGGCAGACATTTCCCGGTGGAAAGTATGGATCTGGATTGTTGAGTCAGGCCGTGGCTCATTCTTTCTTCCTTTCCCATTTCTCTGTTTCCTGTTATGTTTGTTGGATCCTGAAATACTGGGATCCTTGCACAAGGTCCATTTCCATTTTGATCGGCTGGGGCTTGGGTTTCCTATGAGTTTATATCAATATTTAACTTCTTCATGTTGGTTTTGAGGGGTATCTTTGAAGAGCTTTCTTTTTTGCCCGCCCTTTGTTTGTTGGCCATGTCTCAGTTGTGAGAACATGACCCAGACTCATAGACTTTAAGGTCAGAAGAGACCATTGTGATCATCTAGTCTGCAGGCCACAGAACCTCACCCACCCACTCCTGTAATAGATGCCTAACCTTTGGCTGAGTTACTGAAGTCCTCAAATCATGTTTTAAAGACTTTAAGTTACAGAGAATTCACTATTTGCATTGGTTTAAACCTGCAAGTGACCGTGTCCTATGCTACAGCAGAAGGTGAAACCTCTCTACAGTCTATGCCAATTTGAACCAGGGGAAAAATTCCTTCCTGACCCCAAATATGGCAATCAGTTAGACCCTGAGCATGTGGGCAAGACCCATCAGGCAGAGACCTTAGAAAGAATTCTCTGTAGTAACTCAGAGCCCTCCCCATCTAGTGTCCCGTCTCCAACAGTTGTAGATTTTTGCTGCTGCCAGTGGCCAATGGGCCACATGCCATCGTAGGCAGTCCCATCATATCATTCCCTCCATAAACTTCAGGAGTCAATTGTCTGACATTCAAAGAACATGACCAGCCCAACAGATTTGGTGGCAGATGATCATAGCTTCAGTGCTGGAGGTTTTGGCTTGGGACAGAACACTGATGTTGGTCATCCCACTTGATACAGAAGATCTTGCGCAGGCACCATTGATGGTATTGTTCAAGAACCTTGAGCTGTCTACTGCACATGACCCAGGTTTCGGCACCATATGGGAGAACATGGATAACAATGACCAGGTACACAAAAACATGGTTTGATTCTTGATGTTACAATCTTCGAAGACACATTTTCTCAAGCATCCAAAAACTGCACAGGCACATTGGAGGCAGTGTTGAATTTCCTTGCCAATGTCAGCTTTCTGTGACAGATGGCTGCCGAGGTGAAGGAAGTGCTCAACATTCTCCAGGGTGTCTTTATTTATTTGAATTATCAGAGCAGGAGCCTGTTGGTGGGGTACTTTCATTTTCTTGATGTTGAGTATGAGGCTGAGTTGATTGTAGGCCTGAGAAAAAATGTCAACTAATTTTTGAAGATGCTCGAGAGTGTAAGGAATTTAGAATCTGTTGCAGGGAAATAATACAGACCTTGCAAAAAGAGCAAATGCTAAAAAGCAGCAAAAGGGAATACTATAGCATACTTGGAAAATATGATCACATACAGTGCAGCATCTCAAGGGGACATAATTCCTTGCACATTAAAAGAATCAGCCACTGAATTAGTGTATCATTGTCAATGATTGTCAATAGTTTTATTGATATTACAAGTTTGCCAAAGTTAATACAGCAAGTGTCTGTGTCTGTTATCCTTTTCACACTGACAATGGGGTTTACAGTGTACCTTTCCATATTATTGGCCAATTCTGAATCAATGTCAGGCTGCCACAAATTAGGAGGCGGTTGCTGCAGTCTCTTTTGCTGAATCAAGGTTATGTACATTTTTATTTTTCACTTTTTAGTTTATTTATTTTTTTACTTTCTCATTCTTCATATTTTCAAAAACAAAGTGGGAAATGTCCCTCAGATTCAACTCCCCCCTTGAAACACTGATTACAAAACCAGACCTTAAGGGATTTTCATTGTACCCTCTCTCCCAGTTTCTGTTTCCCCTGTGGTCACTGATTCTTTGATAGACTTGTTAAAAGTCCACCTGCTGTTTTCATATGTTGATGCCTAATAGATTGCAACTTCTGTGCCATGATCTATAGCTTGCGGGTTTTGCTCTTTTCTCCCGGTAGACCGTATGCTATTTATCATTTGGTCTAGTGTCAGTAGCACTATAGGGTTGCTTGAATTAGGAATATAGATGCTGGTTTTGTTTTGATTTCGATATAATGTAATATAAGAGTGTAGGATTTGTGTCCCTTTTCTACTTTTTGCCTAGTCTCTCAGCCATAGTCATTTGTCATAGAGAGAGTATATATAGTTTTGATTTCAGAAGTCCTGGAAGCTGAGGTTTTGTTTTTTTAATTAAGAATGAGTTGTCCTAGTTCTGTTCCTCAGCTATTTCTGAAAGCGTTTGTTTGTGCATCTAGAACTTGTCTGCAGGTGCAAGTTTTCTAGTCTTTTTTTTTAATCCTATTCAGTATCATCTGCAATTGTATTTGTACCCCAGATATTACTCCCACATAGCAAAATGGGTTGAATTAGAGTGAAGAATTTTAGCAATAGTTTTATCAGCAGTTTACGTGTCAAGTTGTGGTTTATTTTTTTAAATGGAAGAAAAGTTTTGCAGAGATTTTTTTTGGTGGGACTTTTTTAGCCAGCTTGCATCTGCCTGATGCACTGATTGAGAGGAGAAATGTACTATATCAATAACGGTGGTGTGGGGCATACTCTGTGTGAGGAGTGTGCTGGGTAATTTTGAATGGGATCTATTTTGAAGTTTGTCAAATACGGTTATTTAGGGTCTTGAAAATTCATCATTATTTTATGTAGGCTGCTTTCAGTTCTAGGATATTTTGCTAAACTATTTCCATTGTACCTGCATTTTAACAGGCAGCCTGAAAAGCTCTGTCTCATTCAGATAGCAAGTTGTTCTTTGGCTCACTGTGGAATCCACAAATGAATGCACCTCATTTAGAAAAGTTCCAAACTTGCAATTTGCAGATAGTTGCACTAAACATACATTATCTAGTCAAAAACAACTTTTTCTTTCTTAGTCACGGCAGATTTATTTTGATGTAACTCTACTGAAATCAGTAAAACAACAGTGTAAAACTCAAGTAACCCAGGGGTGAATTAGGCCCCAAACTCTAAATATGGACCAAGTTAGTCAAAATATTGGTGGTTAATGTACCTAGGCCTTTAATACAAAGCTGGGCCTAGTTTTGAGCAAATTTGGGCAGAATTTAGCCATGTACTGAAACCAATTACAAATGCCTTCAAGATGAAAAACATGAAATTGTCTTATTTTGACTGAGCTTGCGTTGCTTGTGAGGGGATCCATTTGAATCAATTGAATGCTAAACTCAAACAGTTGCAAAGTGACAAATCAAACACAAAGAAAATGGTAGCATGATCCCCACACACAATGATGCTACCACATTTTACTCAGCTCTTCTTTCTCTTAGCTAATATAACTAACGAGGCTGCTATTGATATATGTCAGTGCACTGGAGCCTAGCAGAATAAGAATTTGCCTCAGTAACATCTAGAAATGGGGTGGGGGGGAATTGATGCTATTTTGGTTCTACAAGTTTATGGTCTGTTTTTTTCCCTAGACCTAAATTGAAATCAGGAGCAAGCTGAATCCTGGTCCCAATTTGTCCAAACATCCAAAGATCGCAGAGGTTATGGGGATTTACAGTTCCATCTCCAGCCTGTGAAAGGGAGATCCACAAGTTAACAGTTCACTGAATTAAAAAAAATTACCCAGTTGAAATGTCAAGTGTCCTAAATAGGTTGTACACTTGGGGGCAGATCCTCAGGTGGTGTAGACTGTCATCTCTGTTGAAGGCAATGACGTGAAGATCTTCCCCATTGTGTAGATGAAAAATACTATTCAACACTGTGGCAGCGATGCCCCTTAGAAGCCTGAAGCGAAGTGGGAAGCTTGGTGTATTCATTTGCATGTTAATATTCTGGGTGCTCTTCCAGCTGAAAGTTATTGTATCTACACATGCTGGGGTCTGAGCAAACAGAAGCATTTCGGAACGCTTGTGAATGTCCCAACAAACAATTTTTGATAAAAGCTGAGTTGCACTTTAAAAAGCTTCTATTTTTGTCTTTGCACTGAAGAGTATTTATCTTGTGTTTTATACTCAAGCTTTAAATAAACAAATATGTTGGTCACACAAAACAGACCTAGGTATACAAGGGAATTTATTTTAAATATGATGTGCTAAATGGAAAGGAATGGTTACATTACATTTGGAAGTGGGAAGAGGTTATTGTTTGCTGTCTAGTCTGAAGTTCACATTTAGCTGGAAAGAACACACTGTAAGGTAGACCGTGAATCAAAAGAGAGAAACATACTTTTTAAAGAAGATGTGGAGAGAGGCAGCATTTTAGTGACTCCCTTAGGATTCGTTTCCTGCCCCTCCCTCCAGAAGTCCTACATTGGAGATCTCTGTGCACCCGGACAGTTGTGCTCTTGTGCTTCTTGAAGAGGAACATTTCAAAGTGATGTAAGACACAACCTTCTCCCCTACCCAAGAAGCTGATCACTCTTCTCATGCATTGCTATGCTGGTACCAGGAAAGAGAGAGCTAGTTACAGGAGGTGCTGGGACTATAAGAGAATGCAATAATCACTATGGGTAGGATTTGCAAGAGAGCCTAAGGGTAGGTACCCAAACTCGGTTCATGGCTTGTTCAGGGTAAGCGCCTGGCAGGCCGCGAGATGCTTTGTTTACCTGAGTGTCCGCAGGTACGGCCACTTGCAGCTCCCAGTGGCCGCGGTTTGCCGTTCCCGGCCAATGGGAGCTGTGGGAAGTGGTGGCCCAGCCTGCGCCACTTCCTGCAGCTCCCATTGGCCGGGAACAGCGAACTGTGGCCATTAGGAGCTGCGAGCGTCTGTACCTGCGAATGCTCCAGGTAAACAAAGCATCTCACGGCCCACTAGGGGCTTACCCCGAAGAAGCCACAAACCAAGTTTGGGAACCACTGGTCTACACTGACGACAGCAGGTAGAGTACATATACTGCAAGCCTAGCTAGCACAGTTATAAAAAGCAGTGTAGATGGTGAGGCACTGCTTATGTGAGTAGGGCAGAGTGCCCTACATGCCTGAACCCTATGGTCTCTCCAGCCCCAACCAGTGCCCCTGTCTACACTGCTATTTTTAGCAGTGTAGTGTTCCTTTGCCTCCCCACTGCCAGAGCCTTTCCCTGTTGCAGTGAAAGACATTGGCAGGAAGAAAAGGTTCTGACAGAGCAGAGGTAGTTGGGAAAGGCTTCAACAGCTCCCTGCTGCCTCTTCCTTGCCAGAGCCATGTGTAGCTACAGTGTGGTGCAGCCTTCCTTTCACTGCAGCATGTAGCCACATATTCCCTACACATTGCCGCAAATGTATCATAGAATCATAGACTCTCAGGGTTGGAAGGGACCTCAGGAGGTCATCTAGTCCAACCCCCTGCTCAAAGCAGGACCAAGGTCTGAGCGAGTTAGGCACTTCACTCTCACTGAAAGTCAGTGGAAGTTAGGTACCTAACTGAGGTTTAGGTTAGGTGCTTTTCAAACATCCCACTTGATGAGCTTAGACACTGTGTACATATCCTCAAACTCTTTAAAGAACATATTAGTCACCAAGATATTATTTTGTGTGTTTTAGACTTAAAGTACCTGCCACTCTTTACACAAAGGTACTTTAATTTGTCGGGATTTTGACTCCCTTCCCCCTTCTTGTTTGGTTTACTTATTAGCTGTAGTGCTTGTTGAGTATGTTTATTAGTGAACTAAAGCAGCTGAGACTATTTTTGTGTGTTTGTTATTTTCATTCTTTTGTTTAATTATTACAACAAAGGATATATTTTATATTGTTAATAGGCATCTAGACCTCTTGGCTTAAATTAGTCAATGGTTTATAAATCATCATGGGAAAGGTGCCCTTGAGAAGCATTCCCTTCATAGCACATTTTGCACGTTCTCATTTTAATTTGGGGAAGGGGGTTATGTAAATGAAGCTTTTTGATTTAGCCTGTTCCCAGACCTGTTTGCACAGAGGTGAACTTCACTCAAATAGAGAGAGGACTGGTACAAAGTCTATGCACCACTTAAGACCTCAAAAACAGGGGCTCACCCTTTGAGAGCATGGGATAGTGTCAGCAGGGTGAGATATGCCTTTCAGGCCTAGTTATGAAGTCTTTGTTCAGGCAAAATGTTCATTGAAATCAAAACAGCTCAGATGACTCTTACTCTGTCCCCACACAGTGACTATGCTTTTATATTCTTATTTTGCCCTTGAAAAGAGGCAAATTTGTAGGTCTTAAAGTGTATCCTGGGCATATGTCCTGGTGCACATGTCCACATTAAATACAAACACCTGGCTGTGGAGGGATCTGGGTAAAAAGTGGGGCCACTGATAAGGATAAAGGGGAAAATGAGAGATCCTAATCGAATCCCTAAAAGCATCATCTCTCAGCATAGCCGAGCCTTTGCCTTTTATTATGCTTCTTGTTACATACAGAATCCCTTAAAGTGTGTCACTTTTTCTAACAGGAATTGCCTTTTAGTTTTACTCCATGGGCTTAATTTGCATGTGCCAATGTCCTCCTCTGCCCATCTGTGCTCCTGGAGAAGACTGGTCTGTGTCCAATATGAGTCTCCAACAAGAAAGGCTTCTTGGCCTTCTTGCCTGTCTTCCTGACCTGCGACCTAAGGGCCAGACTGAGAAGGCACACTGGTGGGCAGTTTTCCCATGAGTATTCCCATTGAGTCTAATGTCATCTGCAATGGCAAACAAGAACTCCCAGGGGAAAGAGGTTCACAATCTGGCCCTATTTCATTGAGAGCCATCAGCTTGTGCCTATGTAACCACATGGTCTTAGTGTCACCATTTCACAGCTACATTTCAAGCTCCTTTTTTCTATAGTTTGCTTTCACCCCCATTTCTAATAGTTACATCCAAATGATCAATCATTCTTTTAAAGAAGATCCTTCCTTCTAAAATAGAATTAGTAGAATGGAGTCTTGTTTAAAAGAATTACAGCTACAGATCATCAGTGCTATCTATTAAAAAAATTACCCTACTAGAGGTGTGTCAGAGAACTGGCAGGAATTAAAAAAAAATCTCAAATTCAGTAGTTAAGGATGAATACATGGTGCTGCTTTAGAAAGGAGAGACTTGCTGAGACAAACAGCATGAAAGCACATCATGCATGCCATGTGAACAGCAGCAAACTCTCAGTAATTGAATGCAATATTCAGGGTTGACGTAGTTATTTATAGATTCAAGATCCATTTAAATTCAATGAGAAATGAAGATGTAGAAAAGCAGAGAATCCCAAAGTTGTCATATAGGACAAATTAGACTACGGAGAATTTTTAGGCATGCAATAAAGCTATGTGTGGGTCTCATTTATGACAAAATGGATACAGGTTGATAATTGACGGTGTGCAGCTATGAAAATATAAACATTATGTAAATGTTAGGTATTAGTATTATGAATATGCACAAGGATATGGACGGTACACAGACAGACTGTAATAATAGATGAACTGTAGCATGCCATGTACAGGAACAGTTCAGAAGTGTATATACTGGAGCATTGTATTTATAAATATGAATTGTTTGGATATTTAGAAGCAAATATGAGAAATGGGTAACTAGCTAAAGTGAGGTTCAACCCTGAAAAGTGACTATGTAAAAGAGCATAATTTATTATGACATGTTTATTATGTCTTAGTGACACTTAGACCAAATCTGCTCAATTTAACAAGGAAAGTGGTTTTCCCACCGCAAGCCCTGTAACTGCTCTATATAGATTCTGCAACTGGAGCTGAGGCACTGATTCTGCAATGCACTTATGCACATGATTAACTTTAAGCCTGTGCATAAGTTTAATTGAAGTCAACAGAATAAGTCTAAAGAAATAACCATTGATTGGGCTCAACAGTTCCCTGGTGCAATCCTACTGATGTTTCTTGGAGAATGAATTTGATTTTGTGTTTGTGTAACCCACTGGTGAGCGTGTCATACAGATTCCTCTCTGTGCCAATCTGCAGGTGATAGGAGATGTTACAACCCCCAGCTACAGAGTCATGGTTCCACTTGTGTGATGACCATCCTCTTGGCCACCACACTGTGGCTCTGGATCTCCAAAGCTAAAAGCCTGAACAGCTTTCACTAATGAGCCAAAGCTCTGCGGCTGGGGGCTGTAACAGCCTCCTATCCTCCGCAGATTGGCACAGAGGGGGATCTGTAACATGCAAATGTAACCCACCAATGAGTATCTTGAAAAAAATCATCAATATTCCTTAATAGCCTCATTTTACAATTTCAGAATGTTTTCTCTTTCATATTTGGTTATTTAAAGCTAGAGTATAAAATGCAACATAAATATTTTTCACTGCAAGGACAAAAAATAAGAGTTTTTAAAGTGCTTTTATCAAAAACAGAAAGGCTTTTGTGGGAAGGACTTCTCCTCGACTTAGAATTCCCCTTAGAATTTCTGAACCTTGGCCTTGCAGCAATGCACATTCATGCTTGCACTCTGTGACAAATGAGCCATGCAAAATACTGTCCAAAGCTCTTTGACATTTCCTAGCAATAAAAACCCTCCCTTATTGCTTTGAGCAAGTGGGGACCCAGGGTTCTCAGATGCATCCGATCTAGCTACTTATACTCTACACAACAGTGTGGTCTAATCCCTCCCATCTAATAAATAGGCAAGTGCTAATGAGTCTTTATATGCTTGAACAGAAAAGAATGAAATCTTTCTAAGGAGTCCCAAGCCAGCCCACTCCATTGACTTCTGATAAGAACATCCAAACATAAGAACGGCTGTGTTAGGTCAGACCAAAGGTCCATCTAGCCCAGTATCCTGTCTACCAACAGTGGCCAATGCCAAGTGCCCCAGAGGGAGTGAACGGAACAGGTAATGATCAAGTGTGAGCATGAATGACATTCACTTCAAAAGGGAGTAAAATGTAGCAAAAGTATTTCCAGAGACACAGTAAAAGAAATAGCCCGTATGTTGGATGCTGTCCCCTGACAACCTGGATGCCTCTATACGTGAAGGGCTTGGAGTACAGGGGCATTGTTTTTGAGATGCTTATGTTGGCACCAGATGGATGTAAGCCCAGAAGTTCCTTCTAGAAGAACTCACCTATTGCGGCTTCTACCTTCCATGGTGGCACTGGTTTAAAATGTAGGAATACTAGCCCAGTGTTAGTACAGCTGCATTGATAAGACAGGGAGTGCTTCACAGGGATGTCTATAAAATTTGCTACACTTCATACCTTTTGCAGCCGCGCCTAATGCCCTTGCTCCTCTCCTGTCCCTCTACACACATTACAGACTCCTCCTTCTTGAAGGGAGGATGTCACAAACTCTGCACGTCTAAACTCAGATTTTTGAATGGATGTATTATCTTTTGATGGGTCTGTCCACAGGAGGATAGCATGTACTGCACTGTCTGCAGTGTACAGCAATCTCTGAGTAGTCCCAACCGTGACAATATTGCACATTTCATTCTGCCTAAGTCCTCGTGCAGCCCTAGGGATTTCACATAGCTGAAATGTTAAGAACAGTAATTCAGCTTTAATTTCTTTACTACAACCTGGACTGTGATTTTGGGAACTAGTGAGTGAGTGATATTTTTAAGCACTCTGTTTTTCTGCCAGCTAGTAACCCATAGCCAAAACAGTGACAGGCAAGGAGGATGTTGTGCTTAATTGTTTGCTGGCTGGTTATTCTAAAACTGAACTGGTAGATGGAATGTAAGTTCCCTATGTCTGGATTTGGGGGGGAAATGGTCCTCTTGGGAAAGAGATTGGATCCAATTCTGCTCCAGGTTACACTTGTCCAACTCCACTGCAGTCGATGGGGTTGCAGAAATGTAATTCAGGGAACAACTTGGCACAGAGTTTAAGAAACATGGAAACTATTAAAGGGAGCTGATACAGACCACAAAGGCAAGAACTATAAAAGCAAGCAGGGCCTAGCGCAGTATTTAGAAACATGCATATGACTGCACCACTAGTGAAGTGTTCACTGGTGGATCCACAGAACCTACAGGCTGCACAAGCAAAGCTGACAGAGCCTGCAAGCGCCACCAACTGGATACCTCCAGACCTTTTCTTTATAGCCCAAACCAGGATATTAAATTCTGACAAGACTGCACAAAAAGGTTGTACATTTAAAACCAAAGGCCTAATTTTCAATAACTATTACATGCCTCAATTTTTAGGTGACCAGCTTGAGACAACTTCTCTTTACCTAGGTATTTACATGGCCTCCATCACCATAATACCAAAACACCTCACAATCTTTATCCTCACAGCACCCCTGTGAGGGAGGGCAGTGCTATTATCCCCATTTTACAGATTGGGAACAGAGGCTCAGAGAGACTAACTGAATTGGACAGGTCACACAGGAAGCCTGAGGTAGAACAAGGAATTGAACCTGGATTTGCCTAAGTCCAGATCACTCCCCTAACTACTGGACCATCCTTCCTCCCAAGTAGATACACAGACCTGCCTGAAATCAGGTCCCTTTAACGTGTCTCAAATTGAGCACCCCAAAATTGAGGCATCCAATAATCACTGTTTGCTGCTAAAAATTTCAGTCCGAGGCCAGATGCTGTTCTCATGTCAATTTTACATCATTGTAATTGTGCAATGGAATTAGGGGCTGGTCTGATGAAAGTTTTTCCATTGATCGGGCCCTTAACTCATGACCAAGCTAAAATATTTAGCTCAAAATACTTGACAGCTCTTTAGCTATACCGTTAGCACTAGTGCAGATGCTGCTAAAACACCAGTTTGTTCAGTCAGTAAAAAGTAAGGGAAAATTAAGTCTAAAGTTAAAATTAAAATATAAGGCTCCAGCACTAAGGTCATGTTCATAGTGGTATGATATTTATGATTTTCTGTTCTTGTTTTTTTCGAGTGAAATGTTTCCCATAGAGTATTAAGATGTAAAATATGTACCATGAAGCAAAGGGTGTACATTGATTTGATGTTGCTGTTAGAACTTTTAATTTTCCATTTCCTAACTTTTAAGATATTTTACCTGTGTAACCGTAATGTAGCATTAATCAGATTTGTTAGCTTTGTGCCAATTTCAGTGGAGTTACTCCAGAGTTACATCTTTGCAAGGGAGAATCAGGTCCATTGTCTTTGCAACCGACTGAACCAGGCTCCTCTATGAATGTTTGGCTCTGTATATGTTCAGTGTAGTGCAGTATGTTAGTGTAATGTGAGTTTAAACTATTAATTATTAAACAATGTAAAATAGTTTTATTGCAAAATATTTAGCTCAAAATACTTGGAAGAACAGGGCATATAGAAGGTTGACAGCTTTTAAGCTATATCGTTAACACTAATGCAGATGCTGCTAAAACACCAGTTTGTTCAGTCAGTAAAAAATAGATCTGAAATGTATTGTTATTCATTTTTCAAGATATGTCATGTTGACTACTCTTCCCCTACATTCCAGGAATAAAAATAGCAAACACTTCTCTAGTTTCCATTAGAAAAATTGGACTAAATTTTTTTGCGATATATAAATAGGTTATATTTTAAATTTGAATTTTCTGTGCACTGTCACTCATTCCTCCTATTTTCTCAAAATGCAATGATTTTTAAACAGGATTATGTACTGTGAGATTTCAGAGCTGCATGATTATGTTTGCTGGCCTAATGTTTCCAATGTCTCCACCAGCTGCATTCACAATTTTGTTGCATGGATTCTCTGAGCCAAAACAGGCAGATAGGCTTTTCTTATTGGTATTTCTGTAATAACAACACAGTAGTTAGGACATGTTTCAAAATGAAGCCAGTAGATGTAATTCCTTTTGCTAGGAGGAAGTAGCCAGCAGCACCATGTTGGCTGAAAAAGCTTGATCAACTCTCTCTCTCTTCTTTATATGCCTTAATGAAAATGCAGCAGTTCTATTGTGCTCCGGTTTTGCAGTCAAATTGACCTGTTTTAATGATCAATATATATTCAGTTGATTGATAATCCCCAAAACCACCCATCATGCACAGTAAATAGATTAATGTGACAATTTCCTTTGCTGAACATCCTTCTATATATTGAAAACACTGCCGAGTCTGGGAAAATGCACAGCTTCTTTTCTTAACTCAAGATGTGACTTATGCAAGCTCTGTGGGCTAGATTTGCAAAGGTACTTAGGCACCTAAAGATGCAGATAGGCTGCTAGTGGGATTTTCAAAGAGGCAGATAAATCCCACTAATATGCATCATTAGGTGTCTAAGTACCTTTGGAAATCTGGCTTTTTAGTATTAAAGTGTTCAGTGGCTATTTAAAAAAAGTTGGAATGCTTTAAATTAGGGATGTCTAACCACCAGTTAAATGTTAGTGAGCACTATTTTTACATTATCATTTGTACACAGTGCTATACACAGGGGAAGACGGTCAATGTAACAAGTTCCTTAAGAACTAAGGTATGCATTTATGTGGTTTGCTGAACTGGGGCTTACGAGACAGTAAAATTCAGACACACAATGTCACACATTTTAAAGGTGCAAGCATATCTGGGCACCATCACCTGCCAATACCTACATTTAATATTTTGTGTGCAAGACAAGTGCAAACACAAATTTAGGCTGGGTTGAGGCGAGAACTAATCTTTTATTGTGAACAATATTCCTTGAAATCCAACCTTTTTCCTTTCAGTGAGTTATTTACTAGACCTTGATTTGTGCAAGTATGTTCACTCTTCATTACTCACAGTGACTATCTGTGGTGTGTGATTGGTGTCTAAGTCACCTGTTATTATTTCTCCTCTCTGACTAATGACTGAAACTTTTTAAAAAGGAGACTAATGACCAGTAACATTATGTTCTCCCTGGCAGCAGTATGAACAAAGCCTGATTGAGGTTTCTTTGAAAATTTAGCCCACAATGGACTGAGTGACCAGAAATCTATTTTTATCACATAACAGTGTAATTTTAATATATACATATAGATTAAATAGGAAAAGCTCAATTGCTTGGCTGATTAACACTGGCAGGCAGCACATAAGTGTTCTGCTGTATAAAGAACCCATCTTACATTCAGTCCAATCACTAATATGACAAAACCTGTTTAAAGTTCAGACAAGTAAGAGTGTGCCTCAATGGCCCCTTACCAGTGCTGCCTAAGGCTCCAATCCTTCAAACACTTATACGTGTGCTTAATTTAAAGCACAGGATCCATCCTATTGACTTTAATGGGGCTACTCACGTGCTTGAAGTTAAGCACATGCCTAAGAACCTGTCTAAACTAGGAAATCGGGTTGCATTTGAACAGATGTTAGCTAACACATTTTAACTAACACATGTTTGAACGCAAGTGTAGATAGGATGGTGACTCCTTGTGGGGTGGGACTTCTATGTTAATGAGTAAGAGATGAGTCTTGCACACGCATTTGGGGATTGTGCACCCACTATTGTGCATGCACTTTTGCTAGACTCTGATTCTGGAAAGCATCCCTCTTTGGGAGAACACCTCGATATAGGCTGAAGTCCCATAGAAGTCATTGGGACTTAAAGTTAAGCACACCTTTAAGTGCAGGATGAACCTAAGCACGTGTTTAAATGCTTTCCTGAAGTGGGAGGGGGGCATACACTTCGTAGTTGTGATGCTATAGAGCATCAGGGACTGAAAAGTAGCCAAGTTGGAGCACAAATTTACAAATTTCCCTTTGAAAGTGAATTGTGAATGTGTGACTTTGTAGCCTTCAAGATTCTGCTGCTTTTCAGCAGATGGCACTGTAGTTAAGATTGCAGAACAACTTGCATTAAATTCCTCTACATTCAGATATTTATATCCTGGCCATAAGCTACTCAGTTACTGATAAAACTTCACATTTACAATAAAGGTGATGATTGAAGAGATACTTTTTCTTCTTTAACAGTTTTTTTTGGGGGGGAGGGGGAATTGCGGGGGGTAGGAGGCTAAGGAGGGGAAGATTATAAATTTGAGTGTGAAAACCATAAGTAATATTGTATTGATTTGGGACACTTTTTAAATATTTATATTACTCAAAATATGCCTAATGAGATTGTGATTATTTAAATGGAATCTAAAAATCAGCCTTCTTTCTTGGCTTCATGCTTCATATTTAAGAACAACTTCTTCCAAAGTTTCAGTGTCAATTTTCTGTACATGGCAATAAGTAAGACAGGCAGTAGATAATGCCAAGCTCACAGGACTAAATTCTGCCCTCGAATGTTTGTGTGGGTTACCCTGAACTTTTCTGCTTGTTAAACTGATGGTAGAATTTAGCCTCCCTATCATTCTCTTGTGAGTATTTCTAAGGCGCTTGCCACTCCGGTATCTAAAGCCTACACAGATGGACAGGTACAAAGGGCACGGATATTAGGTTTTGAATAGGTACTTGGCTTTGATCTAATAATATTTCAAATCTGAATACAGGGACATACTGCTCCCTTTTCAAAATACCTGTGACATGGCCAGCTCAGCCACTTCTGACCCTTTCCTCCTCATGACTAGGTTATCCTCCTTGGTTCACATCCCTCTGTTGCCAGAACTCACTCATACGACATCTCTCTTCTCCACCTTCAGTTCTCTCACTGCTTCCTTCCATGTCAACTCCTTCCTACTCCCTTCCACTGTTTATTCTTAGCAGCTCAGCATATTTCTTTGCCCCACCCCCACAACTCTCAGTTCATTTTCCAGTTTCAGCTCTTGTGCTTTTTTTAGGAGGTGCTCAGATCGTAAGGCCATGGGCACCATTATAAAAACCTGCATAGGTTTTTCTGTCAAAGAGTACAACAGTTGCAGCTCTGACCTACCCCAGCACTCCACACAGAACCAAGGACCCAACCCTCAGTAAAAAAACCACCTCTTTGTGAGGCCTAAAGAAGAAATGACAGAATCATCACAAAGCTTCTCATAGGAGCTGTATGCAGAACACCATGGTAGGGAACACAACTGCATGTGGATTGTTTGAGGTGCTAAAACAAAGTTTTGATTGAAGACTTTTGAACAGCCCTAACTAAGCTACTTTGTTTTAGCACAAATCTTCATTCATTGTTATAATAGGAGCAACTAAAGATTCAGAGATTATTAATCTTCTCTACCTTTTTCAGGTAAAGGTACCCAAATAGCAAAAAAAAAGAGATCTGGCTTTTGTTCTCAGGTCTGCCACTGACCTTGAACCAGTTACAACTCCTGTGTGCCTCAACATCCCCATCTGTAAAATAGGGATAATAATTCCAGCACCCAGATGACCTGGTGATTGGTGTTTTTTAAACAGAAAGGCAGGCACATAAAGAAGAGCAAGATTTGTAGTGATAGATCTGCATATTCCAGGGCTGAGTTCCAGGACAGCATAGGGGAGGATGGGTGAGACCGGGGGGCGGCTCTATGCTTTTTGCCGCCCCAAGCACGGCAGTCAGGCAGCTTTCAGCGTCCCCAGGTCCCGCACCTTCATCGTACCCACCGCCAAATTGCCACCAAACGCCGCCTGACTGCCACCCTCACAGCAACCTGCAGGCTGCCACCGCCCGGCTTGCTGCCCCAGGCATGCGCTTGGTGCGCTGGTGCCTGGAGCCGCCCCTGGGTTTGACCCAGGAATCTCTCAGTGTCAGCTGTCAAGGAGGTTACAAGCATATCTTAGTCCTGGTATGTACATTCAGATTTGCCAAAAGAAAGTCATGCGAAGTCTTAAATGAAAGCCAGAGTGACATGGTCATTAATAGTGTTGTGAAATGTACATACAGATAATATGTGAGGAGATATGAGTGTATGCCGAAAATATGTTTCTAAAGTCTGTATCAAGGCACAGTTGACACACACGTTTTCTACCAGACAAAAAATATTTATTCACCTCTCTCTCAGTTGGCAAGCAAGTTAAGCATTGTAAGTCAACACAATGGAAGCTCCATTTACATATGAAGTCAAGAGGGAGATGTGAAATCAACAGGGGGAAAGCCACACTCAGGAGAAACAGGGTTTTTACTGCCCCTGAAGATAGACGATGAACTTTGGGGACATATGTGGAAGGCAAGGAGACATCTCTTTATTCTGCATCTAGGAAGTAAATGGACAGGACATTTACATTCCTGAAAATGGGATCTCCACCAGGCTTGGCTGAAATGCTGCAACAAACAATTGGGGTGAGATCACCTTCTTTATACAGAGGGTATCCTGTTAAGTCTAGTCTCTAGAAATGGTATTATGATTTTGTTTATAACCCTTTTGTTTCCATTATCTTTAATCACTATCTCTTGAATCTCAGACCTTTGATAATAAACGTATTGTTGTTTTCACTATAAAACTATCTCAGTGCTGTGGTGTTATACAAAGAACTGATCCTGAGTTGACTCATTCAAGCTGCTATGTACACAGCTCTCTCTGGGATAGCAGACCTGGTATTTCTGTGAGTGTGCTATGGAAAAGGGACTAGAACACTAGAGGGGGAAGTTTCAAAGGGACTTGGGAACCGGGGGACACCCACTGTTAACCTGGATGGCAAAGTAAGGGCTGGCTTAGCCCAGAGGAGTGCGCTTGTGTGGAGTCAGGGCGCTGACACCCGGTTAAGCACAAGCAAGGCTCCCTCTTGCTGGATTCAGCAGGGTAATAATATGACTCACGGTCCTGGGTACCCCAAGAATCATCACAATGGGAATAAGACAGGCCAAGACACACAGCTCTAGCAGGAAGTTTTTTTTAATTTAATTGATATATACACCATAGCCCTGATTCAGTCAAGTACTTGGGCATGTGCCCAACTTTAAGCATGTGAGTAGCCTCACTGAAGTCAGTGAGACTAATCTCATGCTTAAAGTAGGGCACACGAGTAAGTGTGTTGCTGCATCAAGACCTATTCAGGAAAATCTCTATTTTTGGACATAGAATTTGGCTTGTATCTGGGAATTCAGTGACTGAAATTGGTGATGTTACACTAGTGTAAATGATAGCAGAATTTATAAGTACCTGAAGAGGGAAAGGGACACCTGGGGGGGGGAGGGAGAGGGGAGGGCATTTGCTGAACACATTTGCTTGTGGATATTTAAAGGTACATCCAAACTGTTAAAGCAGCATGTTAGACCTCGTTTGGTAAGACTGGTTAAACCCAAATAATTTAACATTCAGTGTGTCCTTGTGAGGCATCACCCAATCTTTACAGTCTTTTCAGATAGCACATGCCTTTCATCAATGTGTTTGCTGGAGCAGACATCTTTATAAAGCACAAAAATAAATTATGCTAGGCCCAAGTGTTGTGGCAACTTCACAAAGAATTTATATCAGGAGAGAACTTTTATGTTTTATGTTTCTACCTGTCAGATGAAACTACTTGCTTTTGGAAAGCTATATTGTACTTTTTTTCCTATTAAGATATATTTATTTGTATATCTACAAGTGTAAGTTGCTATTAGGAATATGAAATGTGCCATACCAGATCAGTCCACATCCAGTTTAATATTCTACTTCTGTCAGATGCCAATACTGGCTTCCAACAGAGGGAAAAGCTCCACAAATGCTCCTAAGCCAATTATGCAATAGTATCCACTGGGCTGGGGAGGGGATCTCTTCTTGAAAAAGGATAAATCCCACCAGGAACTATGATGTCCAACCTACTCTTTTTTCACAGCAGTCATCAGCTTACAGTTATTCTATTTGTCTGATATCTTTTAAAACACCCCCCCCTTCAAGATCAGTGATCTGTGATTCCTACTAGCCGCAGATGTGTTGCATTTACATTCTTAAATAATTTAGAAACCTTCGCCTGTGTAACTGAGATTATCTAAATTAGGAAAGTTGGGTTTCACATGGTTAATCAAATGGATTCACATCAATGTTTGAAGCAGCAAAGAATCCTGTGGCACCTTATAGACTAACAGACGTTTTGCAGCATGAGCTTTCGTGGGTGAATACCCACTTCTTCGGATGCAAGACTTGCATCCGAAGAAGTGGGTATTCACCCACGAAAGCTCATGCTGCAAAACGTCTGTTAGTCTATAAGGTGCCACAGGATTCTTTGCTGCTTCTATAGAACCAGACTAACACAGCTACCCCTCTGATAATCAATGTTTGAGAGCATCTTATATTTCTTTAGTACATAAGTACACTCCAAGAGACTTAACACTGAAGATCTATGATGTGATTGAGTTATCACTGTGTGCTGATGAGTGGTATGGACATCTGGTAGTGGCTATCGACTTATTGATCACTTGATGCAGATGACTAAGCTCTTGAAGAGAAGATGCAGTTTGCCAATATGTGTGTTAACAGGCTTTTCCACAGGGAAACGAATGACTATACTAAAACTTTTAAGACAAAGCCCACATTAAAGAGGAGAGCTGCAGAGGAACTATTCTGCAAAGTAAGCCCCTTGAGGCATTCTGGTGGACTCATTGGACTGCCCAAAAGGAACGCAACTTTCCTTCAAAATCCAATAATCATAATTCAGATTATAAAAAAATTATACACAAGTCCGTTTTGGAAGGAAATCTCTTTCATTGTCCCAATACATGTGGACACATTTTCTATATTTTGTAAAATCGGGTAGTGTTTTATTGCCGAAAGAAATCTGATTTGAGTCGCTCTTTCAGTAGTTATCAGTCTCAATGCTTCTTATTCCTGCCTGTTACAGAACATTTTCTGAATGTATTGCCCATTCTCCCTTCTCTGCCTTTAACACTGCATTCTCATCATACAGCATTGACCTTTTCACAGAGGATTAAAAATTGCATGTGCAGAAAATGGAATCACCTTAGAAGATATGCTTGCAATCACACAGCCCCAAATGTCTAACTCTGCTTCAGACATTTGCAATTCTGATGCTTCAGTCTTGCAGCATTTGATTATTTCTGGTAGACTGTAAACATATTATTGTCAGTTCTTGCTGATATCTTGCTTTTCAGAATTTCCCAACAATAGTGACTAGGAATTGGGTAACAGTAAACACATAATAGCACTGTATTGAAAACATGTCAGTTTCAACACTTATGCAAGGAATAGTGTGACTTTTTGCAATAAACTCTTTAATGCTCAGATTATAACATTATTAGACAATTATAACATTATTAGACATTATTAGACAACACTCTTTGGGGGTGGGATAGCGCAGTGGTTTGAGCATTGTCCAGCAGCTGGACTCAATGACCTTTCAAGGTCCCTTCCAGTTCTAGGAGATAGGATATCTCCATTAATTAAACCAACGGTTATGAGTTCAATCCTTGAAAGAGCCATTTAGGGAGCCAGGGCAAAAATCTATCTGGGGATTAGTCCTGCTTTAAGCAGGGGGTTGGACTAGATGACCTCCAGAGGTCCCTTCGAACCTTGATATTCTATGATTGTATCTCCCACATTTTATTATAATCAGATCTTTCTTTGTCTGGGGAGTCAAGTTCTTCTGAAATCTGGAAGATGCAGGCAACTTAAAAATAGCAGAAGTCAAGAAACATCACAGACCAGGTCTTGCAAGCAGGATCTCAGAGGACAGCCTTACAGCTGTCTTTTGTTGTGCTTGCACCAGGGAAATTCTTGCCCCTGGCCAAATGTGGGGCTTTTAGGGTCCATTTATGTTGATCCAGCTCTTCCACCCAGTATAAATGGGACAGAGCAGGGGGAGGATCTCATCTGAGATCTGCAAAATTGAGCGGTTTAATTTCCCAATGGTTTCTGGGGATGTTTCCTTTGTTGTCAATCCATATGGGTGTATATCCCCAAATCTCAAAACAAAACTCAGTGCAAGCCGTAGTTACACATATCTCTGTATTAAAACCCTGTGAAACCCATACAATTTTCCCCACTGAAAAAAAGTTAGCATTTTGACAAATTCTGCAAAGATTTATGACCAAGCTTAATTTTACACATGGTATGTAATCCCATTAACTTCAGTGGGACTCCCCACAGTGCATGAAGTTAAACGCATACATAAATTTGCAGGACTGGGGATTTAATTTGAATTTCAAGTGTGTAATGAAATCTGAAGCAAGGCAGTTTTCGTATGTTGCAAACATATGAACAGCACCACTTAGAAATGTTACTGAAAACAACAGAAAGAAAGTTTAACACCACAATCCATATCCTAATGCAGTGGGTAATATAGAAAGCTCATAGTATGTACCATGACTAGGAATCGCAGCTTGTCTTACAGCCTTCATTTGACAGAAGTTCACATGCTTACACAAGCTTTCACTATCTCCATTTCTGACCTCCAGTTGGGTTTGACCTTGAACTGGAACACTAAATCCAACACTAAATGAACTTCTGGGATGGTTTGGATTTGGGTTCAGAACATCTGGGGCATAGCCATGATGAGTGTAAAGTGTTTGTGAACCTGGACTGAGTTTCAAATTATTAAGGAAACCTAAAACTAAGATAAGTTTTCCTGTTTTTCAGGCTCTGTTATTAACAATCTACACAGTTCTACTGCTTAGCAAGTTGTTCTATTATTTTTTTAAATTGTAATCTTCTGCCTCATGATGACATATGATCTGCCCCTCAGCACGATGGTACTGTGGGGTAACCTGGCTTCCACTTTCCTGCTCTTGCTCCACAGAGTTGGGGTGGGGGGTGGGGCAGCAGCTGAAAACTCCTCTTACTCTAGAAATATTAATTTTTAGGTCTCCTGTTTCCCTCCACTTTCTCCAGTACCTCTCTCTCTTAACCTATTTCCAAACTGCCTGAACCTTCCCCTCGCACGGTATTTCTACACTGCATTTCTACATTTCTACATTGCACTCGGCTGGATTAAATTGCTGTTAAATCAAAGCGAGATAAAAGGCAAGAGAAACTTGGATACAAAGAGTAACTATAAAGTGTGTGATGTTTGATATGATTTAATCAGCACAGTGCACTTTGAAAACAGATAAGCAACTGAGCCTAGTGGGGCTCATGTGTGAGACTGAAGCTAAAGGATTTAAAATCCATGCTTTCTCAATGGCCTGAAATTTAAAATAGTGATTTATTTGAAAGTGAAATTTAGCCGCTTGCCCCTCCCCCCACACACACAGTACAAAGCTGACAATTTTAAGAAATTATGGCCTTGGCATCAGTCTCATGACCCTCTTTCTCAGATTGCCATTATACTGCTAGTTTCTTTGTAATATGGGGCTTGGGGAACATAGCAAATAAAAAACTATTTATGCAGTTTTTATATGGAAAGATCCAGCATGAACTGTGACTAACATCATTAGACCACTTATGTTTCTAGGATACCAGTACATCAAATTATGTGATTTCAATGCCGACTATTCTGAACAGAGCTAGGTAAATGATGGCAGCGGGATGTACTTGCTCCAATTTAGCTACGTTTGAGCCTGCTGAATGAGCTCTGAAGGCTTAGTTTGGCAGAAGCCTGCATCACAATGTGATGGTGCTGTGGTACAAGTAGAGCTGAGCAAAATTTTTTGCCCAGAAAAGTTTTCACTGAAAAATGCAGATTTTGGTTGACTGAAACCTTGTGAATTTGTGTTGATTTCACCTAATTGTTTCGGTCGGAAAAAAAGCCTTTAAACAATTCCCCCCAAAATCAAAATGATGCATGTTGACATTTTAAAATCAACTTTTCATTTCAAAATCTATTTCTGTTTTATTTAAGAATTAAAAATGTTTAAAACAACTCAAAAATTAAAGGTTTTGTTTTGGGTGAAAAAAAGTGTCTTGTTTGACCCCAAATGATTTTTTTCTGATTTGCTTGGAACAGCCAGCAAACCAGAAAAGAAACAGTTATCTATACTATTCTGGTTACAACTGCAGGAGGGAGGAAAAGCTCAGTGGTTTGAGCATGGGCCTGCTAAACCCAAAGTTCTGAGTTCAATCGTTGAGGGGGCCACTTAGGAATCTGGGGCAAAACTCAGTACTTGGTCCTGCTAGTAAAGGCAGGGGACTGGACTCAATGACCTTTTGGGGTCCCTTCCAGCTCTATCAGATAGGTATATCTCCATATATGTTTTATAACTTTGCAACAAAAGCATCAAGATTCTCCACATGCTGAGTGCTAAGGCAAGGCCAGGTCCATGGAAAGGCCTGACTCAGAAAAGCCCATGTGTTAGGACTCCATCCCTCCAGCCTGCACTGCAGAGAATGCCATCTTTTATCTTGAAGAAAAGGCTGCCAGAGGTAACAGCAGTTACTCAATGCAGGTGGCCAAAAACATCTGCCCCTGAACAAGGTTCAAATTCAGGTTTGCCAAACTTTGTGGTGCAGAGACAAATGTGAATTGACCATTTGCCCTAATCCTAAAGTCTTCATTTCACACCTGTGAAAGCTGAAACTATTCCAATCCACTCTTTCCCGGGCAGGTGCAATGCACTGACAGATTGAGTTAGTCAGTAATGTTTGAGTTATTAAAGAGCTATGGAACTGAGGTTGGAAGGATGGGGCAGAAGCATCATTCTCAGTTGCAAAAGAAAGAACTACAATCTCAGTTTGGAAGTTTTGAAACAGATGTACCTCAGTAACGGTTTCCCAATCTGCTGCTTGAGGTAGTAAAGCATTTAGAGCTACATCTTACTAGGCAGACAGCCTAAACTGTTATATTTCCTGGCTGAAATGATTTCAAGATGAGGTGATGAGAATAACCAAAAATGATCTGAATTACTACAGTGATAGCATCTCTTGACTGAAAGCTGTGGTTCCTTTTAGGTCCATAACTAACTCCTCAGATAGCATAAATCAGTATAGCCACTGAAATCAACAGAATTCACTGATCAATATCAGCTAAAGATCTGATCTTTTGTTCCCAATCAACTCCAGCTTCAATTACAAGTCTTGAACTCTTCCAGTCCAAAATGTTCCTGGCTTTAAAGGTGAAGTCACCACAGTTCTTAAATCACCAGACACCAAACAAATTTCCAAAGCCTATAAAATCCATATATCAACTAGCCAATAGCATAAGCAGCTCATTAAGAAAGACGGAGTTGATGGTACATTGCCTTCAGGTTTAACAGTGCTTGAACTGAGGGACAAAGAAAATAACAGTATACTCCAAGTTCTGTTTTCTAAGAGTTTAAACACCCAAAGAACACAAATTTGGCTTGTGTGGGTAAAACTGTTTTCCCAGACAGAATACTCAACTCAGTCTGACAGCAGAGGAGTTCATAGGCTCCCAGGATTTTCTGTGGTGCTCATCACTATAGTATCAGAGTGCTTCACAAACAGTGACCCCGGTGAGGTGAGGGGGTGTTTTACCCATTTAATGGCTGGAGTACTGAGGCACTGAGAGATTAAGGTCAGACTATCCAGTAATTTTGAGTGCCCAGTTTGAAATGACTTGACCTGATTTTTCAGAACACATGGGCTTACATAGCACTTTTAATGTTAAAAGGACTGCTGATAGCAGTAGTAGGTTGTAATCCTTTATGTAGACCAGTGCTAGAGGGGGATGAGACACCTGCTTTGCCTGTGGGTCTCACAGATGTTTGCTGACAGCAGAGGAATGGTGAGACAGGAATTTTGGGTTCCATTTTAGGCTTTGGAGGGGAGTGTTCCCCAGTGGGTATAAGCTCTTCTGCCCATTTCCACTAAACTTAATTCCTTCTGTCCTATCCCCTCCAACATTCCCTGTCCCAGTCCTGTCTATTTCCTACCCCTGGCTCCTTATCCCAGTCCTAGTCTCTTTGCCTGCACAGTCCCACTCTCCACTACTCAGCCTTCTTTCCCCAGTACCGCCTTCTTTGCCCAGCCAGTCCTAGTCTCCCCCACCAGGCTCACTGTCCAAGTCCCAAACCTTCTTCCCTTGCCCAGCCAATCCCAGTTCCCTGCTCCCAGCTCCTTGTCTGATCTGTCACTTCTTCACCCACCACTGGCTCTCAGTCCTAGTCTCCCTCTCTGGACTCCTCATCCATCCACAGTCTTCTCCCGATCCCCTCCCTGGCTCATTGTTCCAGTTTTCCCTCTCTCTGGCCAGCCCCAGTCTCTGCACACAAGATTCTTATTCAGTCTCAGTTCTCCACCCGCCCCCCATTCCAAACCAGCCAAATAGCTCCCAGTTCCCTCCTCTGTTATCCTCATTGGTGTGATGCTCTATACCTCAGGGGAACACCCAGAACCCTCATGCTCATTCTTGTAAAATGATAGTGTGGTATCCAGTGCAAAGTTTGTCATGTCGGTTGTCTTTGGAAGGCTCACGATGTACTGAGCATTGTTGTTATAGTGATGTTATGGGTTATAATTTCATGTATTGTGACAGGGTCAGGCCAGATGGCTACAGGAGAGTGTTCCTATGGAGAACTGGGATGTGTGCGAGCGCTAGCTAGCTCGCCCACTGCTGAAAGCCCCTCCTCCAGCCTAGGGAGGGTCTACTAAACCCAGAACTCAACTGAGTTTGGGGGACAACAAAGGCAACAACAGGAACAGGCGTGTGAGTCAAAGGGCCAAAACTAAGGAACTGGAAGGGGACACTGCGCAGACAACCCCGGACAGCGCCCACTGCTCCTCGAAAACATCGAGAGAGGCGGTGGACGTTGCCAAGAGGAACTCTGCCCGGATACGTGAATGGATGAAAGAACAAAAAACGGCTCCAAAGTCGCAGCCCACCCCCCCACGCCAACCTCCCCTCCCTACAGGAGAGTGTTGGAAGGCAGATCAGGGCCGCCCAGAGGAAGGACCCCCTCCCCCCACTGGCGAATTACCGCCGAAGCGGGACCCGCCGCCGAAGCGCAGCCCGGTCTTCGGCGGTAATTCAGCGGCGGGGGGGCCCCCACCGCGGGTCTGCGGGGCACTTCGGCGGCGGGTCCCGGCACGGCAGGGCCCCCGCCGCCGATTACCGCCGACCGAGCTGAACTTCGCAGCGGGTCCCGCCGCGGTATTCGCCAGTGGGAGTCCTTCCGCCCTGGGGCAGAAGGATCCCCCGCTGGCGAAGACCGGGAGTGAAGAAGCTCCTGCGCCCTCTTGCCCTGCCCCCTCTGGGCGGCCCTGACCCTATCCACCCCCCCCCAGAACACCCACAATCCAAACCCCCCCATTCCCTGCCCCCCTCCCCCAACCTCTGCCCTGACTGTCCCCAGGGCTCCCTGCCCCTTAGCCAACCCCCCCGGCCCCAGCCTCTTACACCCGGCTCCCTCCTCACGCTCAGCCTCAGCGCCTCGGCTGAACAGCCGCAGCGTGTCTCCAGCGGGGCCTGAGCTCCGTCCCGCTCAGAGCCGCGTGGTGAGGGGGCGGGGCTGGGAGCTCCGGGCCCAGCGGAGGGAGCAGAGCTCAGGCCGGAGCTCCCAGCCCCGCCCCCTCCCCACGCGGTGCGGGGCGGGGCTCAGGGGCCCCGGCTGAGACACGCCGCTTGATGTGCTAAGGCTCCAGGAGAGGGGCGGAGGCGGGAGCCTCCGCTGTTCTCTTGGGGGGCCCCTGCAGAGCCCGGGGCCCGGGGCAAATTGCCCCCTTTGCCCCCCCCCCTGGGCGGCCCTGAGGCAGATATATTAGTCCCAGATTAAGTAGATCCCTTTTCCCTGGGTAAGGTAACAGGGGCAATTCCAGAACAAGCAGGAACTTGCTGGAGCCAATTAAGGCAGGCAGGCTAATTAGGACACTTGGAGCCAATTAAGAAGAAACTGCTAGAATCAATTAGGACAGGCTGGCTAATCAGGGCATCTGAGTTTAAAAAGGACCTCACTTCAGTTTGTAGTATGCATGTGAGGAACTGAGAGCAAGAGGAACTAGGAGCTGAGAGTGGGAAGGCACTGGAAGATTGAAGAGTACAAGTATTATCAGATACCAGGAGGAAGGTCCTGTGGTGAGGATAAAGAAGGTGTTGGGAGGGGGCCATGGGGAAGTAGCCCAGGGGGTTGTAGCTGTTGCGCAGCTGTACCAGGAGGCACTCTAGACAGCTGCAGTCCCACAGGGCCATGGGCTGAAACCCGGAGTAGAGGGCAGGCCCGGGTTCCCCCAAACCTCCCAACTCCTGATCAGACACAGGAGGAATTGACCTGGACTGTGGGTTCTAACAGAGGGGAAGGTCTCTTGGCTGTTCCCTGACCCATGTGGTGAATCTCTGAGGCAAACAAATCTGCAAATAAGCACAGGACCCACCAAGATAGAGGAGGAACTTTGTAACAGTATATAGTTATGAGGCTGAAAATGTACCCTCATGGCTTAGTGGCTGCAGGGATGTGCTGGCCACTTCCAGGAGCAGTGCGAGGCCAGGGCAGGCATGGAGCCTGCATAGCCTTGCTGCACCTCCTGACTTTTTGCAGCCTAAAATATCCCGGTTTGGCTTCAGTGGCCTCTGGGCGATAGAGCCCGATTCTGGGAGACTCCCGGCAAAACCAGGACAGTTGGCAACCCTATTCTGGGTTTGAGCATGCACACATACCATCCCCTCAGAGCAAGTGTGCAGTCTGGTCAGCACTAGGAATTGTGAGAGGTTCAAACATTGCTCAGTGAGAGTGGACTCTTCCAAGATTTAACTGCTAAAACTGAAGATAGCTCTACTGAGCATGTGTGAACTACAATTTTGCAAAGTCTTATATCTTGGCTAAATTTGGGAGGATTTTGCTCAAGGACCACACAAAAAGCACATCACTGACACAAAGGCCACCATCCTGCCAAATTTCACATCCCTGTTCCAAACCATGGTGTGTCCAGAGGTGCTCAAAGAAAAGGTCTGAAGAATTTAACATGGGCAAAACAATGAATTTTCCCCTAAATGAGTGAACCATATTACTGAAAATTTCCAAAAGTAATCAGGACTGAGGCAGAACCTGACCTGGAAGCCTCAGCCCAAATGATTAAAATTTGGTAACTTACAAGCAACTGGAAACAAGGTCTTATAAAGAGAAGTCAGGCAGCCTTAGTGGAGGCTGGAAGCACAGCCTATTATTGTCATTAAATACGTTGGTTTCATAATCATTAAGTAGATTATACACATATATACTATCAAATACTTACTAAATTCATACAGACGCTGCAGGTAAACAAACCATCCTGGGCCACCAACGGATTTCCCTGATGGGCCACATGCCAAAGGTTGCTGATCCCTGGTCTATAATATATCATATAGCAAATACTGGCTATGGGGGAAATGCTCTAAAGGACCACATTCCCAAACCCCCAGAATAGCCTACAGAAAAATGTTTAACTGTATTTGTCTTCTTCAGTATCTTTTAAAATTAGGAATGACAATGTTATACGTATCGATTTAAGGTCAGTATGGGGTACAGGAAGCTTTTGTAATGCAGCATACTTCAGACAAGCATAGGAAGGGATTTCTTGCTAAACTCAACCCTTTCGGTCTGATTCTTTTTTGCAGGTGCAGCTCCATGTATTTCAGTGAAGTTACTCCCAATTTACACCTGTGTAAGTCAGATGAGAATCTGGCCCCCTATATTTAGTGCTGTTCCTAAAAATATAGTACATGAAAATTAAAAACATATTAGCCACTAGCATCATCTTATTGTAAAATAATTGAATGCTACATAAGGTAGAGATCAAGACTAATTTATCACAACAAAACAAGATTACTTTAATCAGATCGCTTCCAAAGGCATGGAAGAGGCTCAGTGCTATCTGCTAGTAGTAAAAATATTTTCAATACATAAAAGTTGCCTGCATTAATAACAGGTTTTCTCCTCAGATCACAAAGAAACTACAGGAGAACCTCAGTTACGAACACCTCAGGAATGGAGGCTGTTTGTAACTCTGAAATGTTCGTAACTCTTAACAAAATGTTACGGTTGTTCTTTCAAAAGTTTACAACTGAACATTGACTTAATACAGCTTTGAAACTTTACTCTGCAGAAGAAAAATGCTGCTTTTAACCATCTTAATTTAAATGAAACAAGCACAGAAACAGTTTCCTTACCTTGTCAAATCTTTTTAAACTTTCCCTTTATTTTTAGTAGTTTACATTTAACAGAGTAGTATATTCTATTTGCTTTATTTATTTATTTATTTTTGGTCTCTGCTGCTGCCTGATTGTTCTGGTTCCAAATGAGGTGTGTGATTGACCAGTCAGTTCAAAACTCTGATGTTTGTAACTCTGAAGTTCTACTGTACATGTTGGGTATTTAAGTTTTGGCATGTTATTCTGCTGTTTCTCCTAGTCTTTTCTTAAGTACACACAATACATAGCTTCCTATGCACATTTTGTACCAAACATACATTCATTAAAATCTTCATTTAGGCCTCTGAACCAAGAAGTCAAGAACATCAAGAGAGATGGTTTGAGGAACAATTGCAACATGTAAAATTCTAGGCTGGGATCAAGGGGCCTAAGGGAGTTAGGTACCCAATTCCCATTGGAAGTCAAAGACCCTTAGGTCCTTTTGAAATACCAAGCCCTTTTCTCCAGAGTGTCAATACATCAGCTAAAGTAAGAGACATCATGGCCCTTATGGAAAAATCCTATATAAATTAATAGAAAACTGTATCTCTGCTATGGAATTATATCCGATGGTTAAAAAATGGATCTATGAAAAAGGGACCACTCTTTCTAAATTCTGTAGCATTTATAGAATAATTGCTATAGAGATTTGGAAAGTCTATTTTCCACTAGATGCTCTTCTGTTACATAACTTTAATATAGCAAAAGTAGCTTTTAAGTTCCTTCTTTCGGTTGGGATGGCAGAGAACAAAAGGTGGGTGGTAGCATGTGGGTGTGGACATATACAGTGTACAGAAAATGAAATTGATTTGGTAGCAGGATCTGCATTATGGGATATGGTGCACTCTCATTCTCTCGTTAAGGGACACTCTGTGCTACTGCCACAAAAGTAAAGATCAAATGCTCAAAAGAGTGGGGGGTGGGAAATCAAGTGATTACAGTAACACTTTGTACTTCTGACTGAAATCTCAAAGCTCTTTACAAACATTAATGAAACATTAATGCCTGTGGAAGGTAGGGAAGTGTTAGTATAGGTGGGACATTGAGTAGGGTGACCAGATGTCCCGATTTTATAGGGACAGTCCCAATTTTGGGGTCTTTTTCTTATACAAGCATCCATTACCCCCCACTCCCTATCCTGATTTTTCACATTTGCTGTCTGGTCACCCTAGACACTGAGCAACACAGATCTTGAATGACTTGTCTATGGTTATACAGGAATTCTGTGGCACAGCCAGGAACACAATTGTTAACTCCCAATCCTCAGTTCTGTGCTTGACTCACAACGCCTCTAAACCAGAAATACGTCAAGGTGCAGTGACAGTGACTTGAGGTAGGTTTCAGAGGAGTAGCCGTGTTAGTCTGTATCTGCAAAAAGAACAGGAGTACTTGTGGCACCGTAGAGACTAAGAAATTTATTGTAGCATAAGCTTCCGTGGGCTACAGCATGTAGTGGAAAATACAGAAGGAAGATATATACACAGAGAACATGAAACAATGGGTGTTACCATACACATTATAAGGGGAGTGATCAGTTAAGGTGAGCTGTTGTCAGCAGGAGAGAAAAATAACTGTTTGTAGTGGTAATGAAAATGGCCCATTTCCAGCACTTGACAAGGAGATATAAGGAACTGTAGGTGTGGGGGGAAAGATATGGGCCATTACACAAAGTAAAACTATTTCCCCATGCTTATCTCCCCCACCCCCAGTGAAATGGCAGGGTTGGGGGATGGGCTGATCCCCGGCTCCTCCTCCTTCAGGTGCAGCCTGGGCAGTTAATTGGCCCACCTAGCCACCTTAACCCTGTCAGGTCTTGTGGGGGAGAGGACATCACAGCATTATGGGTTTTAATAAGACTCACCTCAGTAGATGTTGGCTCCTTCTCCTTACTGACTTTTCAAGGTAATAATTATGTAACTCTCAGGACTGAAATCCTGGGCAATCAAACTAGCATTTCACAGCTTCAGAATACTCAAGGAAAACAGACTTCTAGTGTGAGTTAATTCTTCACTGGGTGACAAATCACTGGACAGATTCAGGAGGATATTCTTCTTGAGTCTTATTTTAGTCACACTATATGAATACAGCTCCTGGTCACCTTAAGTAATAACAAAGCTTTGCAGCAATGATTCCAAGTTCAGAGCTCCACATGGACTGCTCTCTGTCTTGTCATGTTTCAGAAGCTGCTTCACTATTTCTTTCCCAAGTGCATGCTGACCCCAATCCTGGTATACCTGGGTATATTAACCTTGTCTAAAAGAATCAATATATAAGTTTGTGTTGGTGGTGTTCCTGAGGCATCACCCTGCAGCCAGGTTGCTGGATATCCAGCTAGAAGTGGTATCTTGGTGGGTTCATCCTGTCTGTGATACTGCCTCCCTCCATGTGTAAAAAGAACCAGTGTCTTTAATACCAAAAGAGAGTAACAACAAATCCACAAATATGTCAGCAAATGCAACAACCATGTGTTTTTGAATGAGTGGATTGGGTGGCTGCATTTGTAGGAGATCAATTAGTCTGCAGAACCGTCTCCCAAGAGAAGTGATGGAAGTCCCTCTGCTTGGAACATTTAACACCATACTGCACAGAACTAGTAAATACTCTGTAAAGATTGATCCTACATTTGCAGAAGGATGAACTTGATGATCTAATAGGTCTTCCTTTATCTCTAATTTCTGTCAGACCCATGATCTACTCCTGTGTATGATCCTTTCATGTTGGACTTCTTTTATTCCTTTTCTTCTTTCTTGAACTTTACACAGTCTATGTATATGGAGATTCCTTATACTCCTACTTAACAATATTTTACTTCTGTCTAAATGCATAAAGATTTTTTTAACATGTAAGACTATATTGATCACCATCTTTCTCCCACCACTCAGAGATCCTTGTAATTCTAATTCACAATGGACTGAGCTTCTGCCTTCATTCTGAACTTTCAGTGGTTTCAGTCAGACTCTGCATTTGCTTTTACAATGTGAAATTATTTAACTTCAAGGAGATCTTGACTCAGCCTCCTTTTTCCAGCATATGCAAAAAAAAAAAAAAAAAATTACAGGCACAATTATTTATAAGATGACAGCTGCACTGACAGCCTGATCCTAAAGGTGTGCTTTTGTGTTTGAAAGTACTATTAAGTACTATTACTTAATATACTATTGCTTAAGACTGCTCTTATATAGCATTTTTCATCTACAGATGTCAGAGCACTTTGCAAAGGATGTATTATTCCCATATGATTTTTTTAAACAAAAAAGTAGTAGTTATTTTTATCCTGCTCCTAGCCCTGTTTTTGCTGCCTTAGGCAAAATTTTGCTGCCCCTGACCTCCAGGCCCTCAGAGCCAATCACTGTTCTGGTAGCCAATACTGCCTGCCTTTATCATGACTGTTTTTTTTCCAAGCACAAGCAACATATTAACTGTTCTCTTCAAGGAAGCTTTTTCTTCTATTTCTCTGGGTCTCCTCACAGGAGTTTCAATTGAGCTGTCTTCATTTTAATTTTGGTCGCACAGCATTACCCTGACACTTCTATTATGTTGGTCATTTAGCAAAAGTGGATGTGGAAATAAATTGTCTTTGCACCTTTTCTCCCTAAGGGATGTTTTCACTGAATCAGACTCACTCTTCCTTTCATCAGCTGTTTTCAATTACACAGAAATATGTTCTCCTTCTCATTCTCTTTTTTCCCCCTGACAAACATGCAGAAAATAAACCTACTCCAGAAAATACGGATTCTTTGGCAAAGCCGATTGTTTGAAGTGATGAATATTTCATGTGGCTTTTAAAGGTGGAGAAGCATGAATTCCCAGTGCTGGCCTAAACCAGAAAATGGTTCTATGGTTTTCTGGTGCTTACTCTGAACGTGAACTGACCAGAGGAGAGGTTCTAACAATGTCTGATGTCTACTATCATCTAGACAATATCCTGAGCACCCTCCATCCTGTCGTTTGTTTGCTAAAATATTTGAACCAAGGAACAAAGCATTACAAACATATTTGTTAGACAATCATAGCCAGAAAGAGAAGGCTTTATAAGTACATATAAAATATAACATTGAATTAACATCTCAGGCCCACAGACAACGAAGGCTAAAGTACATGCCTTACAGAACCACATTGTACAGATGACAAAAGTTCCAGTTGCGTCACGGCTTCCCCCCCATCCCCATTTGCAATAATTTTCTTTTGTCCAGGTGATTATGGTACTTCCTTTAGAGAAGCTCCCTCTGAAGAAAACTATACTGCAATGAGAAATGGACTGATCCTGCACTCTTTATTTAATCAAGAGTCCTCTTTGAAACATTAAAGCACAGATTCTTCAATGGGAGTTTTACATGAGTTAAGAATGTAGGATCTGGGCTAAAGGGGTTCAGTATCTTCGAGATGAGAGATTATTGAAAGGGGAAAATCCAGAAGAAAAGGGCAAAAATTTGTGCCAAAGGTCTGGCACAATGACAAAGGTCTGGGCTTGCTATCCAGCCTGATTATGTGACAGCACATAGCTTCATTGCCCCTGGAGTCGAGTGTGGACTGCCTTTGATCCATGGGGAGCTGCATCACCACTCTTCCTGGCCCAGTTTAACCTTCCTCTCTGCACCATCGTAGCTCAGCTGCTCTGGGTGGCATGTTGGCAGAGTGGAACAAGCTCCACACCTCTGTCCTCCTGTGTTACTGAGACCCGTTGGCAAACAACTCTGACCGTAGACCTGACGAAGTCACTACATCAAACATCTTACAGGATATTTATTCATAGAGAGTGTCATGTGAGGTATCTACAGAATGCTTTTAACTTGTCAAGATTCATAATCCTGGCAAGATGTGTGTACGGGTAATATTCAAGGAATAACATAATTATATTGAAAGTATGTTTTATGGATTTGGAGTAAAACTTAGTCACCAGGGGATAATATGTTTCAGGGATGGCCCATTCAAGCAGGAGGGATTTGTCACTGCACCCTGTGGAGCTGGTGATGCAATTCAAGGCTTAATTGTTCAGCTTTGCTAGACTCTCAGTGGAAAAACAGCAGAGGCAACTGCAAACAATCAAAGCCATCTTCAGGTAAAAAAGGACCATTACAACAAGACCAGGCTTCGCTGTGTCTAGGAATAGAAACAAAAGTCTGTTTCGGTATAATACAGGGGAGGAAACGGTTTTCAATTTTTCACTGAAGAGACACTTTCGGAGTGGAGATATTGAAAAATTGATCCCTGGTTTCTGTGAAGCCAGCTAGCCAGTTCTGCAGCAGACTGAACTTTGGAAGGGAAAGCAATTTTATTAGATAGGAAAGTTACATAATAATAAGTGTAGTCCCAGGTTTACATTTTATTTTGAATTGTAACCCCATGTCTTGAACAGAATCTCTGTGCTTCCTTAAATAAAGCTTTTATTTGATCACAAGTGCTGTGTGATTTTACAGAAGCGGTGATTTAAGGCAAACCTATAGTGTTCCTTTGGGAGCACAGGAGCTGGGATTTCCTTGCATAGCCAGCACTGGGGATTGGACAGATCAGGGAAAAAAAGTTCAAAGGGACTTGGAGGCTGGGGTGCCCCCTCTTGTTAACCAGCAAGGCAAAGTCAGGGCTGGCATAGCCAAGAAGGAGAGTGCTTGAGTGGCTGCAAGGCTGGTGATGTTAGGGAGCTGACACCCAGACACCATGGGCAAGATTCCCTCATGCTAGAGGCAGGGAGTAACAAGGTGGCTTCCATCCTGGGTACCCCAAGAATCATCACACTACCCACTTGCTTCTCACCGGTACAGGAAGGAGAAGTAGCAGCCCAGCAATGGCTGCTCTTTCCACCTCTCCTCCTCCCAGTCTCTGATATTAGAGGGAGTAATACAGCCTTTACCACCCTCAGTGGTCACTGAGCCCAAAGAGTCAACATTTTTGCTATTTTGTGTTATGTTATATGGATGCAAGCAAGACATTCAACGACGTACTGTACGAGGAACAGCACACAGTTAAAGAGCCATTGGCAAATGCCATTACCGCTACATGTTTACATCTGAAGGCTTAGAGCTGGGAAAGCAGTGGGGAAAGGATTTTTGTGAAATTCTTTAGATTCTAAATGGCCTTTTCATCCAACTATATTGGCACTGCTTTTTAATTTGCTTTTGAAACACTGTTAGGTGTTATGTTCCTACCAATGCTGGAGGAGGTTGGGTATTTCAGACTTGCAGCTGAAGTGTTTTGGGACTAAAATACATTAATTTCAGCAGGACATGGCTCTCTTTCTCCATCATTTCTCAAATGTTGCATGGAGGTGGCTGTTGATACATAAAGGTTATAGAGACTGAACATTATCTTCCATCCCAGGACATGGGCTCTGGACTGCAGAGAGAGCAGCGTGAACTTCAGGTTGTGGTGAACAGGATGCTCTGGATTTCATTGTGTTTCAGTTATGTCATCTTTAAATAAAAATAATGTATTCACTCTTGTTTCTAAAGGGAAAGAACATCAAAATAACCCCCCCCAAACCTCCCATTGTTTCCTGCCACAAGGATCATGTAATTGTGGCATGGTGGAAAAGCATAGGTGTCTCTAGATGGGGGGGAGGGAGGAGTCCTAGAAATTGTAGAGGTGGTTGAAGGTGTGATGGGATATATGGCTGACCTGGAGATGGTGAGTGGATGGGCAGGGTGACAGACTCTGTATAGTGATTTTTTTTTAAAGCTGCAGCAGGAAGCTAGGACAGAAGGAGAGTTTGGAGAAGATTGGATGCAGAAGTTCTGCAATAAAATGGGGGAGAGGGGAGAGAGAGAGAGAGAGAGAGAGAAAATAATGTGTAAGATTAATACTGTTTTCTTTATTCTATTGTTCCTTGTTGAGTACTAGAAAAAAATGAGTCTTTCCATGCTTTTCAGAGCTCACTAAAGTTAATGTGTGTGTGGTAAAATCCTTCAGCTATGCAGCTGGTAGGCATGGCTTCAGATACACAGGTAGTGACAGACCAATTCTTTATCATAGTAGGTGGTCTGTGTTGCCTGTTGTAGGTTCACAAGGAATGATTACCCAGAAGACATGTATAGTCATCTATCTTGTTCTCTGTGCAGTAAACTGTGTGGTCCCCACACTGACTAATCTGTTGCTGGTAATCCACCTCCACAGTTACAGTGGGGGTTCTACTCTGTGATAGGGGTCTGCTATTACTAGTGCCAAGAATTCAAAAACCACGGGTCAGCTACCCACAAAAGGAGATTTTAGAAAAAAAATTGTGATTTTGGGTCTTTTTATTTATTTTCTGCTTTTTGAGCCTCTGGGCCCACTTTTTAAAGCTTCTTCCTAAAATCACGAGTGCTAGAAGCTTTCCTTAAAAAAATGAAAGCAGGAAGTCTCACATAATATCAAGACTGCAGTAGCTGGGGCTTTAAGAAAAGAAACCCAAACATCATGAGATTCTGTTGTTTCACCTCCACAGCACCTCCTACTGCTTGGGTGTGGGGTTGCAAGGGGTTTCTCAGTCTAGCACCCCCTTTAATTGTGCTGGTGCTACAACGGTCTGTAGACGTATGTGAGCTAACCCTCCAGCCAGGGCTCTGCTCAGTCCATTCCCCTTCCAGGGATTAACAGAAAAGTCCAGAAAATATGAAACTCAAATATCTAATGGCCTTCAGGCTGCGATCTGGCACTTGGCTTCCTTTATTTTTGACACCTAGGCTTCCCTTCTTGCTCTGGGAGGGGCGGGAAGCAGTAGGGGAACCCAGAACCACCCATTCCACTGGATCCAGCTCAGAGCCCTTGTTTGGAAGGATCAGAGCCAGTTCTTGTTAGTCCCTTGCTGCTCTCTGAGCTACTTCTTATCTCTGTAGGCTTCCTTGGCCTCTTGCTCTACTTCTCCCTCTTTCTTTTCTATTTTTCTTTTTTTATGGCGAAGCAAATTTGACTGAAAAGTCTGTAGCTGTCACCAACTATAATTCCTCCTTTGGAGCATTGGTTCATCTGGCAGCTTTTCACCAGTCTGCTGGCAGGATCTTTTCTCTACAATCCCACTCTAACTGAGGTTCTTAACTCACTGAATAACTGGGAGGCAGCTAATTAGGCAGGGAAGCACCTTGGCATAATATAGATTTAACTACTCCCAGGTGAACCTGAGCTGCCTTATCCCCCTTGCAGAGTCGCTGACAGGTAGGGCAGGCCTCTGACTCCTTCAGAGTGACAGCTCAGGACTTGGCTGAGAGGAGAAAGATGGCTGTTGAGTCAGGATATTCTGTGACTACTCAGCAGCTCCAACACAGAGACCCAGAGGATTTGCAGGAAAGGTCTGATTCCCTCCTGCAAGACTTTCATTCAAGGAGGAGGGGGTGAGAAGGAGTTGAGAAAGAAGGAAGGAGGGAGGGCAGAAAGAAGCATTGGGATGGGTTTCAGTAGTGCAAGGCCACCAAGGGGTGGTTATGGAGAGCAGTCTAGGATAGTCCAAAAGGGCTGGCAGGAGAGAAGGGGCCTGTCTCCAAGCCTAGTGGTGGGGCGAAGGGTTCTCTGGGGACCATGCCTGTTATGGAGTCCCCGGGCGATGCTCTGGAACTGCTCCCCACAAAACCAGTCAGGACTTTGGAGAGCCTCCTCTCCCTTGGAGCAGACTGTCTTCAGGGCAAGATGCTCATTCAGCTTCACCTTCCTGGGTCTGAACTTGGAGCGTTCAGCATCCTTTGCCCCTCCATGCACTTCCCACAGTGAGTCTGCCCAGGCAGGGTCCTGGGGAAGCCAGAGGGTCCTGCATGCACCCCCACGTCACAGTCAGACGTGACTCTTAGTCAGCCAGTAAAACAGAGGTTTATTAGATGACAGGAACTAGGTCTAAAACACAGCTTGTAGGTACAGAGAATGGGACCCCTCAGCCGGGTCCATTCTGGGGCCCAGCGAGCTAGACAACCCTGTCTGCACTCACTTCCCATCCCCAGCCAGCTCCAAACTGAAACCCCCTCCAGCCCCTCCTTTCTGGCCTTTGTCTCTTTCCCGGGCCAAGAGGTCACCTGATCTCTTTGTTCACCTTTAGCTATCCCCTTGCAGGGGGGAAGGGCCCCAGCCATTTGTTGCCAGGAGACAGAGTGTTGGTGATTTATGCACACTGGCCTTTATCCCACCACCTAGAGACTTAAGAAATGCATAGGAGAAACTGAGGCACCCACAGAGTATTCAGAGGAAACATTAAGAACAGTCTCACTTCGTCACATTGCCCCACCAAAGGGAATTCTTGCAACTAGTAAACCAGAACACTTCTGAGAGTAGTAAATGGATTAGAGGATGGGGAGTGGGGTCTGGGAAGGAGCTTGGGTGTGGGAGAGGGCTCAGGGCTGGTGCAGAGGGTTGGGGTGCAGGTGGGGGTGAGCAGTGCAGGTTCCAGCTGGATGGCACTTACCACATGTGGCTCCTGAAAATGACTGGCATGTCCCTCTGGCTTCTAGATGCAGAGGCGGCCAGGCAGCTCTGCAGGTGCTGCCGCTGCTGCCTCCCTGAATCGCAGGGCTCTCCCGGGAACCATAGTGGGGAAAGGTGCAGAACATGGGGCCACCAGGTGGCCCCATGCCAGCAGCTCCTCCAGCGTGGTGTACTGCCCCTGTACTGCTCCGCCCCCTCCCGCCTAGTCCTGGCTGGCTGCTGTACAGCTGGAGAAGACCCTGCGTGGAAGGACTGGGGCGGTACAGCCGCACTGGAGGAGCTGTGGGCATGGGGCTTCCCAGCAGCCCAACGTTCTGCTCCTTTCACCACTGTGGTTCCGAAGTCTCCAGCACAGCAGGAGGATGACAGAGCCCCCCTCCCCAGATAAGGGGGGTGGATCATGGGAAGGGGATGGGGAGAGAGTGGGGGCCCTGGGCTCTGGGCAGGGCAAGGAGGAGTCACATGGAGGCTCATGTGAGGAGGTCATGTGCCCCCCCATACTTCCTTCCATGTCAGTGAGAAATGGATTCCATTTGCACCACTGTATTAGCCCCAGCCTGGGGCGCTGGCAATGGGGGAAGAGCCCCACACAGCACAGCACAGCACCAGGAAGCAGGAAGGGCCATGGGGGTGGAGCATGGGTGGGACCATGCAAAGCTGTTTGGGGAGGTTCAGCCTTCCCTGCCTTCAGTACCCACCACCCATGGGGAAAAAACCCTCAGTGCTACTGAATGCAGCTAGCATCACTATTTAATGCTATGATTATTCTATTGCAGACTGTTATATTGGAGAAAGTGACAAGGAATTGATGTCAGCTACTAATTTGACACAGTATTCTACATACAGTCAGGGAGTTATTCAGGTAATTCTCTGTATTGCAGAGACCATTAGAGACTGAAAGTGTCAGGTAAAGGTACAATGAAATAAGAGCTAATCTAGCATTTCAGGTGCAGACTGACAATTCCTGCATAAATTAGATGAACTGAGGCTGGTCTTACCCAAAATAACAAGGGCACACAAGCTTATCTGCAAAATAAAATATAATAATTGGATTACTGAGACTTTTCCAGTAGTGTTACATAAACCAAGTCTGGTCCTTCATAGTCATTATCTGGTTTATCCATATTACAGAATTTGAGCTGTAACATGCACTGGGTAACTTCAGCCTAAATTAATATTAAAATTTAAAGGGAAAGAATGAGAGGATTTTGCAACTTTTAAAGAGTTGTTTTTAAAACATTTTTCCAGATTTGTTTTTAACACAGCTCTTTGGTGGAGTATTGCCTTAGGAGCTTTGCAGAAAATGTGTGTTTTAAGAAAGACTATTAGCGATGAGGATGTGTGATGCACCAGGACAGAGAAGAGGCTCTAAATAAAAAAGGTGGTGGGGAAGAAAGCTTAAAGATGATAACTGTGTAAGTGGGAGTAAAGCAATTTCTATATTTATATAATGATTAATGCATTTGTAAGTGTTATTTTAAAGTTCAGATGTTACTCCAGCCATGTTGTTGTTCCATCAAGTATGTGCAAGCCAGTGGAAACTGAGTAAAAAAAGATTAGAAACTCAAAATAATTACCAGTAAGTCTATTTATATACTGCACATGTATTTAGTGTTTTCCATTTGTTTTGCAATCAGTGGACACCACCCTATGACTGTTATGTCTGAAGATAGGAAAATGCAATACTAGAGCCAGATTTTTTTGGAAGTGGTCAGCTCCTAGCAGCTTGTGTGAGAACTATGGCAGCTACCGGGTGCTGAGAGATTTGAAAATAAGCCCATTATAATCATTTTATACAACATATAAGCAAGTATATGTGTGTAAATAAGACTGCTCCCAGTCCTACTCCCCCAAATCCATCAGAGTTTTTTTTCTCCCCTCCTCTTTCTAGTTCCATTCTCACCAGACTCCTTGTCTCAATCTGCTGTACTCCCTTCCCTCTTTCCCAGTCCAGCTGTTGTCCCATCTGCATTCAAGTTTGGCAGCTTTCTCCTTCAGGCTTCCTGAGAGTTAATAAGGGAGGAGGTGGTCATTGAGAGCACAGGAGAGAGAGGTTCCCTGTTCTCAGGACTAGTGCCAAATCCCACCCTTGGGCTACAAGCATACTCTGTAGCTCAGTGGGGATGACATAGGCACCCATCCAATTACACATAGCATGTGCCATCCCCTCACATCTCCTATGTTGCTTTATTATAATTGCAAATGTACAGTCTGGTCAGCATGTAGGTAGCTGTGCGAAGATGAAGCATGCCCAGTGAGGCTGGAGATTTGGAGATTTTTAGCTGCTAAACTGTAAGAAGTATCTATTGAGCATGTGCAAATTCAGATTTTTTTCCAAAGCTTATAATTTGACCAAATTTATGTGTTTTTTCATAGGAACAGCAAAAGCCATATCCCGAACACAAAAGACACCTTCCTGACAAATTTCAAGTCCCTTCTCCAAAGCATGGGGGCACTATTTTTTTTTTAAGCTTGGCCCTCTTTTTAAGAAAACAAAATACATATTTTCCCCTTTACATTATTTTGCAATATGAGGTATTTCCCCCTTTGTTCTCAGAAACAGCTGAGCCATATTGGCTAAAGCTTTCTAACAACGGTTTGAGGCGGCCACCTGGTATAGAATATTTCAGCCCAAACAGTTAAAGTCTGGCAAAGTTATAAACAATTGAAAACAGGGTCTTATAATGGGAAGTGTCAGTAAACCTAAATAATAGATGGTGCTACCAGACCTGCCTATAATATAAACACACACATCAATTTAATGAAAGGTGCCAACTGGAGGCAAGATTCCAAGATGATAGGGAATAGTTCTAAACAAGGAAAGCAATTGAAATTGACAAAATGGACTTAGAAGAAGAAAAAGGGCAGAATTAGACCCACTGAACAGAAAGCAAGATGAAATACAGACTGAGTGCTCAAAATGTATAGCGTTTCTTAGCAGATGTATGATGGTTAGGGTCAACTTCCAAGAGCTAAGTGCTATTAACCTATTGTGACATTACCCAGGATACAATCTGGACTGGACAGCTGTGTCCCTTTAATTTTCCAAGCTGGGGTGCCTATTACCTTGCTTCGCTGTGAGAACAATCACTCCTGGTCTGCTCTCGCACAGCTTCCAGCATGTAAATCACCCCCAGCTATATTGTATGAGTGCTATAGCCAGTCACTCATGAATTACGCTGCAGGGCACCATCAGCAAACTCTCAGTCCCAGACTTTCCCTCAGAAATGTATGACTTCTACTGCCCAGCACCCACCTGGACTTCACAAGCTCAGATAAAGTCCCTTTCATTATTAATCCATGAACAACTGGTTTTAATATGCTGTTCAGATTACTAAATAACACACTGCCTAAAATATTTATCAAATCTTTCAAGTGTCAATATATATCAAAGGTCAGACTCTTTTATCTTCAGTTACGTGTGTGAATATATATATATAGCAATGGTGATATATTAAGATTGCAAAGCCGAGAACTCAAAAAGTAGAAAATGCCAGAATTAAGACTGTCTGTTTGTGCCATCGTGGACCCCTTGTGTGTATGCATTATGACACAGTCTTTAGTTACATGATTACATGAGATCTTTTCCCACAGGACCCCTGCCTCATTCAGTGCACAAGATGGACCTGATCTGGGAATTAATCAAGATTGTGTTCCTGGTATGGCTAAATATGCCTTGTAAACACAAATATTTTATTGGAAGCATAAAGCTCCATGAGCATTGCTTCAAATATGCTACGAAGTATGCCAGCTGGAGTCTTTCTGAATCTGTCTCAGTTACAGGAAAGCATTTCTTTAATAAATCTTAACATTTGCAAACTGGCATTTATTCTGGTTTTGCTGATATGAAGCTACCTTGCCAGCCAGTCACAGCAACAAAACACTGAACCAGTAGGTTTTTCTTGATATTTGTGTATATGCTCTTTTATAATACAGCTTTACTAACTCTTGTTATGTCTTTCTTGCTTAGAACTGTTATTTTGTAGTGCCAAACTGTAGAATTTATGCTTTTAAGAGACAAATGAAGGAACAGAGGTGTACTGTTTTTGCATCCATTTAAGGTATTTGGCTTCTCAGTAAGCTCCAGCACTAATTTTTCATTTAAACTCTCACCTGCCCTTTGCTATGTGCAGAGCCATACATGGGAAAACAGACTTAATAAATCAATAACGTTTGATTTATGTCATTATTTGGCCTTGCTTTTTCTTAAGAACGCAGTGAATGTACTTTTATCTTATTCTGGGACACAGCGTTGTATAAATAAATCCTAATATTTTCAAGGGAATAATGTAAGTTCTTAACCCTTTCCAACTGCATTTTGCAATAACAAACAGTGCATTCATTTGCCTTTATAAAGTAAAGAAGTAGCTGACATTTGGAATACTTACTCAGTATGGTCTTCTTTTAAAATCTTATGTTTTAGAAAGGATTCTCTCCCCCCTCCCCCGCAACTTTGCTTTTCAATTAAAAAATAGGAAAAAGACCCACCCCACCCTCAAAGTATGACAGGAGAAAAATTACATCGGCTAAGACAGAGCTACCTAAATAATTTCAAGTCTAATATGGCTGTACTCTTGTTGACTGATGCATGTATCCCATTAGAAAACCAATGTATAACGTCTCCATCTGAATATACTGTTCCTTTTAGTTTCTGTACTTAGTGTAATCTTATCTATGCTTGAGTTAGCCCAGTCTCTAGTACTTCATATTAGATGCTTTATATAATTCAGCAGTCATTTCTTTAAATAATGAACTCCTTAGTGTTTCCATTAGTGACAAGAGATATTGTGCCAGAATAATCCAAGTTCCATTGCTAAAGACTGGCTGTAGCTCAGCTCTGTCTATGAAGGCAAATGTTCCAAGGAAGGCCTGAGGAAATCTTCTGGCATTATGATCTCCTTGCAGTCACAGTAGTTTTATAGAGCATTCCATGTATTTTTAGTGAAGTACATAGCCACAGTTTCAGAGTAACTGCATCTCTAACCCCTTCTGTGGTCTGCTCAAGGGATGCCCCACTTAGATCTCAGGCCTCCAGCTGTCAACTTGCTATAGTCAGGGAACTATATCCCACTACCTCCTGACCAGGGATTTAGGCTGCAGTTCCCCTCAATTTACTGTGATTTATCCAGAAGGTTTGAACCTAGTCCTGCACCTGCAGTTTGCTCTCTCAACAGCTCTGACACTGAATCTGAGGGTACGTTTACACTTACCGGGACGGTCGGGCGCCGACTCGACGGACGCTCGAGTTCGAATCAGCGTCTGATCTAGACGAATATAGTTCGAACCGAAAGCGCGAACTCCCTCTCTCCACTCACTGCTGCAGGGAGGAGTGCCGGAGCGAGCCGGGAGAGGCGCGGGAGCGCGGCGCGGCATCTGAGTGAGTCGTAAGTGCTGAACTAGATTCGAGCTTCGCACGTTATTTTTCAAATCACACATTCTAGTAGTCACCCCCTTTAGTAGTGTAGACCAGGGCTCAGTGACCAGGGGCGGCTCCAGGCCCCAGCACGCCAAGCGTGTGTTTGGGGCAGCATGCTGCAGGGGGCACTCTGCTGGTCGCTGGGAGGGCGGCTTGCCTGCGGAGGAGGGTCCGCTGGTCCGTGGCTCCGGTGGAGCCTCGGGACCAGCGGACCCTCCGCAGACACACCTGCGGGAGGTCCACTGGAGCCACGGGACCGGCGACCGGCAGAGAGCCCCCCGCGGCGTGCCGCCATGCTTGGGGTGGCGAAATGTCTAGAGCCGCCCCTGTCAGTGACCAACTAACTTTCACAAAGCAAAGTACCTTTGTCTGAGGACAAAAGCCTTATAGAGAAAACGTATCAAAACCAATTAGAAGGTCTAAACAAGTTAGGCTTACTCAGTGCCAACCATCTTCCACATGGAGACCCCGGTAAGTTCCAACCCTTATATCCCTTTGAGCTGGGTTAGCCCCTTTGGTTAAGGATTCATGTGAGTTTGCAGAACAAGCATACCCCTCTGTCAGCTTAGGCTAATACATCTATATTCTTTGGGGCTTTTGGTTGCAGGCCTCCTGGATGAGATAAAACCTGTCACGGCCCCTTACCCCAAGGGATACAGCAGAAAAATAGGAATCTGGGGAACTTTTTCAATGGAATTTAGGCACCGACAAGGTTGGGTGGCAGCTGAGCAGGGCTTTTGGGACTGCCAGCAGTGCCCTAAATATTGGACTTAGGTGCTTAAAAGGGCATCTAGGCACTTAAATCCCCCATGTGAATGTAGGCCTTGGCTCCTCACCAAAGTGGCTATTAAATTAAACTGAAATAAATATAAGTGAAATAAATATTTTTGTAAAATATGGTAAATCTGTGACTAGCAAGGCCCTGGCCTAGCAAAGAACTTAAGCACATACTAATTTTGTAGCCTACACACACGCCTACAATTAAGCACGTGCTTAAGTGCTGGGCTTGAGTGGGTCCTAAGGGCTTGTCTACACTACTTGCCGGATTGGCAGGCAGCGATTGATCCAGCGGGGGTCGATTTAGCGCACCTAGTATAAACTGTGAGCCTTCTCCTGTCGACTCTGGTACTCCAACAGAATGAGAAGCATAAGAGCAGTCGACAGGAAAGCGCCAGCTGTCGACTTACTGCAGTGAAGGCACCATGGTAAGTAGATCTAAGTATGTCAATTTCAGCTATGCTATTCATGTAACTGAAGTTGCATATCTTAGATTGACCCTGTGCAGTACTATAGACAAGCCCTAAATGGCAGCTGTTACTAACTGCTTTATAAATGAAGGTAAATAGTACATTAGCTCTCTGTTATATTAGATCCTGAGCCAAAGCTCAGTGAAATCAGTGGTTTGACTTCAATGGGCTTTGGATGACCCTTAGTTGATTCTTATCTAAAACAAACCTTATAAACTGAAAACATCCTACTCCCATTTGACAGCTTGTGTGAAAAATAAATGAAGCTCCATCACAGATGTGAAAAGAACCACCATTTAAAATAAAAAATTATGACCTGAAATGACTGTTGAATGATCAATGACCTGAAACAAGGAGACTTTCAAGAAAACAAACAGCAAATCACCCCGAGTGGTAACATTTTAATGGAAAACTTTTCTGATCTCACATTTTGGGAGCAAGAAATGGGTTTTAAAAGGTCAAGATGAAGCTAACATCTCCCAGACTTTCCTCCTCATCGACCAGCACATACACACAAGTACCATTCAACCCTGAGCCTTTCCACTAACCCAAGCATAGCTGTCTTGAAACAATATGGAGTATGTAAGAGAAGACCCAGATTAAGAGGAGAAAATAAGTTACAAAACGGTGATGACAAATGCTGCTGCAGTTGATTTGGGACTAGGACAAAAATGAAAGCAAAACAGACAAGAAGAAAGACACTGATCAGGAGGGCCTGGCAGAACGTGGCACTTGTAGTGCACTGCCTAAAATAAGAGAGAGGAAGGCTGTGGAAGGAGGGTGCAAGTGGGTGACAGGAAAGGATGGTGCACAATAGCAATACAAAATTGGAATGAAGTAAAGCCTGTGCCAAAGATGGAGATTCTGAAAGGGATTAAATAAAAAAGTGGAAGCCTACTGAAAATATAAAGCCAAAAGGATGTGGATAGAAAGGTAGATGTACAGACAATTATGTAAAAAGGAGCTGATAGTGAATAACACAGCATTAAATGAAGTAAAAGAAAGCCCCATAACAAATAAAGATTGAAATCTTTAAATGCACGCAGCAAGAAATTAATTGAATGGACAGATATGTTCATAAGATTTCAAATTAATTTACTGCCTGAATACTTATGAGACAAGTTTAATTAAAACAGTTTAGACAGGCACTATGTGCGCAGCTTTTCTCCTGCCTAGTTTATAATCAGTTTAGAGCTGAATAATTTTATGACCCATATTAATGTTTGTAGTTCGGCAAGCTACGTGGATGAAGACCTACAGAGAACAGGAAGTAATCTCTCCCAAATATGCATAACTGATTAGTTAACAAGGCGCATTGTGGGAGATTTTTACTTTCCTCCTCAAGCATTAAGGGTTGATTAAATACAGACAGGGAAAGGATTACCAAGTAAAGGGAATTACTTAATGCCTTATCTGCATTTTTATATGATGTCCATCATAAGATCTCAGCCTATATGGCTCAAGACAAAAATGCACTGGGAAAAACTACAAACAAGTCGTTAAAAGATAAGCAGCCCAATTTTGCTCCCATTGAAATCAATGGCATAAATCCCATTGCTTTCAATGGACTTGATCTTGTGTCCATTAAAGCTCTCAGTGACTTTAATGGTGCAGGGTCAGTGTGAGCGGGATTGGTTCAAGTGGCAGGACTAAGTGAATCTTCTTAATCTGAATAAAGAAATCAAACCTAAAATAGATAATGGTACTGAGGATGCCTACTAGTTGCCATTGTTGACAAGCATTTCAAATATTATTTGAATCTTTTAAAGAGCTATAAGAATAGTAAAGCACTGGGACGGGTTACCAAGGCAGGTGGTGGAATTACCCTCATTGAAGGCTTTTAAGAACAGGTTAGACAAACACCTGCCAGGGATGCTCTTGGTATACTTAGTCCTGCCTCAGCACTGGTGGGCTGAACTAGATGACCTCCTGAGGTCCTTTCTAGCCCTACATTTTCCTGATTAAGATTTTAATATGAATGGAATAGAACACTGACAAATTAATGGGTCTCTGCTGCTAAATCACCACTGTTAATGGGAAATGTCAAAGTGAAACTGAACTGAAGATCTTAATTTTCAAGAAACCTGAATGCTGTGACAGCATTCTATTACAATGACTTAATTTACATTTTCCCAAGTGAAAGATGTAGCAGCTGGAAAATGTATCGCAGTGAACACTTGCTCCCTGCACCACTATTGATTAGCGACACCCTAAGTGGATTTTATCTGTGTTTTAACATTTCTTAAAATAAAAAATTGTTAATTTTAAAAAAATTGACTATTATTCATCTGATAATACATAATAATTTTACATGTGGGTCTCATTTCATTCACCAGTCTCCAAATATTTTACAATCTCTATGGACTGAACTGTCACTGCTCTTCCTCAGCTGCAGAGGGTAGTAAATTCCCTTGCCCAGCCTTGTTTGGACTGCAATGCCAGCAGAGGGAGGAGAACGGGGGCTGATACTCCCCCCAGATTGAGTGGGGAAGGCGATAGACAGGCACAGAGAGTGAAAGGAGCAGTGGCTGTCAGGGCCGTCCAAAGGGGAAGGGCAAGTGCGGCAATCCAATCCGGGGTTGGATAAGGGGCAGGAAGTCCCGGGGACAGTCAGGGGACAGGGAGGGGGCAGAGGTGGGGGGGGCGGTCGGAGGACAGGGAATGGGGGGGTTGGATTGTGGGCATTCCAGGGGTCTGGCAGGACTCAGCGGGGTGAGGGGGGGCAGGTGGATAGTGGTCAGGGCAGTCAGGGGAGAGGTCCCAGGGTGGTGGTTGGGGGGGTCTCTGGGGGACGGTGAGGGGACAAGGAGCAGGATGGGTCGGGGAGTCTGAGGGGAGGTGGGCAGTCGGGGGGCAGGAAGTGGGTGGGGGTCAGATAGGGGGCAGGGCCAGGCTGTTTGGGAGGCACAGCCTTCCCTACCATAAAGCTCATTCAGCAGTTTGAGGCTTGCAGAAGAGCCAAGCTGTTAGCTTTTCCATTAGGGCTACCATCCCTTTCACTTCTCAAATGCCAAATTATTGTCTATATTTAATTTCAGTGCCATAGGGAGATTCATGTCAGGGGAGAGTAGCCATTTAAAATTAGCCACTGGGGGAGGACTCACATGAGAAGAGCAATATCCTACACCACCCACCTCCTTCCCAACCCTACCAAGGGAGACCTCCCCCTCCCCTACATTCCCTGAGACTCCAGAGGGGTTAATTCAGTGGTTCTCAAACTTCTATACTGGTGACCCCTTTCACATAGCAAACCTCTGAGTGCAGACCCCCCCTTATAAATTAAACACACTTTTTTATATATTTAACACTATTATAAATGCTGGAGGCAAAGCAGGGTTTGAGGTGGAGGCTAACAGCTCGCAACCCCCAGTAATAACCTCGTGACCCCCTGAGGGGTCCTGACCCCCAGTTTGAGAACCCATGCGTTAATTTAATTTTAGCACCGTGTCCATTCACATGCATGTGCTATTTTGAGCATTTAAGTTTTCACAACATAGGCTCATCCCAGATTCTGGAACAAGCTCAAATGCTCAGTTCATGGAGTATGTACATAAGCTATACTAAAGACAAGCCCACAGTAACAGTCTCCAGTTTGTGAGGGATCCCATGGAGCCAGTCTCTAGGAAACAGATACATTCATGGAGGTTAAGTCCATTAATGGCTATTAGCCAGGATAGGTAAGGAATGGTGTCCATAGCCTCTGTTTGTCAGAGGGTGGAGATGGATGGCAGGAGAGAGATCACTTGATCATTACCTGTTAGGTTCACTCCCTCTGGGGAACTTGGCATTGTCCATTGTCAGTAGACAGGCTACTGGGCTGGATGGACCTTATGTTTTAACCTAAATGAACCCAAAGTTATGGAGTCAAGGAAGCCAGCAGAGTATCAGAAACCTGGAAAAATCTCTGACTGGATGGGCTCAGGCATTTGATCACAAGCTGAGGTGGTTCAAAAGTTTTGGATTTTTTTTAAGCTGATTTTTTTTATTGTTTCTTTAAACAATCAAACACAGCAAGCAGCAAATATTTGGCCACACACTTCTGAAACCCCAAACCATGTTCAGGTTTTGGCAGACTAATTTCAGCTTTTCAATTAAAAAAAAAACAACAAATTTTGAAGGAAAGCAGACATTGTCCATGATTTTTTTCTGCTTTTTAAAAACCCCTAGTTTTCGATCCAGAAAAAGTTTTGACGGAAAATATTTGTCCAACCCTTTTAATGAGCTTTAGTGCTTTTTAGCACTAGCTGATGCTGAGAACCAGTGATACCTTGTAAAGAAGTTTTCTCAAAACTGGGTTTGTGCTGAGATGCAGAAGGTTTATTTTTCCCAGGGCCGCCCGTCGGGGGGGGGAGCAAGTGGGGCAATTTGCGCCGGTCCCTGCAGGGGTCCCCACGAGAATATAGTATTGTATAGTATTGCAATTTTTTTATGGAAGGGGCCCCCAAAATTGCTTTTCCCCAGGCCCCCTGAATCCTCTGGGTGGCCCTGGTGGCTGTGCCCTTCCCCCACTTGCCAGCCAGACACCCGGGGCAGAGTAAGGAGTGAAGTGACTTATTCTTCCTGGAAACAAAGGTAGGTGAGGGAAGAAACTGTGACCGAATAGGGTCTGCACTTCCTCCTTGCCACCAAGCTTATCTCTACAGTCTCCCTGCTTGTCCATAAAAGTTTATTTTGGAGGAAGGTCTGTGGATCTGCTGTTGTGTGAATCTATAAGCTACTTATCCACATGAAATGGACCACTAGGGTCCTGCTATAAGGCCAGAGAAGTGGTTACAGAGCAACTCTGCTGTCTTTCTAAACCCTGAGCAAGAAGATTCCTACTTTGGTCCTACCGGGAAATCTGCAACACCCAGACCAGTTATTCTCACTTGGCATTGGGAACAGAATTTGCTCTCTAGTAATGAACAGAATTATGCATGAGGTCTACTATTTGTACTTGTATCTTGAGTATTCATGTGTGTTTGTTTTTTTCTCACATTACTTTACAGCAGGGGTTGGCAACCTACGGCACGTGTGCCACCTTTGGGGAGTGAGGGGGGAGATGGGGGGTGCACGGGGGCTGCCGCCTGCATGGATCTGCTGCAGGAGCCCCCCCAGAGGAGCGGGCTGCAGCCCGGGCAGGTGTGCCCCCTGGCTCCCCCCTCACCACGCTCAGATTCTGCAGCTCCCGGGAGTGTGAGCCGCTGCCCCTCCCGCAGCTCCCTGCCTCCTGCTGCCTCAGCACTCCACCTGGAGTTTTGCCTCCACATGGCACCAGCATCTGACTGGCATGGGCATGGTAAGGGGAGTCCCGGGGGGGCGCCGGGCCACAGCCTGGGCAGGAGGGGCGGGGGCGCAGCTGCTCCCCGCTAGCAGCGCCGCTGCCTTTGCAGGGCTGCTGCCCCCCTGCACCGCACCAGCTCCTCCATGGCTGGGGCTCGCTGCTGCCGCAAGCGAGACGCTTTGGCTCTCCGATGCCTCCGGAAGGTGGCTCCTCCCTGCCGAGCTGCTGCAGCGGCCCAAGCCCGGCAAAGCCAGTGAGTGGACTCGGGGCGGGGGCCACCTGGGTGGGGTGGGGAGGGCTCGAAGGGCAGGGGCTGTGCATCCTCCAGGGGGTGGAGAGGGGGGAACCTGGTCTGGGGAGCAGCCCCTGGGCATGGCTGGCCCCTGGAGTCTATAAAGGCTTGTTGGGATTTGCCTCTCAATTAACCAATGTGGGGGGGGGGGAGGGGAGGGGAGGGGAGAGGGGCAAGGTGGAAGTTTTGCCTAGGGCGCAAAATATCCTTGCACCAGCCCTGCCCCAGGGGGTGCATGAACCCCAGGTTAAGAACCACTGCACTAAACTGATAAGATCTGCATTTTAATTTAATTTTAAATGAAGCTTCTCAAACATTTTAAAAAACTTGTTTACTTTACATACAACAATAGTTTATAGACTTAGAGAGAGACCTTCTAAAAATGTTAAAATGTATTACCGGCATGCAAAAACTTAAATTAGAGTGAATAAATGAAGACTTGGCACACCACTTCTAAAAGGTTGCCGACCCCTGCTTTACAGGGACCTTTTAGTCACTGAAGGTAGAAAAAGTAAATAATATACACAGAAGAAATGCAGTAAAAGGAATATAGCTCCTCTATCTGATACTTGAGTGTATTATTGCTTGCTTGCAGATGGAAATAAATTAATAATTTTAAATGACAAATTCAATTGTAAAATTTGGCAACCGTTGTCTGTTGTTAAAACTACAGCAAACAAACTGAAAGAGGGGAGCTCAAATATAGCTATACAATGAAGAAATGGGATGCAGAATAAGATCCTCTTATTATTTTAGCTTCAAACTGGACCGTGGGAGCTTCATATGCTCTGCTACACTAAACATACACTCAGATCCAACACTAGGTGGGTAGGTAGACAGTACTTGAATACTATGAACATAAGAACGGCCATACTGGGTCAGACCAAAGGTCCATCTAGCCCAGTATCCTGTCTTCTGACAGTGGCCAATGCCAGGTGCTTCAGAGGGAACAAACAGAATGAGTAATTATCAAGTGATCCATCCTCATTGCCCATTTCCAGCTTCTGGCAAATAGAATGACCATATCTGTTTCTTGCTGTTCCAGCCTCCTGGGAGTTGGTGGAAGCAGTAAATGAAATTTATTGTTTTATAGAGCACTAGTATAAAGACTATGGACAACTTAAATCCTACTTAAATCCATGAAATATAGGGCATAGGGCTTGTGCTTCCCCCACCCCCCACATGGGGGGCTCTTTGACAGAGGATCTCTGTGAAGGCCAAGACTATAACAGGGCACAAAAAAGAACTAGATAAGTTCATGGAGGATGGGTCCATCAATGGCTATTAGCCAGGATGGACAGGGATGGTGTCCCTAGCCTCTGCTTGCCAGAAGCTGGGAATGGGAAATGGGGATGGATCACTTGATGATTACTTGTTCTATTCATTCCCTCTGAAGCACCTGGTATTGGCCACTGTCAGAAGACATGATACTGGGCTAGAAGGACCTATGGTCTGACACAGTATGGCTGTTCTTATGGGTGAATTTCACTCAAATGGAGCATGTAACTAATGACAAGATTGTTGAAATGTGATCTCAACAGTAACATTAGGCTGATTCAAGGATTTTGTTTCATCTTGCTCATTAAGTTGTTCAGTTCACCCATCATCTACAAGCTGCCACATGAAGGGCTTCAGCATCCATAATCTTCGACGGCCACTGCCAGCCTTTAGTCACACCAACAGCATTCCTCGTTTCACCTTGACTGCATCTTGTATCCTTTGTACTGGCAGAGGCTAAACACTGAAGCAGGTGTTAAAAATCTGTCTTCCCTCGAGAAAACATCCAACACTGGGAGCTGTCATCACCATTTTTTACAGTTATTTTTCAGCCACAAGAGGATAACTCCCTGTGCACCCCCCAAAAAAAAATTAAAAAACATCTTTTGCTTTCCAAAGCCTGAATAAGCCTGTTATGGTTCAACTCTGTGGCTTGGGAATATTAGTAACAGAGGTAGAAACAGTGAGGACAGCACTACTGGCAATAGCAAGTGAGATACTACTGATAGTAATTTTAACAGCAGATTAGAATTGCTCAATTCTCCCATACTCTACCAGTCTCTGTGCAGTTCACTCTGTGTAGTAAATTTCTTTGATAAGAGCTTTAGTAATCTTTGCGCCCTAAGAATAAATTTTCTGCATCAATTTACAAATCTAAGGACTGACCAAAGCTCTTTGACATCTTTGGTGGAGAGGTTTTCATGGATTATAACATTGGCTCTTGCATGCAAATACTGACTTGTCACACACAAAAAAACACCCCTTCCCCTGAAAAAACAGTTTTTACACTGAAAAATTAGTTGCCAGAATATCTGAGACTTATGCAATGCACAAGCCAGCCCAAGAATTGGCTTCATGTGTCTGTTCCCCAAAGGAGCGATCTAACACATACTAAAGTCAAGGAGAGTACTTCAGTAAGTTTTGGATCAGACCCCCAAGTGCAGATTTTCAGAAAGAGCTCAGCACTCACAATCAGAGCCAGATTTTATGAAAAGTTCAACTTCCATAAGTAGCCAGATTCCAAAAATGCGCACCACTGTGGATGTGGAGCTCTATACAGAGTTCGTCTGAAAATCTCACCTCAACTATGAATGCTGGTCATAACAAAATGGAAAATCATATCAAATCAGATTGTACACCCACAAAAAATTCAACAAGTCTTTTACTACTGAAGCAAACACATCATTTGCTTTAATGGTAAGGAGAGTTATGCCCAGTTTTAAAAAAATGTACTGCAAGAATACTCACATGCAATACACCTCTACCTTGATATAACCCTGTCCTTGGGAGCCAAAAAAATCTTACTGCATTATAGGTGAAACTGTGTTGTATCGAATTTGATCCGCCGCAGTGTGCAGCCCCGCCCCCCGGAGCACTGCTTTACCGCGTTATATCCGAATTCGTGTTATATCGGGTCGCATTATATCGAGGTAGAGGTGTACTAAGTGATCATTCATTGTTTCAAGTTGCTGAGATCCTTTTCAGAGTATTTACTCAATTTTCTTACTTACAATTCGAAATATGTCAAATATGTTTATTAAAATAGTCAAGGTATTACTTGAGTGTATTTATAATAAAATATATAGTATATATCATTTGAAATTATTTTTTTTTTTTACCTAGTTCCCTTTATATTATGCATAAAAAGATTCTGAAGATTTTCAAATGACCTTAGAATCTGATAGGCTTTAAGATGTCTGTACAAAGTGCAATACAAGAAAACTTCTTGATTAGAGAAACTCCATATGTTTGATTTTATGTTCTGATGGCAAGTGGTTTTCAGCTATCCAGCCAAACAGTCTTGAGGACAAAAATTAGAAACAATTAATTCTGTTCATTTTAATTATATTGTGGCAACAGATTAATAGAAATTATGCACTTTGCCCTTTAAATCAACATACCATAACATTTATAGTAATAGGGATCGCTCCGATTATAATGAATTTCAGAGTATATTGATTAAAAGGTGTAAAGGCACAATTTCTAATTTATTACCACAATCTAATTAGGAAAATGATGAATGAACACAAGTTGCTTCAACTCTTTCTTTTCTCCCTCCCCTCCTTCCAGGACACTGTTTACGCTGCTAAAGGGAAACCAAAATACAAGCAGTCGACAGAGCTGAAAAATGCAGGAGCCTGTATGCCTCCTTCACATGTGAACACGTAGGGGGCCTCCATATGCACATTTCTTCATCTCCACTAAGAAGGGGACTCATGCCTGTGCACAGCATTAGCCACCATCACATCTTTCTGAGTCCCCTCTGGGTCTGTTTTCTGAATGAGATAAAGACATACATAACAAATACTTGTTTTTCTAAAGTATTATTGTTTATTGTTCAATTTTTTGTAACCTCAATAAATTAAATGTATGAGGATAGATAAAATGCAATGATGATTTGTTTGGCAAAATGCATACTAGTTTGAAACTACAATATATCATTGTGTGTCAAAACAAGACATACTGGTTTCTCCAATGTAGGTCCATAGTTGATGTAACAATTTAACTTCAGAAAATTTATAAACAAAATGCTTAATTTCTGAACATACAAACATTCAAGTGATTCCACCACTGTTTCCCAAGTAACATACAGTAGCCACAAACTAAGACGCTTTCCTCAAATAAATATGTTTGCTGATAAAGGAATGTAGTATTCAACTGATAAATCCCTATCACACAGCATATGGGATTCCCATGATTTGTGATTTTACACCACCTTTCAGTTGAGGGCACTTTATTTAATGTTAAATCCAGTATCAGGGAAAATTTGTAAAAGCTAGTTTGACCAATGAAGCTCAAATGAAGATTTAACAAAAGTACATTTATTTTTCTTTAATTATTTTTTTTCCAGTAACTTATGATTATAGCCAAGTATTTACATTTCTTAGAAGGTCTCTGCATATTTCAGTAACAAAAAAATCTGAAGTTTTCAAGATACCCCTTCTATTTGGACTGAAAATTTTAACTGTGAGGAAAATTGTTTCTTTGAGTTTGACAATGTACATTATACATAATTCAGGGTTTAGACTAATGTTTTTTAGCTTTCAGTAGGAAAGAATTTTTTCCTAATGGTCTTCTTTTCTAAAAATCAAATACAGCTTCTCCTTTCACAAAATAAATGTCTAAATATAGGATTCTATTATTAGTCTATCAGTCACAGTTGTATGTCTCTACTGTCAAGGTTTTCCCTTTTGTTTTCAATAACATTTCCTAAGAGGTTCTGTTACTAAAAAGAAAGAGGTCCATCCTGCTTTCAAAAATATAGCATTACGTCAGACCATTCTTCCGTTAGTAGATGAAGGGCCAGGCCAGCTTATGATTTGCTAAATGCTAATAGGGAAAGAAAACAAAAACTGTTTTTAAATTAATTTTTAAATCCCAGGTAGTCATTGTAGGTAATTTTAAAACAGGCTGATTCATTAGTTGTACTGTAGAATTCCAAAATAAATATGACCATTTACTCTTTAGCATGGTGATTTCACTTATTCCAAAACCACTCAGTAGATATTAACAGCTCCCAACACGATCTCTGGGAATAATCCGTAGTTCTGAACCATGCTTTAGGAAAACATTTCCTAAACAAAAAAGAGAAAGTTGGTCACCTATAGGTTAAATACAGGTATGTGTTATCAATAAGAGCTCTTCAAGGAAATCAGTTCCCAAAAAGTGTAAGTATGATCTTAGGAACAATAATATCATCATGTTTCAGTTTTCAATTACATAGTCAGAATTTCTCTCATGCATGAGAAACTGACCGCATGCTTTGTAACATTTTCCAGTTCCTCTCACATATGCACAGTCTAATGAACACTTTGCAATTTAAAACAAAAAAGCCAGGCACAAGATTACATATTAAGCTCATTAGTTAACAATATAAATTAATAGTTTCACCATGATTTTAAACATGACCGACAAAAATTCAAGGAAAGAATAAAAAGCAAAGATACTGCAAATACAGTATGCTTTCAAGGCCTCCTGGCATTGTGTACAGCCTGCTATATCTGTTTTGTTCATCCCATATATTGTGTACCGTAGTGAGTTTTTAACAGTCTGGATCAAGTTGCATAGTCTAGCTGGCTGTCACAAAAATTAAACAAAGTGCTAAAAACCGAACACCCTTGCTCTGCCCCGTCCCAGCTCATTCTATCCCCTCTCTCCCCCCGCCTCCGTTGCTCGCTCTTCCCCACCCTCCCTCACTCACTCATTTTCACTGGGCTGGGGCAGAGGATTGCGGTGCGGGAGTGGAGGGGACTCTGTCTGGGGGTGTGGGCTCCGGGGTAGGGGCAGAAATGAGGGGTTCAGGCTGCGGGAGGGGGCACCTGGCTGGGGCAGGGAGTTGGAGTATGGGGTGTGTGTGAGGGCTCCAGGTGGGGGTGTGGGCTCTGGCATGGGCGTTGATGTGTGGAAGGGGGCTACAGGCTGGGGGTTGGGGTGCAAGAGGGGGTAGGGGCTCCGAGAGGGAATTTGGGTGCAGGATGGCGTTCTGAGCTGTGGCAGGGGGTGTGGGCTCTGGGAGGGAGTTTGGGTGCAGGAGGGGGCTCAGGACTGGCACAGGGTTGCACAATGGGGTTTGGGGTGCAAGATCAAGGAGGGGGCTCAGGGCTGGTTCCCGGCCAATGGGAACTGTGGAGCCGGTGTTTGAGGTAGGGGCAGCATGCGGAGCCCCCATGGCCACCCTTATGCCTTGGAGCTGGAAGGGCATGCCGACTGCTTCCTGGGAGCCGCGCGGAGCCAAGTAGGGAGCCTGCCAGCCCCGCGCCAACCGGATTTTTAAAGGCCTGGTCAGCAGTGCTGATTGGTGCTGCCAGGGTCCCTTTTTGACCGGGTGTTTCAGTCAAAAACCGGACACTTGGCAACCCTACCCATCACTGATATATATTCCCAACCTTAACTATCTCAACATATTTTTTGTCTTTGAATATAAATATATTATCTGGCTTGAATAACAATGAAGCAGGAAAAGTCAGCTCCTCACTCATTAGCTTGTTTTCTCAAGAACTTTTTTCAGAGGTATCTAATGCATTGAGTCTTCTTACAGGTTTTTAAAGTTCTCCAAGCCTAAGGTGATCTTACTATGAATTTATATACAGACACACATCTCTTGGTGGAAGTACAGGGGCACAAGGTGCCCTTAAACTCAGTACCAGCTACCCACATCATGGGAAGCAACACGGAGGGAGAAGCAGGTTCAGCAGAGTTGCTACTTCCACCCTTTTCTAGAGGGACACAGAAGGGGTGGGGGTGGAATAGGTGGAATCTTAGCTCTGCTCTTTCCCACACACCCAAATGAACCTTGGTGGTGCTGTACATCAGGGAGATTCCACAGCACTAGGTATAGACTTGATACAGTTTAGGCTAATCTGGAGCAGCCAGGAGGCTGGAAAGTAGATTTTCAACTCCTTCAGACACCTGTTTCTTACACTGGGCAGTTTGTAATGTCAAAACGTAGTCCTAAATTAACTTAAATGTTACCTATTCTGTGCTCTACGAACCTCAAATCAATCAAACATCATTAAACTCAGATTTCCTTCAAAATTTGCTATCCTATTGTCAACATATGTTATATGTTAGTACTGTTCACAGGTATTTGCATATCGGGAAATAAAGCTTCAAATGAATAAAGCTTTCTTGATTGGATGTTTAACCTCTCAAATATCAACCAAACTGTCTGTTAGAGACGACGATTAAAATATACATCTAAAAACAAAAATTAAAAAGCGGTAAGTCATCTTGATTTCCTGATTTCGTAAATAGAGCTATGAAAAATGTTGGGGTGGGGAGGCGAGGAGGGGGTGGAAAGAGGGTGGGACAAAGAGGGCTATATTGAAATGTTGCCCTTTTTCAGAATATTTTGACCAGTTCTATATTTGGTTGGAAGGGTGGCGGGGAGGGGGGAAGGAATGTGAAAATTTAGTCAAAATTTTCCATTTTTTTTTTATTTTAAAAAAATTATGACCAGCTCAAACTGTAAATGAAATGAAGAAAGAAATCTAGTGGATCCTTAAGAAATATAAACTTATAACCATTGTAATATGTAAGAATCATCTCCCTACATCGCTGCAGAAATACTTTTTAATCTCTTTCCCGAGCAGGACATTGAAGAGAAAAAAATAGACTCACTCATCTACTTTTATGTATTATACTAAAAATGTATCTTCTAGCCCTGTCAGTGGTTCCTCATCTCTGCCTCTGAAAACAGAAAATTATATACTATTTTTGCTTGTCTCTTTTCCTTCTCCTTAATTCCTTCCTTTGCCTTCTCTCTTTCAGTTGTATTGTGCGGGCAGCAAAATGAAGACCGCTCTCCAATATCTTGAGAACCTGCAGACAGTACACTTCAGAGATCAGGAATTGAGTAAATTTCACTTTAACGCTCACACATACACCAGGACAGGTTGGAACAAAGCATCAGGAAAACCAAAGTAGGGAGGGAGAATAAAACAGAGAGAATAATGGTTGCACAGGGAATGACACAAAACACCACCACAAGGTTGGAGGTGGAAAGGAGATGAGAGAAAGTAAAATGAGAGTGGAGGGGGGGAGTAACTGAAAAAGGGACATAAAGGGTAGTGGTAGTGAACAGATGAGACCACACAGGAAATGAAAGGAAGACAGAGTACACTGAAAAACAAGGGGTGAGAGTAAGTCCACCTTTTCAGAAGCACTGTCCAACCCTTGGCTAGCTGTTCCAATCCAATGATAATACAAAAAACACAAGTACACTGAGGGCTTATCTACACTACCTGCCGGATTGCTGGGCAGCGACTGATCCAGTGGGGGTCAATTTATTGCAGCTAATATAGACACACTAAATTGATCACTGAGCATTCTCCCGTCGACTCCCGTGCTCCACCAGAAAGAGAGCGCAAGTGGAGTTGATGGGAGAATGCCAGCTGTCAACTTACCGCAGTGAAGACACTGCAGTAAGTAGATCTAAGTATGTCGACTTCAGCTATGCTATTCTTAGATCGATCCCATGCAGTAGTGTAGACAAGCCCTGAGATTGAGAAGTACTAGTATGACTGAGCAAACAAAACCTAGCTTTTGTATAACCTTAACCATCATTCAAATGGATCGCAGGCGTATACTGCTGGTAGTGACAGGCTTTTAAGGAAGAGAAAGCAGTTTTAAGTAAAAATATCCAATATTTAGGGAATATTTCCTGTAGAAATTTCAATTCTATTCCCCCCCCCCCCCCAAAAAAATCTACCTACATGTGACAAATATCTAAATATCCCTTGATACTTATGTGTGAAAATATGTCTGTTACAAGTTCTCTCCCAGAAGCCTCACCATCACTCTGCTAAGTGCTTGCTTTTATGACAGATCAAAATCCCTAACACTTGTCCAAGTTATCACTAGAGTGGAGCAAAATTTACCATTTTCCCTTGAAGTTAAAACTAAGGGACACTTTAGGCACAGTGGCTGAGATTTAAAATACTCTATTTGTCTAGCCTAACGAGGGCTGGCAGATCCACGCATTACGAGTGTCCTGCCACAAGCATATACTTTTAAGAGGTTTGCCAGGAGTATATATTGCTGAAGCACAAAAAAGACAAAAGATTTTGTATGGCTATTGTATTATTTTCTGCTACTCACAAAGCCAAGGCACAACAAAGGAAACATGAAGATAAAGCTGATTATATACAAAACACATTAGGTCTTGAACAATGAATCTGATACCCTGAGGACTAAACCTGCTAATCTGGATGAAATGTACTTGTGCCACTATGCACCCGACAAAAGCTGTACAAATGTTATTTAAACAGGCCCACATTTGCCCCCAGGCACATCACTCACTCCTGCCCCTCCCTCCCTGCCTCTACCATTAATGCAACAGTGTTTTCTTCAAAAAGGTACGGCATGCTTGCCCCCAAACCAGAGAGAGTCTTCCAAATCGAAATCTGTATGGGAGTTAATGCTGGTTGGTTCGCTTTAACTCCTGCTCTGCACCTTTTACCTCTCCCTCCCAAAATGGAGGTAGCACAGAGTCAATGTGGGGGAGGAGGAGAGATTATATTTTGGCAGTATAACATTACTGTTGTTGGGGTTGGGAGACAAGGGAATGGCATGGAAGGACTGTGCCTTCTCATGGAATGCCTGAGATCCACAGAGAAAACATTACATTTTTTCCAATAAATCCTCACGTTCTGAGGTTTTTGTAGACTGAAACAATTGCTCTATCAAATGAGATTTTAAAGCACTAAAAGCATTTTAAATGAAAATATCAAAAACACTAGTTCTTGCATGGTTACTCCTGAGGGCATTCTGCGCCAAATCATTTAAAATCCTGCACTAAAAAATTAAAAAATTCTGTGCACAATATTTTAAAATTCTGCAAAATTTTTTGTGACAAATAAATGTGGAGGCTTGAGCATGGCACTGGGGGGCACAGGCCACAGGGTTCACAGCGGTGGGAGATCACCCTGAAGCTCCCCCGACTCTGGACTCTGCGGTGAGGCTGCACCCAACCCTGACACAGCACAAGGACTGGGCCTACCCCAGAAACATGCACCTGCACACAGGGGGCAACAGGCAGGCTCAGCAACGCAGGATCCAAGTGTGGAGGGGCTTAGTGTGAGGGTTTCCAGGTATGGGTTGAGGGTTCTGTGTGGGGCAATCTGGATGCGGGCGGCTTAATGGGGGATCCGGGTGCGGGAAGAATCTGGATGTACAGGGGCTTGTTGGGGGGTTCTGGGTGCAATGGGACTCTGCAGGTTGGGTCCAGGTAAAGGTGATTGGGGCTCAGCGTGGGAAGAAGACTGGATGCGGGGGTATAGAACTCTGTGAGAGGGGGCTCAGAGGGGGGTCCAGATGCTGGAGGAGCGTGGCGGGAATTCAGGTGCAGCTGACTGGGGCTTGATGGTGTGGGGATCACGGTGCGGGTGTCTCATTGGGGTGGTCCAGATGCAGGGGGAGTGGCTCATCGGGGGGGTTCTGAGTGCAGGGGAGTGAGGATCGGTGGGAGGGTCTGGGTATGAGAGGGTCTGGATGCATGCTGACTGGATGGATGGGGGAGCTGCTCCCTTTACAGGGATCCCTCCCTCTGCAGCTGAGGAGAGATGGGTGCAGGAAGCAGGAGGATGGGGGAGTTTGCAGAGCTTCCTGTGGTTGAGGGAGACCCAGCCCCAGATGCTGGCAAGGCAAGAGGAAGTCCCGTCCTCCCGAGCCAAGCCAGGACTAGTAGCTGAGTCCGGCACAGGGTAGAGGAAGCCGGGTCTGCCCAGTCCTGCCTCCTGCACCACAGTGATTTACCTCTCTGCCAGCTGCCCTTGGCACCTGAAATATACTGCTGGGGAGGGTCGCATGACCGCTCTTGTGGCTTCCCTTTGCCTCCCCATTAGAAAGTCATTTTTCTGTGGGGAAGCAAAGAAATCTACATGGGAAATACATTCTGTGCATGTGCAGAGGCATAGAATTCCCCCAGGCGTAGTACATGATGCCATGTCTATTGATAACCAGCTTTGTCATAAGTCATCTAGGTTAACGTATGACCCATCACAACTGAAGCATGGGGGACTAAATATGAGTGAACGTGCCGAGCCTAGTGCTGGTGAAGACTTTCAACACTCTCAGAAGGGCAATGCGCCAGCATTGCTTAGCAGCATCGGTGCATATTTAAGAAACCATCACCTGATGCTGACCATCTGGCTGTCACCCTGTGTCTAATCTTCCTTTTGCAGCTAAGAATCATGAGAAGATTGTGGTGAGAACTCTTGGTACCTAGATGCCTCTGATTTATTTGACCCTTATCAATTATGTTATTGCTCTTGTAACACTGTGAGATGACTTTCTAGTGGTGATGGATGAAGTTCAAGTATCCATACTGGGTCAGACCAAAGGTCCATCTAGCTCAGTATCCTATCTTCCGACAGTGGCCAATGCCAGAGGGAATGAATAGAACAGGTAATCAAGTGATCCATCATGTCGCCTCTGGCAAACAGAGGCTACAGACACTCAGAGCATGGGGTTGCATCCCTGCTCATCTCGGCTAATAGCCATTGATGGACCTATCCTCCATGAATTGATCTAGTTGGTTTTTTTTAATCTCTGTTATAGTCTGGGCCTTCACAACATCCTCTGGCAAAGAGTTCCACTAGGTGACAGTGTGTTGTGTGAAGAAATGTTACCTTTTGTTTTAAATCTGCTGCCTATTAATTTCATTTGGTGTAGTAAGGAGTAAATAAAATTTCCTTATTTACTTTCTCAACACCAATCATGACTTTATAGACCTTTATCATATTCTGCCTTAGCTGTCGCCTTTCCAAACTGAAAAGTCCCAGTCTTATTAATCTCTCCTCCTTCTCATTCAGTGTGTATTTGAGGATGTTAGTGGATTAGACCCTGATTCAGCAAGGTGCTTAAATCTTTTGTGGGACTGGGCCTTAGTGGGAAAGAAAGAGTTGCTATATCTCCAATGTGTTGAAAACACTCAACTTCATTTTTCTCTCTCTCTTTTGATCCCAACAGAGTGGTTGTGTCTCTTCCACAATGTTTGGTGGAGAATGGGGCACAGATGAGTTAGATCTGGCTGAGGCTCAAGCCAGATAAGGAGAAGATATTGGTAGGCTGGGGAAAGCAATCAGAAGATATGGCAAAAGTCACATACATTCCACCTACTAAAGGTGTGTGTCCACCAATTGTTGCTCATGTTTGCAACATAGAAGTCTTGTTAGATTCCTAATTATCATTGGATGATCACTGTTCAGCAGTAACTAAGACCACTTTTATCATTTGTGTCTGGCCACAAGGTCTGACCATTTCTTTCCCAAGTGGACCTTGACAACATATTTCGTGCCTTTGTCACTTGGAGACTAGACTACTGCAATGTTCTCTTAAGGTGACACTTTAAATTTATTTGGAAGGTAAGCTAGGGCAGAATGCAGCAGCCTACTTTGTAAACAGTCTTTCCATGAGCACACTCAATCAGGGCTCCAAAATCTGCACTGGCTGCCTGTGTATTTCTGGGTGCAGTTTAAGATGTTGATTTTAAGATGACTTCAAACTTTTCTATTTGAGAGACCACCTCTCTCTCTCTCTCTGGCACATTGCCACAGTTGAACTTAGAAGAGGTTTTTGAACTGGGTCCCCCTCGATCTGAGTGAGAGGGGACTGCTGGCATGGGCAATCAGGGAGATCCCTTTCCTTTGGAATGTTTCTTTCACCCAGTCCAAAGTAGTTTTAATCAGTTGACCTTCAGAGCACACTGCTAAATCTTTTTAGAAAGGCTGCAGAAGTAGTAAATATTGCTGGGTGATGCACAGGGGAAGTTAAGGGTTTTTTTTTTTCCCTGCAAGGTTATTTAGTATTATATATTATGGGGTTGCTATTTCTTTTTCTTTATCATATTAAGTATTTATGAGAGGGTCCTGGAATATTAGCTAGGCGCCTACTGTTGTTTCACAGATCTAAATAAACAAAATATTGAGCAATAACTATATGATCTTAATGATGTTTGACATGAAGCTTTGGATGCAGCTTTCAGCCATTGTTTAGTACTTCTGGGTCCCTTGAAAAGCTGTTAAAACTTGGATAAACTAGATGAGGACATAAGTCATTCACTGTGGTGCATCGTAACTGAATAAAAAATAATTCAGTTTTTTCTTAATTGGACGTCACAAATATAACTACTTACCCGCTGTCTGTGCAGGGTTTATTCCTATTCCATCTAAGTTTAAAAAAAATATATATTAATTTTGGGGGCTAAAACAAAAACAGATCTAAGTATCTAGTAGTGTAAACGTACAACATTAAAATGAATGCAAAATATTCAAGGTTCTAAACAATATACTGTAATAATTATTAAATATCAGTCTTTATTAATTTCCTATTGCCAAAAAAATATCGCTAGTCATCGTTATTACTTACAGCTGATGATAAAAATTTCAGCATAGTGAACCACAAGATATGCTGTAGGATAAAACCTCTCAAATAGCAATAAAATATTCATGGCAAAACCCCATGCATCAGCATTATGAATAACAGTGAGGTATTACTTTTGAAGCTCATCTGTTTGTATGCTGGTTAGACTATAGAGAAAACCTGCTTATACTTTTCAGGAATACAGCTTAACTGAATCAACAATAGAAGAACTATTTTCTTACCATTTGTTATAATAGCACTTGTTGCTGCAGGAACTTTGAACTAAATGAAACAAAAATATGACAAATTAAATTTAAAGACAGACAACAAAGTGGAAAATCCAACAGTGAACATTTAAACTCTGTTGTAATTTTAGCTGCTTAATCCTGTATGAAGAATAATTATGGAAAAAAAATCCTCTTCAGATTTTATAGGACTATCAAAATAATTGTTTACAATCAATGCTTATTATTCACTAAGAGGTTATATGGAACAAAGTACACAGTGTTAAAACAGTTGATTAGATCTAATCATCTGAAAAAAATTCTCTGGAAATAATGTCAAAATTATGCTAATTGAAGAGTTAAAAAAAAAATTATGATAATACTGTAAGGAGCAGCACCAAAAATGTTGATGAAAATGAGTAACTGCTCAATTGCATACATTTCTGGAACAAAGATGCAATTTTGTTTTATAATTTGCTTTAATTTAAATTGATCAAATATAGATGCCAGAACCTTCTGGAATAAAAATGGACAAATAAAACCTTCAAACACTTATGCATATAAACAATTTCATGGAATTTATTCAAGTATCATTCATGGGCACAAAGTTAAGTGTGTGCATAAGCATTTGCAGGACTGGAGCCTTGGTCTTTGCGTAAAGGTGATTTTATTTTATTTTTTTTAAAGACATGGCTATAGCAAAAATGGCTCAAGTCTGAAATCTGACACATACACAGTCCTGGTGTTGAGAGCTATGGTGTTTTTCAGTGCATGAGCAACTGTAAAAATCACTTGTGTGCATATTTAGAAACATTTATTAAGATCACAATGAGCAGAATCACAGTGCAGAGTTCCTGCTTGGCTCAACTTGGAGCTGGGCAGGGATGGTCTGCTACTGGAACAATTTATGTGGGGGAATTTACAACCGTTTCATAAACTGCTAACTCCTTAAAACAAAAACACAAAAAAAAAGTCACAGCTGGCCAGATAGAAAATAGTCTGTACTCTGCACTTCTGAATGTATTTTCAGTAAGTCTTTCAAAAGTCTCTTGGATTGAAACACTCACTTCAGGCTACTTGATTTTGCTATATTAAGGTAATACAGTGAAAATAGTTATGAGTTTTGATGGACTACGATGATATTTTTATGTGACAGTACTGTCCATGGGTCCCAGCCAGAGCTGGACCCCACTGTGCTAGGTGCTGTACAATGATATAGTAAAATATAGTTCTTGCCTCAAAGAGCTTCCAATCTAACATCCCGATTCTGTAAACACACAGGTCCATAAAGTTACTCACAAGGTTAAATCTTTGAAAAATCTGACCTAGTATGCTCTGTTTCTGGACTCAGATGGTATCATGCTTAAAATCAGGTCCAGGAGAAAATAGTAGGTGTGGACAAAGGGTTACTGTTACAGGATGATTCAAGCTAATACAGCATCTGTGGGGTAAGTGACTGACTGTAGTGTGTGTTTGTTTGTGTTTGGGGGTTACTTGCTGTGTGCTGAGCTTGTGTTTGTCAGTCTGTTTGTTTGTTTGGTTGTTTGAGGGACCGTGTGCTCTGGCTGGCAGTTGGAGGCAGGTTTGAAAGCTCGAAGCCTCTGGTAATTGGCTGAGCCTTAATCAGTGGGCGGGGCATTCATTCAGGCCAGGGCTTTATAAAGCCGCGCACAAGCGACCAGGGAGCTTTACGACCAGGGGCTGCTAACAGGGAGTTTCGCAAGGGAGTTTAGAAGGGGAGTGGGAAGGGAGTGGGAGCCCCTCGCCAGCCCTAACCCCTTCCCCGTGCCCCCCCCCCCCCAAACCTATAAACCGAACCACATTCCAAAACTACTTTCCGTAAACCACCCTTTCACTAACTAGGAGACAATGCAGGCAGAAGCCCAGCAGCAGAGTGGGGGCTATCCAGTTTACTGCACTGACTGTCGCATATATGATTACCTGCCCTGTGGGCGGGTGGCGTATGTGTGCAGTCGGTGCAAGGAGCTCCTGGTCCTCAGAGACCATGTACGGACATTGGAGGCCAGGGTGGCGGAACTGGAGGAGCTGAGAGAGGCAGAGAGGTATGTTGATGAGGCTTTCCGGGACACTGTAGAATTGTCCCACCTCCGCTTAGACAGCTCCTGTGCTGTTGAGGAGGAAGAAGGGCCCAGGGAAGTAGAGCAGTCAATGGGAGCAGAGGGAAACCTTCCCGTAGTTGGGACCCTCCTTCCAGATGGTGCTGGGGTTGCCTCTCGCACTGAGGTTGCCTCTCCGGGGGAGGGAACTCCAGTTTCTAGGAAAAGGCAGGTGTTAGTAATGGGAGATTCGATTATTAGAAATGTAGATAGCTGGGTCTGTGATGACCAGGAGAACCGTATGGTGACTTGCCTGCCTGGTGCGAAGGTTGCGGATCTCTCGAGGCATCTAGATAGACTTATGTGTAGTGCTGGGGAGGAGCCGGTGGTCGTGGTACATGTAGGTACCAATGACATAGGGAAGGGTAGGAGAGATGTCCTGGAAGCCAAATTTAGGCTGCTAGGGAAGAGACTGAAATCCAGGACCTCTATGGTGGCATTTTCAGAAATGCTCCCAGTTCCACGTGCAGGGCCAGGTAGGCAGGCAGAGCTTCAGAGTCTCAATGCGTGGATAAGACGATGGTGTAGAGAGGAGGGGTTCACATTCATTAGGAACTGGGGAAACTTCTGGGATGGGAGGAGCCTGTACAGGAGAGATGGGCTCCACCTAAACCAAAGTGGAACCAGACTGCTGGCACTAAACATTAAAAAGGTTGTAGAGCAGTTTTTAAACTAGGAGATGGGGGAAAGCCGACTGCTGCAGAGGAGCGTGTGGATCGGACACAGACTTCTCTTAGGGGAGAGTCTGATGATAGAGAATCTCCAGGTTATAGTCAGGAGCAGAGGAATGAGAAGTATAATGTAAGGGCCGGATCAGATGATAAACAGTCACATAAAAAAGAATCTGGCACATCACAAAAAGGCAGGCTAATAAACAGGGACAAGTTTTTAAAGTGCTTGTACACAAATGCCAGAAGTCTAAATAATAAGATGGGTGAACTAGAGTGCCTTGTGATAAAGGAGGATATAGATATAATAGGCATCACAGAAACCTGGTGGACTGAGAGCAATCAATGGGACACATCATTCCGGGGTACAAAATATATCGGAAGGACAGAACAGGCCTTGCAGGGGGAGGAGTGGCACTATATGTTAAAGAAAGTGTAGATTCAAATGAAGTAAAAATCTTAAGCGAATCCACAGGTTCCATAGAGTGTCTATGGATAGAAATTTCATGCTCTAGTAAAAATATAACAGTAGGGATCTATTATCGACCACCTGACCAGGACAGTAATAGTGATGATGAAATGCTAAGGGAAATTAGAGAGGCTATCAAAATTAAGAACCCAATAATAGTGGGGGATTTCAATTATCCCCATATTGACTGGGAACATTTCACTTCAGGACGAAATGCAGAGATAAAATTTCTTGATACTTTAAATGACTGCTTCATGGAGCAGCTGGTATGGGAACCCACAAGGGGAGAGGCGACTCTAGATTTAATCCTGAGTGGAGCGCAGGAGCTGGTCCAAGAGGTAACTATAGCAGGACCGCTTGGAAATAGTGACCATAATACAATAGCATTCAACATCCCTGTGGTGGGAAGAACATCTCAACTGCCTAACACTGTGGCCTTTAATTTCAAAAGGGGGAACTATACAAAAATGAGGGGGTTAGTTAGACAAAAGTTAAAAGGTACAGTGACTAAAGTGAAATCCCTGCAAGTTGCGTGGGCCCTTTTTAAAGGCACCATAATAGAGGCCCAACTTCAATGTATACCCCAAATTAAGAAAAACAGTAAAAGAACTAAAAAAGAGCCACCGTGGCTTAACAACCATGTAAAAGAAGCAGTGAGAGATAAAAAGACTTCCTTTAAAAAGTGGAAGTCAAATCCTAGTGAGGCAAATAGAAAGGAGCACAAACACAGCCAACTTAAGTGCAAGAGTGTAATAAGAAAAGCCAAAGAGGAGTTTGAAGAACAGTTAGCCAAAAACTCCAAAGGTAATAACAAAATGTTTTTTAAGTACATCAGAAGCAGGAAGCCTGCTAAACAACCAGTGGGGCCCCTTGACGATGAAAATACAAAGGAGCGCTTAAAGATGATAAAGTCATTGCGGAGAAACTAAATGGATTCTTTGCTTCAGTCTTCACGGCTGAGGATGTTAGGGAGATTCCCAAACCTGAGCTGGCTTTTGTAGGTGACAAATCTGAGGAACTGTCACAGATTGAAGTATCACTAGAGGAGGTTTTGGAATTAATTGATAAACTCAACATTAACAAGTCACCGGGACCAGATGGCATTCACCCAAGAGTTCTGAAAGAACTCAAATGTGAAATTATGGAACTATTAACTAAGGTTTGTAACCTGTCCTTTAAATCAGCTTCGGTACCCAATGACTGGAAGTTAGCTAATGTAACGCCAATATTAAAAGGGCTCTAGGGGTGATCCCGGCAATTACAGACCGGTAAGTCTAACGTCGGTACCGGGCAAATTAGTTGAAACAATAGTAAAGAATAAAATTGTCAGACACATAGAAAAACATAAACTCTTGAGCAATAGTCAACATGGTTTCTGTAAAGGGAAATCGTGTCTTACTAATCTATTAGAGTTCTTTGAAGGGGTCAACAAACATGTGGACAAGGGGATCCGTGGACATAGTGTACTTAGATTTCCAGAAAGCCTTTGACAAGGTCCTCACCAAAGGCTCTTAGGTAAATTAAGCTGTCATGGGATAAAAGGAAAGGTCCTTTCATGGATTGAGAACTGGTTAAAGGACAGGGAACAAAGGGTAGGAATTAATGGTAAATTCTCAGAATGGAGAGGGGTAACTAGTGGTGTTCCCCAAGGGTCAGTCCTAGGACCAATCCTATTCAATTTATTCATAAATGATCTGGAGAAAGGGGTAAACAGTGAGGTGGCAAAGTTTGCAGATGATACTAAACTACTCAAGATAGTTAAGACCAAAGCAGATTGTGAAGAACTTCAAAAAGATCTCACAAAACTAAGTGATTGGGCAACAAAATGGCAAATGAAATTTAATGTGGATAAATGTAAAGTAATGCACATTGGAAAAAATAACCCCAACTATACATACAACATGATGGGGGCTAATTTAGCTACAACGAGTCAGGAAAAAGATCTTAGCGTTATCGTGGATAGTTCTCTGAAGATGTCCACGCAGTGTGCAGAGGCGGTCAAAAAAGCAAACAGGATGTTAGGAATCATTAAAAGGGGATAGAGAATAAAACTGAGAATATATTATTGCCCTTATATAAATCCATGGTACGCCCACATCTCGAATACTGTGTACAGATGTGGTCTCCTCACCTCAAAAAAGATATTCTAGTACTAGAAAAGGTTCAGAAAAGAGCAACTAAAATGATTAGTGGTTTAGAGAGGGTCCCATATGAGGAAAGATTAAAGAGGCTAGGACTCTTCAGTTTGGAAAAGAGAAGACTAGGGGGGGACATGATAGAGGTATATAAAATCATGAGTGATGTTGAGAAAGTGGATAAGGAAAAGTTATTTACTTATTCCCATAATACAAGAACTAGGGGTCACCAAATGAAATTAATAGGCAGCAGGTTTAAAACAAATAAAAGGAAGTTCTTCTTCATGCAACGCACAGTCAACTTGTGGAACTCCTTACCTGAGGAGGTTGTGAAGGCTAGGACTATAACAATGTTTAAAAGGGGACTGGATAAATTCATGGTGGCTAAGTCCATAAATGGCTATTAGCAGGATGGGTAAGAATGGTGTCCCTAGCCTCTGTTCGTCAGAGGATGGAGATGGATGGCAGGAGAGAGATCACTTGATCATTGCCTGTTAGGTTCACTCCCTCAGGGGCACCTGGCATTGGCCACTGTCGGTAGACAGATACTGGGCTAGATGGACCTTTGGTCTGACCCGGTACGGCCTTTCTTATGTTCTTAAGCCCCCTTTCCTTTTTTTAATCTGAGTCCTGGTCAACATTTAAAATTTAGGTAAACATAGACAATAATATTTAGAAATGCATCAATGACAGGAGAGGTCTCAGAAAACTGGAGAAAGGATAACGTAGTGCCCATCTTTAAAAAGGGGGAAAAGGAGGAGCCAGGGATCTGTAGATCAGTCAGCCTGACCTCGATACCTGGGAAGCTACTAGAGCAATGTATAAAACATTCAATTTGTGAATACCAGGAGGATGAAGGGGGAATCACTAGCAGCAAGCATGGATATATTAAGAACAAATCATGCCAAACCAGCTTGATTTCCTTCTTTTACAGGGTAACTGGTTTGGTGGATAGGGGGAATGCAGTGGATATTAATATACCTGGACTTTAGCAAGGCTATTGACACAGTCCCACATGACAGTCTAATAAGTAAGCTGGAGAAATGTGGGCTCAGAGGAACTGCCATTAAGTGGATATATTACTAGTTAAACAACCACAAAGAGTAGCTATGAATGGAATGATGTCAGATTGGAAGGAGGCCTCAGGAGGGATTCCACAGGGATCTGTTCTGGGTCCAGAGTTATTTAACATCTTTATTAATGATCTAGATGTAGGAATAGAGAGCATCCTGTTCAAACTGGCAGATGACACAAAGCTGTGGGGGGGCTGCAAACACTTTGGAGGATAGAGCTTAAATTCAAAGGGATTTTGATAATAGGGAGATCTGGGCTATAGACAACAAAATGAAATTCAACAAAGACAAATTCAAGGTGCTACAATTAGAGAAGAAAAATCAAATGCACAAATACAGAGTAGGGGATAACCGGTTTGGTAGCAGCACTGCTGTGAAGGATCTGGAAGTTGTGGTGGATCACAACCACAACATGAGTCAATAATGCGATGCTGTTGCAAAAGTAAATGCAATTTTAGGTTGCATTAACAGAGGCATTGCATGCAAGTCACGGGAAGTGACAGTACTGCTCTACTCGGCGCTGGTTAGGCCTCAGCTGGAGCACTGTGTCCAATTTTGTTCATCTATGTGTAGAAAAGATATGGAGAAACTGGAAAGGATCCAGAGGCAAGCGATAAAGATGATCAAAAGGATGGAATGCAAGCCATACGAGCAAAGGCTGAAGGAACTGGGTATGTTTAGTTTGGAAAAGAGGCGATTAAGAGGGGGGACATTACAGTGGTCTTCAAATAGTTGAAAGGCTGCTATAATAAAAGTTGTTCTCTCTTGCCACAGAGGGCAGGACAAGCAGCAATGAGTTCAAGCTACAGCAGAGCAGATTTAGATTAAATCTCAGGAAAAACTTCCAAATAGTAAGAACAATAGGACAACGGAACAGACTGCTTAGAGAGGTCGTGGAAGCTCCTTCATTGGATGTTTTCAAAAGTAGGCTGGATAACCATCATTCTTGGATGGTTTAGATACAACAAATCTAACCCTTTGCCAAGATGCAGGACTACATGACCCTTGTGGTCCCGTCTAACCCTATGGTTCTATGATTCTATAGTTCTCCAGTCAACATAATAAAACCACCTCAATGAGCAATGGTAGCTATGTTGGCGGGAGAAACTCTCCCCATCAACATAGCGCTGTGCACACTACCACTTATGCTGCAAAACTTATGTTGCTCAGGGAGGTGATTTTTTCACATCCCTGAGCGACATAAGTTTTGCCAACATAAGTGGTAGTGTAGACATGGCCTAAGTCTAGGACATCTGGGATGAAAGGGGAAAGCAGCAGTAATCAGTACTTATAGGGCTCCCAATGTTACTCATTATTTGCTACTGTTCCAAGGAGCCCCTGAATTCATGCACCAACTGTACGTAACGGAAAGGATACTGTTGGCTATCCCCAAAGAGCAACTGAGCATCCATCTTCTCACATCTCCCATATGACTGGTCTGTATATGCACCATCTCCAGTGAATGACTGAACATGCTTCCTTCCAGCCCAAGGCTACAGAGGAGAAGCTGGACTTTCCCCGTAACGGCTGCAGCATGGTTTGGCACTGGAACTGAGAGCAAGAAACCAGTCTGTCCTGTGCTCTAAGTGACACCTCTGTTGGAACTCAGCCAGTAAGAAGGTGGAAACTGCCAAATTCAAAAGCAGAGCAGGCGGACTTGGGGAGAGAAAAGAGGAGATTCAGACAAGTAGTCTAGCAAGACTGTGGCTGAAGGGGGCAGAGAAAACCAGAATTGTCTGAGCAAGTGCAGGGTAGGCGGGAGGTGACTGGGGATGAAAGGGAGAGGAAGCTTGAAATGGAAGCTATGGGGGGCAGGGAAAGGGAAGGCTTTAATTGGTTGGGTAGGAAGGAAGGGCAGTTTGGAACTGGTTGAACAAAGAGATTATGACTGGGAACTGGGGTGGGAAGACACTGAGATAACACGAGATGAGGAAGTGGGGGGAGGAGGGAGGCTGAAGAAGGAGGCTGGATCTAGGAACCAGAGTGTGTGTGTTGGGGCATGGGGAGACAGATCTGAGAAAGATACGGGTTGTGAGGAAAGAACTTGGATTTTCTGGGCAAAGAGACTGGGATAAGACAGTGGGGGATACTGGGAAAAGTGAGAAGGTGGGAGACTGAGATTGGATGATGAATGCAGGGAGGGAGACTAGAACTGGGAGCCAGTGGAAGGAGAGAGGAGACAGACAGATTGGATGGGGAGGTTGGGGCTGGACTGAGACTGACTGGGCAAGGAGAATGAGACTGGATGTTGGGAGGGGAAATTTGGAACTGCGATAGCAAGACCAGAGGGGTAGATTCAAGTTCCAGCTTCCTTGTCCAGCTGGTTCTAACGAGAAGCCTGACGAGTAGAGATGGACTGGACAAGCAAGAGAAGAGGGACTGGGACAGGCGGGAGAGGGAGGGGTATAAGGAGTCACGTTGGGGAAACAAGAAGAGTCTGTTCCCACTAGAGCTCACTCCCCTCCAGAGCTTGAAATGGAACCCAAGGTTCCTATCCCAACAGTCCTCTGCTGTCTGAAAGTGTGTGTGAAACCTATTGGCAAAGTGTCTCATCCCCATTTACTGCTGGCCCACACAGAGGATAACAACTTACTACTACTATCAGTTACGTTGTTAGCTCAGGTGGCAGAGATTTGCATGGTGGATCTATAGGATTCAATCTGGTTGATAAATTATTGAGTGTCCATATGATGGAATTTATGTTTGTTCAGTTTGCTTGTTTAAAAAGATAGGAAATTACACACACCCACAAAAACTATACTAAAAAAAATTCAGATTGCAAAGTCATGCACTTAACAGTTAGGAAATGCCTCAATTAAAGTTTTCAGTGTAACCTTAATTGAGCCCCCTTGTGCATATGCATTACTACACAGCCTTTAATTACATGATCACATACCCTTTTTACCATCGATCCCTGTCTCATTCAGTGCACTGGATGGACAGCTATACAATACTTTGTATTAATCTTTTTTAACGTAAGGTGTGGCCATAGACCTCATTAAACACACAATATTCAAACCCTGCTCCGAAGATATCTTCACGAATTTTTCTATGGCCCTCACCACTCTTATACACGAGTGCTTCATAAAATTAATTTATCTTCACAAACACCCCTGTGAGGTGACAGAGTGGAATTATCTCCATTTTACGATGGGGAGCTGAGGCACAGAGACAGGAAGGTAAAAAGTACCCACCAATTTTGGGTGCCCAAGCTGAGATGCCTAGGACTTGATTTTTGAAAGTACCTAACTTTTCATATCACTTTATATATTCAAATACAGCTCTCCCGGATTTCAACTGCAGTTGTGAGCGATCAGCATTTTTGTAAAACAGGCCCAAGATCTCAAGTTGGGCATGCAGAAAATGAGGAACACATAATTAGTGACCACCTCTGAAAGGTTTGGTCTCAGTGACTTGCACGGTAGCATCACACAAGAACTCTGTCGTAGAAGCAGGGATAGAATCCAGCTGCCTTAACCGTGAAACCATCCTCTCTCTTCTCCAGTTCCCTGCGTTATTCATTACTTTTCAACTTCTGCAACAAATGAGGAAGGGATACTACAGACAGCAGCCTCCTTTACTACACAAAATAGTATGTGATCATGTAATGAAAAACTATCATAACCGGGGCAGGGCGGGGGCCGCTAAATTTAGGTTGCACAAGCAGTTTCTAACTTTTGAGTGCTTGACTTTGTAACTTGTTTTTAACAGAGTTTTTGTGTCCGTAATACGGATTTGGGGATTGATCCTGCTCCGTTAAAAGAAGGAGGAGACAGATCAGGAGCTTTTTGCAGGAATGCCTATATTTCAAACCGATGCGGGTAAATAATGTGAAGATCATATTTGATATTATAGAAAAAGCCATTCAATTTTGCTGGACTTATGCTTTTTGCAAGCAAACACCATGTTTATTGTAGAAATGTCCAAATTTGTATTCTTTGCAATATTTGTGGCAAAATAATGCTTAGGTATAAAAAGAATGGTTAAATCATGGCTTAAATATTTGCTCCAGAGTCATACCAAAAAAAAAAATCATATTGCTATGGGCTGAGTTAAACGTTGTTGTTATGGGTCAGGCTTAATCATCTGCTGTATATTCAGGATAAATACGAAGACGACATTGTAATCAGGTGGCTGAAACAATGAAGCTGACTCCACCCTAAACACAGGCCCATGTCTCCGGCCAAAAACAAAGGCACATCCAAACTACTCAGGAACATGAACTATGTGGACCGGGGCTCAGCTGGGCATTGTTAGAGGGAGAGCGAGAGCGAGAGCAAGAGGGAGAGAGAGATCCCAAAGCAGCAAGAAAGCCAAAAGTAACAGAAGTGCTGGTAATGTGGCCCTGATAGAAAGCTAAGAAAGAAAACTATCTAGGCACAGAGTGCTGGTGGCAAAGCAGGTATGGAAGTGCAAGTAAAGAAACTGTCTCCTGCTGTTTGATTCCTATTGTATTCAGGAAAACAGGACTTTATGTATACTTTTTGTAAACAAACAAGATTGCATCAAAGAAAATACCTGTCTTTGTCATCAATTTCTCCTCCTACCTGCAACACCCCAAATTCAGCTAACAGCTCAGTCAAAAGGGGTAATAATCTTAAAAGGTATAGTATTAAAAACATTACTCATATGAAACCTATTCATACTATATTTAATAATTGATAACATCTTAATAAACTGAACAAAATATCTACATATTTCAGATAGCATGCCCAAGTAAAAATTATTTACTTCTCTACCGCTAGAAACACATAAACAATGCTTTTTTAAAATTCTAAAAGAGCACTAGCATGTTTATTCTGAGGGGCTACAAGATATTCTGTATGTTTTCTTTAAAAATTCCCTCCACAGTAAATGAATGATTCATCTATTCAAATGACTGAGTTAACATTAAACTAAGTGGTTCATGGAGTATAGTCCATTTATAAAGCCAGAAACCAGGTCTTGTTCTTTTCAATGACAAATACATGCAGTACCTGTGGTCTGAATTAAAAATTAAATTACACCTCTCCCCTTCCCCAAAGAATGTAGCTAATAAGCAAGGAAGCAAAGTCTTTTTATTCTATGTTTCTATAGCACTTTAGCACACTGGGGTCTTGGGTTCATGACTAGAGCTCGTTGGCCCTATTGTAGTATAAATAAATATTATAAACAACAACCACCAAAGACAATGCAGTATTTTGAAAAGCGATCATTTTACTATTTCCTCCTCCCCATAATAGATCCTTGTACCAGCGTGTGAAAGAGCGAAATCTTGTCATATTGTATTATAGGTGGCTTCCAAAAAAACCTATAAAGGTATCAAAACCTATCTTTTAAAAATAAAATGTTTTTTTGTGTGTGCACGCTAAGTGGATTTATATAACTGAACACTAATTATATGTGGGTACAAGAGCCCACTACAACAATTGTTCTTCATTTTCCCACTAAACCTCCTGAAAACAGCTGTAATTATCCCTCTAGGTTGTAAACCTACACAAAGGGGATGATTCAAAGCCCACTGATGTCAACAGAAAGACTCCCATTGATTTCAAAAGGCATGATCCAAAGTACATAAATACACACTAGTTGAAACTGTATCTTGTTTAATGGGACCATTTTAATAACTAATCCTTCCTAACATGGCTGTTTTTAAAGCATGGGCTGCTAGTGTACACGAAAGCCTTAGAAATAGAAAAGGCCTATAAAAGTCTGGCCTACACTTTTTGGATGCAGTTATACCATCAAAACAGCCGTTTTGCCAGTATAACGTATTTTGTTTGGGGAATTGGTATAAGCTATACTGGCAAAAGCACTCTTTGCTGGTTAAACTGCATCACCGGTGTAAGAGGATCTGCCTGAACAGCTATACTGGCAAACCCTTTCTAATATGGAATGTCCTATGTCATCAGGTCCATTCCCTCTGCCAATACACTATTATTTCTTCTAGTACATTTTCCAAGGAGTAATGTGTGATTGTACTTGAGCAGCTAGCCTGAGCCACTGCAGCCATACTGTTATTTTTAGCCATTTAACAGAGAGAGAGAGAATAAGGGTTTGACTACACAGGAATGTTTTACCAGTTATACTGATACAATTACACTGGTATAGCTTCTTGTAGTTATATATACATATATATATATCTATATATATATATATATATATCTATAGTTATACCAGTATAACTCCCTGTGTGGACACTCAAGAAATAAGAGTGTCCACACAGGGAGTTATACTGGTATAACTATATTAGTTTAAGGGTATATTAGTCGAAGGAGGAGAGCTCTCCCTGCAATAAAAAAATAACCACCCCTAATGAGGGGTGGTAGCTTTATTGCTGAGAGCGCAGCTCCCAGTGATAAAGCGCTGTCCATACTGGCGCTTTTCAGCCCTAAAACTTTTGTCACTCAGGGGACTGTTTTTTTCACACCCCTGAACGACTAAAGTTTTAGCACTGAAAGTGGCAGTGTAGACACAGCCTAAATTCACATCTTACTTTATACTGGTGTAGAAAAGTTTTCTACAATGGCAAGCCATCAGTAACTTGCTCGAAATCACACAGGCAGTCTCCCAAATCTCAACCTGACATCCTAACCTCGGGACCATCCTTCTTCACTACTCCTTGTAATTTATAACCTTTAAATATTTATAAGCTATGCCTCCACCCTTAATCATCACTTAGCAATTTATACACATTTCTCTTGCTCTTTCTTCACATTTATCCCTCCAGCCCCTTCGTCATTTTTACTTTCTCTGAAATCCCTCCAAACTATCACTTCCCCTTGAGCAAGGGAATGTTCAAAATATAACAATATTCCAGGTGTAGATTCACCAAAGCCAAGTAGAGATACACCATTTCCCCACTGAACTGTGATGCAGCACTTCCTCATATGCAGCCCAAAACAAGTTACACGTGTTATAGCAAAAAAGCCAACAACATTTTCTTGTCCACAATCACTACCAGAATTTCAGCATTACTGCTTTCCAGGTTATTCTCTTTCATTAACTTAATGTTTACTTCCTATTTTCTATCTCTATATATTTGTAAATCATACACACACATTTTATACCCATGCTATAAGTATATATCAGATATCTTTTATTACTTTAAAAAATAATAAATATGTAACTGCCTTGATGAAATTCCAATTTGCTTTTATTGAAAAAGCTAACTTCCAACATGGCTCATTCTTGCCTCAGCCATCTATAATTTCACACAAAAATGTACACGAGTCTTGTAATTTAACTCTTTGGTTAATGATGTAAACATTGTCACAATTCAAAACTTACTTCTTCTGCAGCAAACTTCAAGACAGCTGTGAAAGGTGTATTTTCAGGCACACTTAACCTGAAACAAAGAAAAGTTAATAGAAAACATGATTTCTAGACCAAATTAGAGACCAATTCCAATGGCCCTAAAGTTATTGATTATAATTTCACTGAAATCAATGGGAGTGCTCCTGCAGTTCAAATTAAGCATGTACTCACATGCTCTGCTAGATCAGGGCCCAAAACACTGAAAGAAGACTGGTACATTGCAAAAAAAATAACTGAACTTTTTATTTTTAAATACATTATTACAGGCATTCCAGAAGAAGTGATGTCAACATGTCTACCACATAAGAATTGTGGAAGACTTCCCAGTATCTAGTCTCCATACCGTTTTGAGTGTGTGAGATTACATATTCAACTTTCCCCTACAAAAAGCCTGGTCTTGCAAACACTTCCTATGGGGGATGGTGTTTAATACATGAGTAGTACCACTGATTTAATGATAAGACCTCAAAAACCATATTGTGGTACCAACACAATGAGCAATATGGCCACAGTTACGAACTCAGGGCTTTAGTGAAGACGCTACTACACTGACGTAAGAGCTTCTCCTGTTGGCATGGTTAATCCACCTCCTCAAGAGGCAGCAGCTATGTTGATGGAAGGACACTGTCTATACTGGTGTTTAGGTCGGTATAACTATATTGCTGAGAGGTATGCATTTTTCACATCCCTGAATGACGTAGTTATACTCATGTAAGTTTGTAGTGTAGACCTGGCCTCAGTTCTACATCATACAGATTAATGAGGTGTCTTGTGTGTCATTCCAGCCCACACTGATGATACCTAGATAAATAGACCAGGAGCAGTATAAAGCTGTATACCATCTATAAAGAACACATCAGCATGATGTGGAAGAAGATAAGAGCTCCCCTTTTGTGCATCTGTAAAGTACTGTCCAGGTGACAATAATAAAACAATTTAAATTCAGCCAGACCAGAACCAAGTATCATTGAACCACACCCTAATTCTGCACATTTTTAAACTTTACCTAGTTATAAGGAATACCACTCATTTTAGACCATATATAAATTATTATTACTTAGACTATGTCTACACTATGAGGTTAAGTCAATGTACAGCCACTGCGGTAATTAAATTGCTGTTGCATGTCCACACTATGCTCCATGTGTCAGTGGAGCACATTCATAGTAGCAGCTCTTACATCGACGCAGAAAGCAGTACATCGAGGGTAGCTATCTCACTGTGCTGTTGGCCCCAGGCTGTTTTGGGAAGAGTTTGCAATGCTTCATGGTGGCAAGTTCAGCATCACATGACACAGGCTTCACAAACCCATCATTCCATGGGCATTCTACTAGATTTCCAGTGCTGTTCAACTGCCCTGGTAACCTGTGAGCCAGCCATCTGTGTCAGAAAGCATGGAACCTGCACTGCTCTTCACTATTGCGCTGTGCGTTATGAGCACAAGGCTATAAGAGGAGCTCAACGGGGGAGGAGGCGAGCTATTCACCACCACCCTGACTCCAGCCACCTCGTTACAGAAGCAACAGGTCTGTGGCTCTGCACCAGAGGCAACTATTTGCCTCCCATGTCTTCTGCTATGCCTGCCTCAGCTCTTTTGAGTTTTACACAGCACTGCTGTGTGTCCCCTGTCATAACCCTTCCCCATTCCCCTCCATGCCCCAAGCAAGTTCCTGCAGCTGGATTGGAGCTGTGCCTGCACAGCCTCCTCTCCCCACAGACCCAGGAGATCCACCACCTCCAGGCAGGAGTGTGTTTGCTGGGTGAGCTGGCATGCTAATCTGGGCAATTACTATGCGAGTTCTCCACATGGAGCAAACAGGAAGAGCAAGTTCAAAACTTCTCAGGGCTTTAACAGGAAAGGAGTGTTCACCTGTGTACCTGGCTGCAGGGAAGTAGAGTTCAAAACGATGACTAGAGCAGTCACGGTGGGCACTGTGGGATGCCGCCTGGAGGCCATTTATGGTGACGTAAGCAACACAGTGTTTACACTGACACTGTTAATCTAAGTGTTACGTCTCTCCTCGAGGTGGTTTTATTATGGAGCCGTAGCAGACAAGTTAAAGTGGCAGGAGCACTGCAGTGTGTACACCTCCGTAGTTAGTTTGGCATAAGCTGCATTATGTCGACAAAACTGTGTCCTGTGAACATGGCCTTAGTAAACTACACAAAAACATCAATTAAAATAACTATGTAATAAACAAGCTCCACAAGAATACCATTTCTATCCGTGCTACACTTGAAACCAAAATTACAGAAAAATGTATGTTAAAAAAATGAATTCCACACAATGCCACGAGGCTCTTTGAGAATAGTTTATGTGGAAGAGGCTTAACAATCTCCCACTGTGTAACCAAATTTTGCACAAATATGAGCTGTAAATTTCCAGATTATGTCGGATTTCCTATAAATTGCTGTAAATCACTGCATTTGCCCCTATCTTTAGTACAGAGTACTGGACTAGGAGTAATAGACTGCATCATTTATTTTAGACTTTTCTATAGAGCAATACATTAACTAATCTTAATCTCATCCTGTCACCTTCATCCTGCAATGCTAGGTGAGCAGCGTTCACAAGAAGAGGAGTCAGTGTGGGGCAGTAACCAGAGACGAAGCAGCAGATGTGGAGCAGCGTCCACGTGGAATGACAAGGAAGCTATAAGCATGGGGCAATACCCACATGGAAAGAGAAGGAAGCTGAAGTGACATGAGCACTCACTCTCATGTGCTTTGCTGCTTATTCTTGTTCACATGCTCAGGGTCAAACTGACTACCATATATGGGGTTGGGAAAGAATTTTCCCCCCAGATCAGTGAACCTAGGGGGTTTTCACATTCCTGTGCAGCATCGGGTATGGGTCACTTACCGAGATTACCTGGGTATATCTCAATTTTCTGCCTTTGCAGGGCCCTTTGGCATCAATGCAGTTCAGTCCCTCCTGTTCTCTGCCTGTGGCATATAACAGTCTAGTCTCCTGTGGGCTGCAATACTTTAATATAATTTCACTTGTTGGGTTTAGTGTGGAGTGTTGGTGACCTATGCTACACAAGAGATCAGACTACATGATCTGATGGTCTCTTCTATCCTTAAACTCCCTGATATTCTATGATTCTATAATTCTGTGACTATGGGCATGAGGCAGTCTCTATGTGAACAGAGAAGTCTGTGGGAGGGAGCAGCCCTCATGGGTTCAGGGGCAGTGCCTGTAGGCAAGACGGGTGGGTTTGGGGCACAGCTGAGGGTGGGTTACAGATGGCATCAGTAGGCGGGGGCAGATCAGTGTCTGTGGGCAGGGCAGTGAAAGGGGGCACAGCGCCCATGGGAAAGGCAGCAGGAGATGGGGGGGCTGAGGAGCAATACCCATGAGTGGGGAGAGTCAATGGCCATTGGCGTGGGAGGGGCTGGTGTGGGGATGCAGTACCTATAGTCAGGGTGATTGCAGGGCTGGTGTGGGGTGGTGCCCATGGACAAGGCATAGGGGTTGGTAGCAGGGAAGTTGGTGGGGGCAATGCCCATGGGCAGGGTGGGAGGGCTGGCATGCAGGGGTCAGTGCCTGGGGTGGGGCAGTTGGGGATTAATGGGGGTTGGTAGCAGGAGGAGGCTGGTGTAGAGGGCAGTGCCCGGGGCGGGGTGGCTGGAGGCAGAGGGTGGGGGCATACAGGGGTCAGTGCCTGGGGATTAATGGGGTTGGGGCATACAGGGGTCAGTGCCTGGGGGATTAATGGGGGGTTGGTCGCAGGAGGAGGCTGGTGTACAGGACAGTGCCAAGGGGCGGGGTGGCTGGGGGGTGCCCATGGGCGGGGGCGGGGCGGCAGTGCCCGCGCAGTCAGTGGTGCCCCGGGAGGACGGGCAGTGGGTGCGGGAGAGGATGGAAGTGGCAGCGCATGCGCACAAGCCATGAGGCGGCGGGGGGGGGGGGACACTCACACTTTGTAGGGCCGCCGCGGGTCCGAGGTCAGCGTGATTTTAAAGGTGACTTTCGACCTGGGGAGGCAGAGGACAGAGCGTTAGAGCCGGCGCGGCGGGGGCGGGGCCGCGGGCGGGGGAGGGGGGGTCCGTGTCACTCACATGATCCGGTCCGGGCCCAGGCACACGTCAGCCGCCGCAGCGCCGGCCGGCCGAGGGGTCCTTCGCCTTCGCTTCCGCTTCCGCCCCGCCCGAGCTGCCCGGCCGCCGCCTGAACAAAACCGCCACGCAGCAGGCGAGACCCTGCGCCGGCGGGGGCGGGGCCTTGTCAGGCAGGGGCGGGGCAGCTACCCGGGGTCCTGCCGCTGGAGGCGAGGCCGGGCCTGGCTCCTCCCCGGCCCCCGGGGTGGCCTGCGCTGCTGGGCCCGCGCGAATACCGAGACTGGGGACAAGGCCACCCGGGGGCGGGAAGGGGTTTCCCAGGGACCTTGGGGCGGGGTTTCGCCCCCCCCCGGGGTGTGAGTCACTTGCCGGGACAGCTGTGGGCGTGTCTGGCTTTCCCCGCCCGGCCGGGCCCCGGCGCGCTCCTGGGGGCTGTAACGCCTGGTGTGACTGGCCGTGGGGTTGAGTGGGCAGGTGCCGGTGCGGGAGGTCGGTCTGGTTCTTCCAAGAACGGGGCGGGCCTGTCCCTGCCAGTGTGACCCCATTGGGCACCACAGATCGTGCCGCTACCGTGGTGCCTGAGGTCGTGGTGATGGGCAGCGCAGCCCTCTTCATGGCGGGACCCATCTGAGACCAGACAACCCCACGCCTGGTTTTATCTCGGTATCGCGTGGGGGACAAACACCCCAAAAGGGGACCGTAGACTGGTTTGTAGCTGGACGAATGGCCTCTGTACTGGTGGTTCCTTCTGGCCTCCAACTCTGTGATTATGACTGTCTGTGAGGCCACAGGGAGGGACTGGTGGAGCAGAGAAGCAGATGAGAGCTGGAGCCACCAATGGGCTGAGTGGTGTGGAGTGGGGAAGGCTAGATCAAAGGATGACTGAAGCCCAGTAGCTCATCTCGCAGCCTGGCAAAGGAATCATAGATTATTAGGGTTGGCAGGGACCTCAGGAGATCATCCAGTCCAATCCCCTGCTCAAAGCAGGACCAAACCAATCCCCAAATGGCTCTCTCAAGGATTGAGCTCACAACCCCAGGTTTAGCAGGCCAATGCTCGAACCACTGAGCGATCCCTCCTCCCAAAGAGAGGGGAGTCTGGCAGGATCTAACCCAGAGAGAGGTGGGGGCCCAGGCAGTGTTTGCCCACAATAGAGGATAATTTCCAGAAAGAAGGGATAGCGGGAAAATTGCATGATTGGAGATAGCTTTTTGTGAGTTTTTTTTTTAATTATTATTATTTATTTAAGAATGTTATAACGTGTGATCTTACTTGTTACTCTTCTCACTTCCACAACATTAGTAATTCATAAATTCCAAGGACAGAAAGGACCATTATGCTTATCTAGTCTGACCTGTATAACATAGGCCACAGAACTCCCTCAAAATAATTCATAGAACATATCTTTTAGAAAAACATCCAAACTTGATTTTAAAATTCTTAGTGATGGAGAATCCACATTTTTTTAAATTCTTGTCATTAAAAATTTGCAGCTTATTTCCGATCTGAGTTTATCTAGCTTGAAGCTATTGGATCATGCTATATCTTCTTTTACTAAGCCCATAATATTTGTTCCTATGTAGGTAGTTTTAGACTGTTATCAAGTTACCCCTTAACCTTCTCTTTGTTAAGATAAATAGACTCAAGAAGTTCAATCTATCACTTTATGGCATGTTTTCTAATCCTTTAATCATTCTCATAGCTCTTCTTTGAACCCGTTGAAGTTTATCAACATCTTTCTTGAATTGTGGACATCAGAACTGGACACAGTATTTCAGCAGCGGTTGCACCAGTTCCAAATAGGCTGCAAAATAACTTAGAATCATAGAACTGGAAGGGACTTTGAGAGGTCATCTAGTCCAGTCCCCTGCACTCAGAGCCAGACTAAATATTATCTAGACCATCTCTGACAGGTGTTTGTCCAACCTGCTCTTAAAAATCCCAAGTGATGGAGATTCCCTAATTCTACTTGAGATTCTCTTGTTTCGTCATCCCAGGATCATGTTAGCTCTTGGCCACGGTGTCATGCTGGGAGCTGATGTTCAGCTTCTTATCCACCATGACGTCCCAAATCTTTTTCAGACTCACTACACATGGAAGATTAGCCAGGATGGACAGGGATGGTGTCCCTAGCCTCTATTTGAGAGAAGCTAGGAATGGGCGATAATGGATGAGATCACTTGATGATTCCTTATTCTGTTCACTTCCTCTGTGGTACCTGGCATTGGCCACTGTCGGAAAACAGGATACTGGGCTAGATGGACCTTTGGTCTGACCCAGTATGGCTGTTCTCTTGTTCTTATGCTTCCTAGCATAGAGTTCCCCACCCTGTAACTATGACCTCCATTCTTTGTTCTCAGATATATACATTTACATGTAGCTGTATTAAAAGATGTATTGTTTGCTTGTGCTCAGTTTACCAAGTAATCTAGATTGCTCTGAATCAGTGACCTTTCCTCTTCATTATTTACTACTGCTGTATGGGGAAATGTCAGCAAACCAATCAAGTGCCTGAACCCACTATTACTTATTGCTAAAAGCAGCCAAGTCAGCAGGCTTAGCTTATCCAGGGAAGGAGAAGAGTGGGTTTTGGGTGCCACAGAAAGGGCGGCTTGACCCCACGTCAACAGTAATTTTACATGCCTGTTTATAGATTAAAATGATCTTTTTCTGCCACTTTTCATTCAGTGTGGTAATTTCAAGTTTTCAGCCAAGGGTAGGTTCAGCAAGATAAGAGAGAGTTGAGAGACTGTGGATGGAGAATGAACTTCCAGAGGAGGAATTCAGATGATTCTAAAATCTGACCACCTTTAGGAAACACTGTGCAAGCTTTCTGGTTTATAAATCTTTTCTACCATACCCAGAACATTCATAGCATCAAGTGGTCCCTTTCTGCGCCCTCTACATCAACAAAACAAAACAAACCCCTATCTCAAGTAGAGTTTCTATAATCTGGTAATTTAAGAACCAGAGATTCCATGAACTTTGCTATTACCAATATATTTTGCTCAGAAGGCAACTGGGTATGGTCATAGGCAATAATACACAGTTTTAAGTTAGACGGTTTTCACAATGCATCCCACTAAAGAGACAGGGTATTTCAGGAGCTTTGGCACAAACTGGGATGAATTGTATGAGAGGTATTAACCATGACTGAGATGTATAAGGAAAGATTAAAAGAGTAAAATATGTACAAGTTGGCTAAGCAGTGACTGAACAGAGGGATATGATAGCAGATGACAAACATGTAAACACCAAGGGGGAAATAATTTACTGTGGTACACAAAGGTATAAGAACCGGGGCTCATGGGGTGAAACTGAGAAAGGGAACACTGAGATGTCAAAAGAACTTCATAGTGAAATCTATTATATTGTGGCATAATCTTCTCATTTGTTGCAAGCCCCAGAGTTGGGATATTTAAAATTAAATTCAGGACCTAAAGTGTTCTCAGAGAAGTGCTTGCTCTGTCATTGCCAGACACTGGAATTGTATTAGTTCATTGCATTCTATGTCTTGTACACTTGTTTAAATTCATTTATACTGCTATTGTTTACTTTGAGTGGCCCAGCGAGGTTTTTTTTAATACTAAATAGCAGGAGAGTGGATATGATCTGAATTTGCCAACCAGGGAGTATTGAGTTATTCCATATACAGATCCAGCAAGGGATGGACTAGCGCTGAATACTACATGTCTAATTTAATTATGCACAGCAAATTCCTTCTCGTTTCCAGAGATAATGTAAACAAAACCTCCTAAAATCTACCCCCAGCTAAGTCTCCTCTCTTTCCTCAAATGAGTGAGACTTGGGGCAGCAATTCTAGAGTTTGAGGTTCATTATTGTATTTATGTTTTGTGCATTTCTTATTTACACACCCTTGAGGTATTGACTGTGTTGTGTGATAGAAATGAGGCACAGATAATTAGCTGGCTTTTTAGCAGTGTGTAATTATAACACAGAACCTGGAAGGCAATATTAGAGATTCAAACAAATAAATAGAAATAAACCAGCAGAATGGAAAGTGTTAGGTATAAGAGTTTAAAACCCCCACCACAAAGCAACAGAAATACCCCTCTGAATGGCATGATGTGAATATATTTGAATTAAAGAAAAAAAAACAATGCAGTACTTTAAAATAATAATTGGAGTTGTAATTAACGTGTGAAAAAATAAGCAGGAATAGGGAGGCTACTCCTAAAGCTTGCAAAACAAAGGCACTTTTCTTCTCATTTGCCTGTAATATAAAGATATCCACCCAAACAGGCCTGTTTTTACTGTGTTGAAAAGGAAATTAAATAGGACAATAGGAAGTAGAATAAAAATAGGATAGGTACAAAGTTTTTACATTATTGAAATCTACTTACTAATGTTAAACTTACACTGATATGTATTTTCACCCCCGCCCTCCCTTTTCTCAAAAAGAAACTCTTCTTCCTGAAATTTTACATGCGGCATCTCATCCCAGGGTAACATTTTTTTCTGGAAAATTTGGTTACATAAATAAATAAATCAGACCTCAGGGACTTCTACATTAAGGCAATTCCATGCTGGCCACTTAAGGCCAGAAGCCAATCCCATAATTTATAACAATCCTTTGTTTGCAATCCTCCACTAATTATTTACCCATGTGCCAGGTGGGTGTAAGAGGTTACCAGGGCCGGCTCCAGACCCCAGCATGCCAAGCGCGCGCTTGGGGTGGCGTCCCACGGGAGGGCAGCAGGCGGCTCCGGTGGACCAGCGGACCCTCTGCAGGCACGTCCGCAGGAGGTCCACCGCAGCCGCGGGACCGGCGACCGCCAAAGCGCCCCTCGCGGCGTGCTGCCGTGCTTGGGGCAGCGGAAATCCTAGAGCCGCCCCTGGAGGTTACTAATCTGATTTGGTAGCTTTTAAAACTTGCTGCCCAGAAATAAGACTACACAAGGTAGAAAGCAGTGGAGAATTGCACCTAAAGGGTTTTTTAATTATAGATCTAGATTTGAGCTGTAAGTGGCCAGCAGGAAATTTCCCTGGTGTAGAACTCCATGCTCTCACAAAACCAACAGGCTGTTCCTGCACCAGCTACACTATCTCCCTTCACAACCTGGGTGTATTAGTCATATCACACATGGAGTAGCAGAGTTTTGCAACACCTATCATCCAGTGGTGTGTTGTCCATTTAAAATGCTACACAAGTGGCATAAATTAGAGAAGATCTAATTCAGGTCAGGACTGGTGCAGACTAGCCTTCAGAACCAGGAAGTCATAATCCGCTCCCTAATTCCTCCCCATTACTCTAGCACTAACCAGAGCTTGACCACAGGAAAGAATCTGGCCCATAGTATGGAGTTTTGAAAATGCAGCTGTAGCTTGCTTTTTGAAAAGTTTTCCAACAGCTTTTTAGCTCGTGATATGTCTAAAATGTATTGGCCTAGAAACTTCGTATTTTGTTGCCATTGCTGATGAGAAATGCCTTTTTTAAGAGTGTAATTTTATTCATTTTTTTTTAATTTTATTCATTGTTATACAGTAGACCCTCAGTTTTACAAACACTAATCTTATGAATGACCAGTGATATGAACTGTTTTTCTTGATGGAAAAATAAAAATCACATAATGAAAGTGATGTTGATTAAAGAACAACTCGACATCCCCTCATATTTCGATGCCTTAAATCATTTTGGAGTGGTTTGAAGGACGAGAGGAAAGTGATACACCACGTTTACTGTAATTCTGAGATGTTCAATTAACTGTTTGATCAGATGAACTTATTCCCCAGTTATTTTATAAAATAGGGCATTCTTCTGTACTAGAAGATGAGGCAGTTGACAAAAAGTTACCCTCATCTTCCAGAGAAAGATCAAAGCAAATACAATATAACTATGTGTGTGTATATATGTTTAAATATACACATTAAACAAAAATTGCCATGCACAAAGTGTTTGTGTCTCTTCAAAATAAGACATTCAAAAATTAAAGCTTTAAAACCATTAAAACACAATGTCAACATCACGTCAAAATATATAAAGTAAATATCCTTAAATCAAACTTTTAACAAATTATCAAGCAGCATTTTTCTTACTTTGCTTATCTGTAAATTTCAATTATCAATGAAAATGTTTTTTTCGTTGCTTTGTACACATACAGTGACATGAAGGTTTACTGACCTTTACCAATAAAAATCTAATCCTTCCAAAATCACATAATGGAGAATCTTAGGGTGTGTCTACACTGCAATTAGATACCTGTGGTGGCTCATGCCAGCTGACTTAGACTCGCTGGATTCAGGCCAAGGGGCTGTTCAGTTGTGGTGTAGACGTTCAGACAAGGGATGCAGCCTGAGCTCTGGGAACCTTGCAGGCCCTAGAGCCCAGGCTGCAGCCCAAGGTGGAATGTCTACATTGCAGTTAAACGGCCCCCAAGTCAGTTGCCACAGGCCAGCTGTGAGTTAGACATACCCATAGACTAGGTCTCATATATTGCAAAATTTCTTTTTTACGTATTGATATAAGGGCAGTCTGCATACATATATAGTTCTGATACTTGGCTGCCAAGCAAGCAGTTAGATTCCTCCAAAGCAAGAATACTGAACACATTCATCAGTTGTAGATGATGGTCTTCTTTTCTGCATGTGGTCAGTAACATTCTTTAGCTAAGAGAAGTTGATTACTGAGATTTTAAAAAATGAATCACAAGGATATTTAGCATCCTACAAGTAAAATGGCTGGACCAAGTGAATCCTGCACTCCTGTGATCTCATTTGTGATGTCTTTGACCTTGGACCAGAAATTTAACTCTAATGAAAGGACAAAGCCACCATAAACGTATAAAGGAACCAGGACATTTTTTCCTGAATTTTTATGAAGTGTCACTTATTTTGTGTAATTTTTCAGGTGTCCCAGATTGATTCATGTTTCTTTCCTCATGTATGATGAGCACTATGACATTTTTTACAGTGATATTTAGTGTGCATAATATTTTCTTTTTATATATATATATATGAATGCTTGTTTTTACAACAAAAAATTACTTATTTACTTATTCCCATAATATGTACTTATTTCCATAATGCAAGAACTAGGGGTCACCAAATGAAATTAATGGGCAGCAGGTGTAAAACAAATAAAAGGAAGTTGTTCTTCACACAGTGCACAGTCAACTCGTGGAACTCCTTGCCTGAGGAGGTTGTGAAGGGTAGGACTATAACCGCGTTTAAAAGAGAACTGGATAAATTCATGGAGGTTAAGTCCATTAATGACTATTAGCCAGGATGGGTAAGGAATGGTGTCCCTAGACTGTTTATCAGAGGGTGGAGATGGATGGCAGGAGAGAGATCACTTGATCATTACCTGTTAGGTTCACTCCCTCTGGGGCACTTGGCATTGGCCACTGTCAGTAGACAGGATTCTGGGCTAGATGGACCTTTGGTCTGACCCAGTATGGCCGTTCTTATGTTCTTAAGAACATATGAATGGTTTACAAAACTTGCCAAACTTGGTCGGCACCTAAAGTCACTTGGTGCCTAAGTTTCTGAGACAATTCTCGGGGTGCCCAGGACTGCCAGTGACCTTGTTACTCCCCGCTTCCATGGAGAAGGAGCTTTTCTTGTGACATCTGTGTGTTGGCTCCTTAGCATTGCCAGCCCTTCAGCCACTCAAGCACTCTCCTCTGGCAGGCATGTTAACAGTAGGTACGTTCAAGTCCCTTTGAATCTTTCCCTATGATATCAAGCTCCTGACACTGGCTACTCACAGAAATTCCACATCCGTTGCACTCAGAGATGCAGTGTATACCTGCTTACTAGTTTATTATTAAACCATGGCTCCTGTAAACTAAACAGCACTTTTGAATACTTATAATTAGGGCTCCTTGTCTGTCATGGAGATTGCAGAAGTCACGGTTTCAATGGCTACACTTATCAATACCTTCCTTTCCAATATAATAAAGTAGGCTTTTTTCCCTCAAAATTCAGGCTATTGCAGATCTGGCTGGTTTCACAAAAGCCAGGATCCAAACATTCATGAAAGCATCCCCCTCCATGAGGGGTTTTCCTGAGTGAATGAACACAGAGATAGCCACACCAGCCGCTCAGGCAGCCCCACAACCAGTCACATTGGCTGCTGCTGGAGCTGCTCCAGGGCCAGATGGATCGGCCGCTGCTCAGGTGGCCCCAGGTAATTAGCCCTGGGGACCGCTTGAGCAATGGCAGTGTGGCTGGCCCTGAGGACCACCTAAGCAGCAGTCTCGGGGGCATCGGGAGCAGTGACAACTGAGCCCCCAACAGCAGTCCCAGGGGCAGCCAGAGCAGCGACGGGGTGGGGGATGCCCAGGGGCGGCCAGAACAGCCATGACTCAGCCTCTCCCGGCAGCTGGTGCCACTGGCCCTGCCCTCCCCCACCCCAGCAGTGGCTCCCGGGGACCGTCCAGAGCATCAGCGCCTGCCCCCACAGCAGCGCCCCCCTGAGCAGCATCCTTCTGAGGCCCCACAGAGCAGCCGCCCCCCTCAGGGGCCCATCCAAGCAGCGCCTCCCCAGAACCTTCAGACAGTGGCCCCCCAGCTAAGATTTAGTCAGGCGTATTTATATTACAGGTCATGGGCTGTGAATTTTTGTTCATTGCCCATGACTTTTATTAAAAATACCCATGACTAAATTGTAGCTTTACTTACAATAAAACAAGTGGTTTTTTTAAGCAAAAAGATTTACCTAGAAGTGAGAGAAAGTGATGGGAACAACTGATGACAAAACAAAATAATAAAATGCGAATCTGGCTCTACACTTATCAATACCTACCTTTCCAATATAATAAAGTAGGCTTTTTCCCTCAAAATTCAGGCTATTGCAGATCTGGCTGGTTTCACAAAAGCCAGGATCCAAACATTCATGAAAGCATCCCCCGCCATGAGGGGTTTTCCTGAGTGAATGAACACAGAGTTCTTCTCCCTCCTCTGTGTTACACTGAAAACAATCTTTTGTTTCTATTCACAGACAGGGCAAACTCCTGTCTTGTTGTAATATTCCTCTTTTACCTCCTAGAGGTTTCAATCATTTATAGTTGTTTCTGGTGGTTTTCAGTTGATAATCTTGGGAGCAAGCAAGGCTAGACACTTCACTGGCTAACCCCAAGGTGTGGTGACAATTCTCCTTGCATCAATGAAACACATTATCCCTGGTGAATATTTTTCACTCTAAGTCCGTAAAGCATACCTTCAATATAAATACATAATTCCTTAAATTTTGCCCATACTTCCACCTCACAACAATTATGAATCTTGACAAGTTACAAGATTTCTGTAGATACCTCACATGATACTCTTTATGGATAAATATTCTGTAAGACATATTTGGTGTGCTGAGTTTGCCAGGTCTGAGCTGAGAGGAGTTTGCAAAGAACAAGAGACTCTTTGCCAAGGGGTTTCAGTGTCACAGTTTCTGTCTCTGGGCATACTCATTGCTGCCTCGCTCAGCATCTGGATGTCTGTCTCCCACCAAAGTCCTAGAGCAATTCATGAACTAGGGAAAGACAGGCATTTGGCCACCTAAGTCACATGCGGGACTCTAACTGGTGGTGACCTCTGGCATGCCAGCCAGATTGGGTGCCATTCAAAATCAGGTCAAAGGAGGAGTTGGTGCTGCTGCCCACTGTATAACTTTTAGCCCCATAGTTAGAGCACTCACCTGGGATGTGGGAGACACAGGTTCAATTTCCGCTTCTACCTAAGGTAGAAAAAGGGGGATCTCCCACCTCTCAGGAGAGTGCTCTAATCACTGAGCTATGGGATATGCTGATGTGAGGGCTCCCTCAATCCTATTGAAACTGTTTCACTGTGCATACATAATGAAAGAACAATGGTGTGCCATCTGTGTAAACAATGCATGCCTCACATGTCCCGGGGATGGCTGTGCCCGTGGGGTGATTCTGTCCAGCTCCTGAATGTACATGGAGGATGCCACTTTGTATGCAAGTGTAGAATTGCATGCCTAATTAAAAATGTCGCAGCACATTGAAAGAATGATTGGAGCAGGGGGACTGCATCCTGGCTCTCCCATCTCTCAGTCATTTTCTCTCTGGCACCAGTGATTGTTTCACAGTGGGTAAATACTAAAGTAGTCAAGAATGGGGGGAGAATATGAATGAATGATTCTGTAATCAGGGTACCCACCTGACAGGTGGGAGACCCCTGTTCAAATCCTTTTTTCTCTGACAGAGAGAGGGAAATTGAACCCAGGTCTCACATTCCAGGGGAATGTGTTAACCACTGACTGCTAGCTCCTTAGTCTCGCAAGAAACCCCTTAGTGACCTAAACTGCCTGACTCCAGGCATCAGGTTCCTATTCCTGGATCGCTAAGCAACGATAGGCATCTTCCTGCTGCCCAGACGTAGGTGCCTATCTCCAAGAAAGGGTCAGGGGCCAGGGCTTAGCACACCCACCTCTTGTCAGCATCCCCCATTGGCTGGCTTAGGTGGCTTCCTGCCTAGCATTCTGGGTTTTGTGGGTCACATTTTTAGGCACCTATTTCACCTCATTCATTATATGGAAAGCCTAGGCGCCTAACTCGGCTTTGTGGATTGCAGTGCTGTTCTTGTAATTTTCTAGGTGCCATGACACTCAGCATTGCAACACTTTAGTCCCTTCATGAATCATACCCTTTGTGCCCATATTTTGTTGAATTGTGATATCATTGTAGCTCTGTTGTACAATTTAATCGCAGGGATGCTTATTTCTTTACTGCCGGGTCATTTACTGTTACCAGCAAATGCAAAAGATCATCCTTATATGATCACACTCCATAGTTCAAGGAAGTAGTTTCATCCAGTTATACAGAATGCCTTACCCATTAAGCTTGCCTCTGGGTTGATTCCTCTACTTCCATAATCAGGTCATGTAATGCTATAATTGACTTTATTTATACACTGTAATACTGTAGATTGGCTTGTTAATGGAGATGAAATGACCTTGTTTACAAGATGACTCAGAGAATCAGGCAATGTGCACAGACATTACAGGCTCATACAGTAAAACAAAACAGGGTAAAAAGATTTAAACTCAGTCTGAGTACATTTTTATTGCAGTCTGAGTATCTTTCTGTTTTTGGAAAACATTAACATTATTCCAGACCAAGTTACTTCCTGATTTCTAACAGTAACTAATGCGACCCTCTCACCGTTTTTCTACTTCAGGTTCTTGGTAGAGCACTGCTGTATATTCAGGGTGAAATCCTGGCCCTACTACAGTCCATGAGAATTTTGACTTCAGTGGCACCAAGATTTCACTCTCATCTAGGGCAATGATAGAGAAACTAGAAACTAGGGCCCTATTTCTACTGTTGCTGTAATTCAGCTATTCATGAAGTGCTTATGCTGTTAGGACTACATTTCTACTGCAGTTAATTTAGTTTATTGTAATGACTTCATAGTTAATATTGATTTAGTTTTATTTTCTTACTTCAAGAAATAGCAGGAATTGGACTATATAATAAGACTTTAATGTCAGCTTCTGAAAGGTTGATTAGGACAGACTGAGTAAAATGTCAGTTAAAATAACCATCACAGTACTCTAAAAAAGGTCAGTGGGCGTATATTTCCTTTATTCTGTCATTCATTACTCTCCTATTCCTCTTTTTATGTTCTTTGATGGCAAGCCCAGAAAAAGGCTTGTAAAGTCTGCAAGTGGTGCTGCAAGAGGACTGTTTTCACTGTCAGGGAAGTGAAGTTATGCAGATCAGTAATCGAGTGTTTCTGAAGAGTGTAAAAGAGAGATTTATTGAGACAGCATAGGATAGAGCATGTGTCTGCAATTTACAGAGAAAACCTGCATTGTGTTTGTGAAATCGGAGGTTTTCAATTGCTGAAGCCCTTGTTTGGCAGCAAAATAAAGATGACCTTTTATTTTCTTCATCCAGGACAGGTCTTTCTAACCTGTTGCAGCAGAAGACATCAGAAAAACTCTTAAGACTGTGTATTTATCAGACTTCAGCTTCTAATTTCTTTGAGTACAATGCCAAGACCCACTCCTCATATGTCTTTTTTCTGTGGATTTCCTAAGGAGTTAGAAGCTTAGTGGAAAAGTTCTGAATTGGGAAACATATCTGCAAATGAGTCACCTCCTCTAATGCAATGCTACAGTGCTAAAATGTTTTTGGTAAGTAGAAATTTAATACACTGGCACAGAGAATTTTTTTAAGCTTCAAAGAGTAACAAACAATTTAAGGTAATAAATAATATCTAAAAAACAGTAGAAAGTGGCCCTTTAATATCAGAGAAGAACCTGAGATATGCATTTTTATATTATATTTTAGTTTAAAACTCAGTCCATGTGATTCCTTTGATGTTGTACTTGCTTTCAACTGCAATCTTTCTATAACACGTTTACAGGTTAAGACAACTTTCTGCCACTTTCTGCACACTTTGTTTTGGCAATATGTAGACTTCTAAATGTAGTATGTATTAATCTCAGGTGCACCACTATTAACATTAGGGTTCATGTCCTGGGTGTCCTGCTGTTGACACTACCGATGTGAGCCCTGTGACCATCTCCAGAGCTCGCTGAGCGAACACTGATATTTTGGGAGCTCAGCGATGAACCTGGAGACTCCTCTTCTTTGTGGATCAGGTAAAAATTGATTGCTGGGAAGAAAGAGACCATCTCTGCATGTGGTCAGACTAGATGGTCACATTGGTCACTTCTGGCTTTATAATCTATTAATCTAGTGGTCAGGGCTGGGGCCTGGGCAGCCTGGCCTAGGGGTTAGCGTCAGACATGGGCTCAGGGGCCAGAAGGCAATTACCAGGAATGAGACTAGGTTAGAATGTCAGGAGATCAGAATCGACAGTCAGGATACCAGGAGGTCAGGATCAGAAGGCAGGAACAGGTAAACACCAGACTAGCAGTCCATGGCAGGATGAGACCCAGTTGTACAGAAAACTTCCTGTTTCTTCCTCTGGCTTAAATAGAGTCTGCAGCCCATTAAGGAGTTTTGGATCTCACCCAATCAGAGTGTAGGGGCAAGTCTTGTGGCCCAGTTGGGCTTCATGGACCCCAGTCCTAGGTGCTGTCTGTGAGCTGCTAGGTGGAGAATTGGAATGTGATGACTCCCAGGACACCTATGCACCCAGGTTTGAGACCCGCAGGGCCTGACATCACCCCCTCCCTCGAAGGAGTGCCCTCTGGTGCTGTGGGTCTGGACTTCTCAGGGTGGTTCTTCTGGAAGGGTTATTGCATTAGAGCAGGTGTATGAATGTATTTCCCTGGCTCCCACATATGCTCCTCAGGACCATAACCTTCCCAGTCAATAAGGTGTAAAAGTTTACCCTGCTGGCATTTAGAATCCAAGATCTCATGTATGGCATATTCTTTGTGGCCTTATACACACACTGTTAGGGGAGGTGGTTGGGTCCGGTGTGGAAATGAGTTCTTGATATAGGGTTTCAGGAGGGATATGTGGAATACCGGGTGAATCTTGAGAGATTGGGGTAGATGTAGTTCAGTGGTGACCTGATAAACTTGATGATGGATTCCATAAGGGCCAAGGTACTGGAAATCCAACTTATGCAAGGGGGTGTGTTCATGCAGAGGTGTTCTTTTGAGAGCCACACTTTTTGTACCACTGAATAGGTGGGACCTGGTTGATGATGTTGGTCTGCATGTCACTTGTAGTTAGCTTTCACTTTTTTTTTCCAGGTGGCCCCTTACTTCCTGAATTTGATGAATCGTCTGCACTAAATCTGAAGTGATGGAGTTAGGAGAGGTCGTAGGTAGTTGTGGGTAGAATCAGGGGTGGAACCCATAGTTGGCAGAGAAGGTTTTTTTCCCCTGTGGATGCATGATCTGTGTTATTGTACACAAATTCCATGTAGAGTAGTTGTGCGGAGCAATCCTCTGGTTAATATAACATTGTAGATATTGCTCTAAAATCTGATTGACCCTTTCCATCTGGCCACTAGACTGAGGATGGTAGGTGGAGGAGTAGTGAGGCTGGACCCCCAGAAAATGTAGTGCCTCACACCAAACTTGAGCTGTAAATTGTGACCTGGGGTGTCTCTTTGGTAGAAGGTAACCTGGTGCAGGGCACAAAATAGACCAGAGGTCGGCAACCTTTAATTTAATGTAAGGTTTCGCGTGCCAGTAATACATTTTAACGTTTTTAGAAGGTCTGTTTCTATAAGTCTATAATGTAAAGTAAATAAGGTTTTTAAAATGTTTAAGAAACTTCATTTAAAATTAAAATAAAATGCAGAGCCCCCTGGACTGGTGGCCAGGACCCGGGCAGTGTGAGTGCCACTGAAAATCAGCTCGCGTGCCGCCTTTGGCACGTGTGCCATAGATTGCCTACCCCTGAAATAGACCATTGTGCTGAAGTGGTCTACCACTGTCAAGATCATCATGAATCTGTTGGACTCAGGGAGCTCCACAATAAACTCCAATGCCATAGTGGCCCAGGGTCGAGATGGAGTGTCTAGAGGTCGAACTTATACTGCAGGGTTTGTGGCATAGCATCTTGGCTCAAGCCACATCACAGGATGGCATGACGGCCCATATTCTGGGGCTTATTCGGGGCCACCAGAAAAGACCAGGTATCAATTGCTGAGTTTCAAAGTAACCCACGTATCCTGCCAGTTGGAGTCATGTCATAACTGTAAGACTGCCACTCTAGCCTGACTTGGAGGAATGTAAATGCTGTTATTCACAGACGTGACCCCCTCCTGAGTGTCATGTCGTTCCCTGTTGATGGCAGCTAGTTTGCTGGACAGAATTTCCGAGTCAGAGTCAGAACAAATCAGTGCAACTAGGTCCTAGCAAGGAGCAGCATTCAGGAAGTCATGGGGCTTGAGGATGTGGGCTGGTTCCCAGCTAGGTCCATGTGGTTCAGTATCAAAGCTCTTGGACAAAGCGTCGGCTTTGCTGTTTCTGGTTCTGGGGCAACATATGATAGTGAAGCTGAACTATGAAAAGAATAGAGCCCACCAGAGCTGCCATTGATTTAACATCTTTGCCTTTAGCACATGTTCCAGGTTTCTGTGGTCAGCGTATAGTTGGACTGGATGGTGAGCCCCTTCCTAATAATGTCACCACTCCTCAAAGGATGTCTTACTGGCTAGGAGCTCCTTACCCAGGATCTCATAGTTCGGTTTGGTGGGGGTCAGCTTCCGCAAATAATAGGCACATGGGTGTAGTATTTGTTCGGGTCCATGTTGCTGGGAGTATGGCCCCCGTTTGCCGCACTAGAGCCAATGGCTTTTACTAGAAAGGCTCATGTGGCAGCAGACAGAAAACAATAATTAGGCTAATCAGTTTCCAAAAAGCTGGAAAAGAAGTTTTAGGGTTAGGCCCTGGATTGGGATTCAGGAGCTCTGGATTAAATTCCTGCCTCTGCCACAGACTTTCCATATGATCCTGGGCAAATCATTTAATCTCACCGTGCCTCTGTTCTCCATCAGCAGAGTGGGACTGACCCTTCCTTTCTCCCACTCTTGTCTAGGTAGGCTGGTAAGTTCTTTGGACCCTGTGTTAGTGCAGGCCTAGTACAATGAGGCCCTCATCTTGGTTGTGGCCTCTGGGCATCAACTTACAAATTTAAAGCTTCTTGACATGAGAATGTATAAAATTTTCTCTGTTGGGCAATGTGCCTTCAGTTTTACAGGATCACCTCTCCTTTGTTGTCTGTGTCCCCACTGTCTCTTAATTTGAATATGATCCAAGGCATGAGCACTATTGATTGGCAGACTACCACCACTATGTAATTTGCAGGGACACTGTTAAGTAGTTACAGTCCAAAACTTGTTTTGTTAAATTTTATAGATAAAACCTTAAGTGTCAATGAAAATTCTTGATTTCATAGTAAATTAGCTTAAACATTTTAGCCATGAACTAGAAGGTTGAATTATACTAATGCATTTAAGGAACATTCTCATCCTGAGTAAATTAGGGAATATAACATGTAATTTACAGTCAAAATGATGTGCTGTGTATTGTAGTAGACATAACGTTTACTCCTGGGAGAATTCTATGCCACTGTGTGTGCCCAGAAGTCACTTTCCCCACAGATTTCTTTGCTTCCCCACAGAAAAATGGGGAAGCAAAGAAATCAGCAGGGGACATGCAGCCCAGGTGTGTCTGTTCGAGTGCTCGCAGTAGCTGATGGAGATGTGCGTGGGGAGATATCAATTACTGTTGGGGGGCGGAGCTGCATGTGTAAGCGAGAGAGACTCTGTCCCTCTTGCTCGCTATTGTGATGCACCTGACGTGGAGCAGCAGGGCTTCAGGGTTTGGAGGAAAGCATGAGGCAGGCTCTGTCCCAGCAAGCAGAGCAGAAAATGTAGCAGCCTGCCTGCATAATTGTTCCTATTGTTGTTAGTTGATTGTTCTCATTCTTAGTGAATTCCCCCAGGAGCATAAAACAGGTGTAAACGTTTTAGGGCTCCTTTACATTGCCAGAGTGGTGTAAAGGAGCCTTATTGTAAATGACAGTAAGGGAATCCTCAGCTAGGATGATCTATGTGCTTTCTTGGATTTTTCCTGTGCCGGAGAGGCACAATGGGGTTAGATTACAGCTCAGGATCTATTTTACTTACCCATTAGCAAAAAGACTTTGAGGGCAAATAAAATGTTTATCAATCAATCAATAAAATGTCAGGATAGTCAGAACCAAGCACTTCCAAAAGTAGCCAGCCACGATTATAACTGGAATGCAGGGTATTGGTTAGCAAGTATCTGTAACTTAACTTTCATGTGTTTAGGAAATGCTGAATAGTTACTGTGACTTTTTTTCTGTATTGTTTTTAAATAAATTACCAAAATAATTGAAACTGGCGTGATTATATTGCTTTATTTGACAACATATGAGGATGCGACGTTCCCCTGGTGTGATCTGCTAGGTCACTCCAATCCTCGACTCTGGGAGCCAGCCTTACTCTGCTCTGCTGTGAGAACCCCCACTGCTGGGCTGTTCACACACAACCTCTGGCATGTAAGCTGCTCCCAGCTACATGAGTGAGCACTTTTGGCCAGCTGCTTCTTGGATTGTGCAACCGAATGACACTAGCAACATCTCCGGTCCCAGGCACAACCCTAGGAACCTCCGTCTTACAGTGTCCAGTTATGCCCGCTGGATGCTGCAAGCCTATATGAGTTAGTCAATTTAACAAAGAAATTGATATGTACCAGGCTTGTTATCCCAAGGGAAGTCTCTGACACGCTTCAAACCAAATGCACTGCTTCAGGTAGAATAAACAAACAAATTTATTAACGCATTCTAAACTGATCTTAACACTGTCAGTGCCCTTACAAACTTAGTCCTGGTCTACACTAGGGGGTGGGGTCAATGTAAGATACACAACTTCAGCTACGGGAATAGCATAGCTGAAGTTGAAGTATCTTATTTCGACTTACCTTCTGTCCTCAGGGCGCGGGATCGATGGCCGCGGCTCCTCCTGTCGACTCCGCTACTGCCGCTCGCCCTGGTGGAGTTCCGGAGTCAACGGGAGCACGTTCGGGGATCGATATATCGCATCTAGATGAGACACGATATATCGATCCCCGATAAACCGATCGCTACCCGCCGATCCAGCGGGTATTGTAGACCCTTAGATGCTTCTCACCACAGGCTGGCTGGTTGCCCTTCAGCCAGGCTCTCCCCTTTGATCAGCACTTCAGTCGCTTGGTGGTGATGTCTGTAGATGTAGGTGGAAGAGAGAGGAAGATCATGGCAAAGGTCTCTCCCTTTTATCATGTTCTTTCTTCCCCCTTGGTTTTACCTCCCCCCCTCCCCCGTTAAGAGTCAGGTGAGCATTACCTCATTGTACTTCTAAACTAACCAAGGGAAGTGGGGTGACTCACTTGAGAGTCCAACAGATCCTTTCTTGCTGCCTAGGCCAATGTCCTTTGTTCCTGTGAGACTGGGCTGGGTTTGTCCCATACATGTCCTGATGAGGTATGAACTGCCCCTCTGTTCCTGGAGAGTTTTGCCTGGGCTTGTTTTAAGCCATGAGGAGACATTTTAGCCTCATAACTATATACACAAAATTACAACCTATAACATAACATTACTATATCAACAATGCTCAGTGCATCATGAGCCTTCCGAAGACTCCCAACATTACAAACTTTGCATTGGATACCACACAATTGTATTATAAGGATCCTTGAGCGGGCCATTTAGAGATCTGGGACAAAAAATCTGTCTGGGGATTGGTCCTGCTTTGAGCAGGGGATTGGACTAGATGATCTCCTGAGGTCCCTTCCAACCCTAATATTCTATGATTCTTTCTATGATTCTATGAACATGGGGGTGCAGGGTGTTCCCCGAGATACAGAGTGTCACAGAAGAATTTTGCAGTATTTTTAATTTTTTGGCACAGATTTTTTTTGGGGGGGAGGGGTGCAGAATTCCCCGAGGAGTAAATGTTATATTGATCTTACTTGTGCACTGTTAATTTTTCTTTATAGATTTATAGAATTAATTTCTGCTGTTCTTTATGCTCTGAGTTATTGTGATACAAAGGAACAACACTGAATATGTGCAACACTTTTATTCATATCCATAAATCATGTCATTTGTAGGAGAAGGAGTAATAAGACATCCTTTGAATTTTACACACTAATGTATACTATAGCTCATTTGAAGCATTTATAAAACAAAAATTATGACCTAGAGGATATATTTTTTAGCTGAGTGAAGAGATTTGTTAAATTTTCTTAATCATACAGGTAGTTTATGTACACTCCAATATGTGCATATATATTGTTAAAATATCTGCTTGTCTCAATAGAATGTTTTCTGTAACTAAGGAAAGCAAAAGATTCACAGAAGATTCTTGAACTCATTAATAAAATTGGGATGATTAACCAGAGGGCAGTAGGAAGGTGAAGAGAAGATGCAAACTGAAGAGCAGGATAGAAATTGTGTATGGTAGGGCAGTTTTTACTTTTGTTAAATGGTTCTCCAATCTATCAGGGCTTAGATACTTGTGATTTTTATAACAGAATAGATATTGCCCAGAGGTTACTTAGGAAAATTCTTCTTAATCTCATAAATCATATGTTAGCATTACATATATAAACAGAATCTTCAAGACAGTGCTACTGCATGAGACTAGAGGAAGGAATCCTGGCTCCAGTGAAGTCAATGGAAGTTTTGCCATTGACCTCAGTAGAGCCAGGATTTCACCCTTGGTATTTAGGAGGCTGTAAAAATGGTTTAAAAGCCAGAATTGTCTAACAAAAAAGATATTGTTCATCCTCAATTTTCTCATTGAACTGTAGATCTGATTAAAAAATGGGATGCAATTTTCATTTTTTGACAAAGAGGACAATGCATAAGTCCTGAAAAAGCAAAGTATCAGATAATTGAGAGAATTTGCAATGTAATGTATAGACCTTGGGATACATTAGCTTGTTTTGGATAACTGCAATAATTCAGTTGAAACTGCAAGTCTGATTCAACAAAGTCTGTGTACAAACTTTGCCATACACACTTTAAAATTTAGATTAGAAATTCTAGCGGGCTTCTTGGAGTAACACTCATCTGAAGCATGAACATAGTTCTGAGTCCCAGGATACAGACAGCTGCCTTTCTTGTTCACCAGGCCTATTTTTTTCAAGCTACATCACATTTTATCCTTTGTCTGTGTCAACTCTTTCAGGGATTCTCATAACAAATATTTTGGTGCCCTCAGACAATTTTTCCGGCACGTTCTTGTCTTTTTTCTTATTGTTTCTTTTGCTTTTTTGGTTGCTTTTTTAAAAGACTTGCTAGCTACTAAGTTTGCTGTGAAAAGTGATATTTGTGTCTTTGTTAATGTCACTTTTCACAGCAGATTAACTCAGCCCTGGCAACCCCAGGGACAAATTGAGCCGTGGATGGGGAGGTGGGTATGGAGGCAACAGGAGCCAGGGACAATGGGGCACTAGGGAAGGCAGCGGGAGCCAGAGGTGATGGGAGGGATGGTGAGCTTGGGGAATAGAGGTCAAAGCCCTGGGGCTGGAGCCTGCCACTTGCCACCCCAGTGCTGAAGCCTGACCACACTGCCTCTGGGGAGGTGGAGAACTCACTGCCTAGCTGCTCCTCCAGCTTTTGTGTCCTCAGAGAGGGGCTACTGCTTTGCCATGCGCCCACCAATAACCACCCAGAAGGCTGTGGCTGCAAGAAAAGCCCCTGGTGGCCACATGTGGCCACCATGGCTGCATTTAAGAAACGCTGCTCTAGATGCCCCAATTTGTGGATTTACAATACAATTTTCCTATTTTTTCTGTCACCTGTTCCATAATCAATCCATGGAAACACAAACTATCTACATGAGGGAAAGAGTGAAACTGCTATACACAATATTGCCAGATACACAAAGTAAACAAAATGGTGAAAAATAGAGAATTTCTGTTCTGTGATTATGTTCATTTTATAGTAATCTTCGCATTGCTTGTAAAAATAACAGGTAAAAAGAATCAGACAGAGATGTGATCTTTAAGTTAATGTCATTCCTATCAATGCATTCTCACGGTAGCTACGTTGCTAACAGCTACTGCACCCCAACAAGACTAGAGATGGTGAGGCTCAAGCAAGAGAAGCTGCATTCACAGTTACTGAAATGCATGCATGTGTTCTTCAGGGCAAAACATTCACTTGTACTTTGCCACAGCCTTAATCTCATTAAAATGAGTGCAAAGCAGTTGGGTCAGTGGGGGAGCAGAGTGAGGGCAGCTGGCTTTAGGGTCGGCTCCAGGCAGCAGCAAAGGAAGCAGGTGCTTGGGGGGCAGCCAAAGGAAAGGGGCCAGGTCTTCAGCAATTTGGCGACAGGTCCCACATTCCCTCTCGGAGCAAAGGACCTCCCGCCGAATTGCCGCCGAAGAATGAAGCGGCATGGCTGAGCTGCCACCGAAGTGCCACAGATCGGAGCTTTATCTTTTTTTTTTTTTTCCCCGCTTCGCTGCTTGGGGCAGCAAAAAAGCTGGAGCCGGCCCTGGCTGGCTTCAATAGTGTTACTGAGCATGCTCAGTCCACGCTCAGTACAAGCCAAGCAGCAAATCTATGGAGGCACATGATCCCGCATGTCTGTCCTATTCATCTCCTCTGTACTGGGGGATGGAAGGAAGGAAGGAAGAAGAAGCATAAGGAGCTGAAGCATTTCTACCACTGAGTATAGTTTTCCTCAGCATGTTTTCACAGATTTGTTAGGCAGATGTCACTTGAATCACTCCCGTCCTGCCAGGATAATGAATAGGTGAACTAAGTAAGGGTTTATGCAATTGGACCCCTTTATTTTATCTCCAATTAAGAGTATTTCTAATCTGATTTAGTTGTTAAAAAAAAAGGAAAAAGAGGGAGCACAATCTCTTCTGAAGCTGCTTGGTACTGGGGAGCAGGGGTGGGATTTGTACACTTTGCAGATTAATCCTCCTGGTGTGTTTTCCCCATTCTATGGACCAGACTAGAAGCTCAAAATAAGTTTGCATTTGAAGAGCCCTTATGCAATCAGAAGTTTATGGCTGGAACTTTTAGAGAATTGAACAGTATGGGTTAATGTAATGAGAACAGCATTAAGCAGATTTTAAAAAAGATAATAGGTATCTATGTCACCTCTCAAACAGATTACTTCATCATACTCCAGTAGAGACACTGACAGTGAGATCACACACAACACTCATATACCATGCAGCAGGTGCAGTGAAATCACTCCTAATCTTCAGCACTTCAGTACAGGTGAGATGTGATGTCTCTGCTGACCCAGTAAAATAAAGAGCCTCAAGCCAGACAGTAATACCAGAAGACAAATGTAAGAAAATTGATAGTAACCTAATGAAGAGTATGAGAGAGTTACAATTACTTTTCTGACTATAGCCTATAATGAGGGTTGACAGAAAGGAGTGAGGTAGAGGTGCAGGAGTGGGGAATTCATTTAGTTAATTTTCAAGCTAGTAAACATTGCTAGAAGGAGGGAAAGTTAGGCTAAATATAGACTTCACTAAACTGGGAGAGATGCTTCCCTAGATACTTTTTAGTTTTGAGTCACATATAGTAGTAAATTCAGTTTAAAAGAAATTCAAATTACTGTGCTTCATAAGCTGTGCTGTTCAACCAGCCTGTTTTAGTATAAACTGAAAATACACTGATCCTGTACTCCTCACACTTGAAAATTGTTTTTTTGGGAGGTTGGGGGGGAATTAATTTGTGTAGCCTGCTTTTGGCAACAGCTCAGTTTTGCAACGCATATTCAATATCCATATCTTTAGCGATTCCTATGCTTATTCAAACAATGCCCCCCCCCCCTTTTAATGCTTGGCTGATCAAAGCAGGAAATAAATTATAAACCTGGTTCCCCGGTGAGATCAAAGCATACAGTAATGGTATAACTTTGTCCTGTCTTCTTTTGGAACTAATAGGTCTGGGTTCATTGTCTAACAGGGAGGGTGAGATACCTCAATTGGAGTACTGCTTGAAAAGCCGGATTTCTTTTTTTGTATGGTATACTCAATTAAAATGGTTGTGAACACATTTGCAAGAATTCCAAGAATTCCTCTAAGTTACAATATAGGCAACCACACGTAAACACTTCTCAGCTATAGAAAGAGTAAGGAATACAGAAAACAAAGCCCCCATGACTTTGTTGCGATGTCTTGATTATAAGAAATAATTCATCCAGTCAGGAAACAGGAAGGGCATCAAGTATCTTATGTGGCCAATTGCAACTAACTAATGCAACTTGAATTTACAGTATAAAATATTAAATACTGGCAACACCCTGTACACACCTGATCCATAAGATTAAATAAGTTTTCTAAATAAATCTGAGTTAATTCAAATAATGAACAAATGAGAGGACATCACAATCTGCATGTAGACATTCTGTGAACTGAAAACAGTCTAAAATTGTTGAGTAAATTATTTGCTCACTATTATCTACCATTACATGTACATTTTCACGTTGATTCCAAGTATCTGCATCCAATAATACATTGTTTTGTATTATTTTCTTCGAGAATATTAACATTGTATTGTACAGTAGTGTAGAACTTGCATATTTCAGTAAAATAGCCTTTCACTATAACAGAAAAGTACTGAAATACAATAGTATCAGAGGGGTAGCCATGTTAGGGTACGTCTACACTACGGGATTATTCCGAATTTACATAAACTGGTTTAACAAAACAGATTGTATAAAATCGAGTGTGCGCGGCCACACTAAACACATTAAATCGGTGGTGTGCGTCCACGGTCCGAGGCTAGCGTCGATTTCTGGAGCATTGCACTGTGGGTAGCTACTCCGTAGCTATCCCATAGTTCCCGCAGCCTCCCCCGCCCCTTTGAATTTCCGGGTTGAGATCCCAGTGCCTGATGCGGCAAAAATCATTGTCGCGGGTGGTTCTGGGTAAATGTCGTCAGTCACTCCTTCCGCTGGGAAAGCAACGGCAGACAAGCATTTCATGCCTTTTTTCCCTGAATTGCCCTGGAAGATGCCATAGCATGGCAATCATGGAGCCTGTTTCGCCTTTTGTGACTGTCACCGTATGTGTACTAGATGCCGCTCACAGAGGCGATTCAGCAGCGCTACACAGCAGCATGCTTTTGCTTTTGCATGATAGCAGAGATGGTTATCAGCCATATTGTACCATCTACCATACCATAAATTTGTAATAAGATGATCGTGGCTACCAGTCCTTTTGCACTGTTCCATTTGCTGCTGTCATAAGTGCCCCTGGCTGCTCTTACCCAGGGGCGCAAAAGCCAAAATTGGGAATGACTCCCTGAGTCAATCCCTCCTTTTTGGTATCTAAAAATAGAATCAGTCCTGCCTGGAATATGGGCAAGTGTACTAGAGAACCACTGTATCAGAGAGCATAGCTGCTCTGTGTCAGATCCTGCAGAAATTATGAGCTGTATTCTATTCACAGGGGGTGCTCCTGCAACAACCCCAGCTGTTGATTCCGTTCTTCCCTCAGCCTTCCTGGGCTACCGTAGCATTGTCCCCCCACTTGTGTGATGAAGTAATAAAGAATGCAGGAATAAGACACAGTGACTTGTTAGTGAGATATGAGTGGAAGGCATCCTCCAGCTGCTATGATAGTCCAGACAGGACAGTAAGGAGTGTGTAGGAGAGGAGCCCAGCATCCCTCTGCTAGTTCAGGGGCACTTGAATCTTTTCTTTACACATGAAGGGTGGGGGCTGATGGAGCTCAGCCCCCTGTTGCTATGACGATGATGGTTATCAGCCATATTGCACCATCTACCAGGAAAAATTAGGACCAGGTGCCCTTGATCGACCTAACAGATGCTGGTCATCATGGTTACCAGTCCTTTTGCACTGCCCCATGTGCCAATAGGCTGATGACGAGGACGGATACCAGTCATATTGTACCATCAGTCAGCCATAGCGTGGAGGGAGCAAGGATGTTGGTGTTGAGTGCTGCACCATCGCGCCTATCTGCAGCATTCAGTAAAGATAGGGTGACATGTAAAAGAGTCAAGAGAGGATTGTTTTCCCTTTCACTTCTGGGGGTGGGTGGGGGGTGCGTAAATTGCCGAGCTATGCCCTGACCCACCGCGGACACTGTTTTTGACCCTAGAAGCATTTGGAGCTCAGCGAAGAATGCAAATGCTTTTCAGAGACTGCAGGAACTGTGGGATAGCTTGAGTCCTCCAGTCCATGAGCGTCCATTTGATTCTTTGGCTTTCCATTACGCTTGTCACACAGCAGTGCGCTGAGTCCCTGCTATGGCATCTGTCTGGAGATATTTAAAAAATGATTTTGAATGTCGTCTTCTGTAACGGAGCGCTGATAGAACAGATTTGCCTGCCCTTACAGCGATCACATCCGCATCGTCCATGCGGGAGCTCTTTCTTTATTTTGATTTTTAACTGCATCACCACCCGTGCTGATCAGAGCTCCACGCTGGGCAAACAGGAAATATTCAAAAGTTCGCGGGGCTTTTCCTGTCTACCTGGCCACTGCATCCGAGTTCAGAATGCTGTCCAGAGCGGTCACTGGTGCACTGTGGGATACCGCCCGGAGGCCAATACCGTCGATCAGCGGCCACACTAACCCTAATCCGATATGGTAATACCGATACTAGCGTTACTCCTCTCGTTAGGGAGGAGTACAGAAACCGGTTTAAAGAGCTATTAAAATCGATATAAGGTGCCTCCTAGTGTGGACGGTTGTGGCGTTAAATCGGTTTTACGCTCCTAAAACCGGTTTAAACGCGTAGTGTAGACCAGGCTTCAGTCTGGATCTGTAAAAGCAGCAAAGAGTCCTGTGGCACCTTATAGACTAACAGAAATACAATAGACTGAGAAGGGCCAAAATGTAAGCTCTCTAATGGACTTCGCTAAATGTAAGAATCTGATTCTCCACTCCAGTAGAACACTTATGTCAATGTGACTTCAGTGGAGCAGAGAATCAGACCCTAAGGCTTTGTCTACACTAGCACTTTTGTCAGTAAAACTTTTGTCAGTCGGGGTGTGAAAAAAATACACCCCTGACCCAAGTGCTGGTGTAGACATTGCTGCATCAGCGAGAGATACTTTCCCACCAACATAGCTACTGCCACTCATTGGGATGCTTTAATTATGTTGGTGGGAGAACTCTCTCCTGCCAGCATAGAGTGGCTACACAGGAGACCTTACAGCGGCGCAGCTGTAGAGGTCTGTAGTGTAGACAAAACTTAAATCTCCATATGTTTTAATGAGGTCGTATTTTCAAAAGGCCTAAATCACCAAGGTGCTTTTGAAAACTGTCCCCATTATCCCTCTGAGTTTTTAAACTAAGAACATATTAATAGACTAGACTATATTAAATAGTTGCTTTAAAGACTTTTGTGAGGGGTATGGGATAGAGACAGCTTTGTGTCCTAAACAGCATGACAGCTGATAATTGTTCCCCAGGACAGACCAGTGGACAGTGGTGTTAAAAATTGTCTTCCCCCTTTTAAATAATAGCATTCTTATCATCATTTTAAAAGTACAAAAGTATAATTAGGCAGGCCAAAAAAGAATTCAAAAAGTAACTAGCCAAAGACTCAAAAAGTAACAGCAAATTATTTTTTAAATACATGAGAAGCAGGAAGCCTGCTAAACGATCAGTCAGACCACTAGACGACCTAAAGGAGCACTCAAAGAAAATAAAGCCATTGCGGAGAAACTAAATGATTTTTCTGCAACAGTCTTCACTGCAGAGGATGTGACTGAGATTCCCACACCTGAGCCATTCTTCTTAGGTGACAAAATCTGATGAACTGTTCCACATTGAGGAACAAATTGGTAAGTTAAACAGTAATAATTCACCAGTACCAGATGGTATTCACCCAAGAGTTCTGAAGGTACTCAAATATGAAATTGCAGAGCTACTAACTGTAGTATGTAACTTGTCATATAAATCAGCTTTTGTACCAGATCACTGGAGAATAGCTAATGCAACACCAATTTTTAAAAAAGGCTCCATAGGCGATCCTGGCAATTATAGGCTGGTAAGCCTAACTTCCAAAAGCCTTTGACAAGGTCCCTCACCAAAGGCTCTTCTAAAGCAAAGTAAGCTGCCATGGGATAAGAGGGAAAGTCTTCTCATGGACCAGTAACTGGTTAAAAGATAGGAAACAAAGGGTAGGAATAAACAGTCAGTTTTCAGACTGGAGAGAGGTTAAAAGTGGTATCCCTCAGATCTGGAAAAGGGTAAACAGTGAGGTGACAAAATGTGCAGATGATACAAAATGACTCAAGATAGTTAAGTTCAAAGCAGACTGCAAAGAGTTACAAAGGGATCTCACAACATGTGACTGGGCAACAAAATAGCAGATTGCGTTTATCAACATTGAATGTCAAGTAATGCACATTGGAAAACATAATCCTAGCTATACATACAAAATGATGAGCTCTAAATTAGCTGTTACCAATCAAGAAAGAGATCTTGGAGTCACTGTGGATAGTTCTCTGAATACATCCACTCAATGTGTAGTGGCAGTCAGAAAAGCTAACAGAATGTTAGGAACCATTAGAAAAGGGATAGATAATAAGACAAAAATATCGTAATGCCTCTGTATAAATCCATGATAGATGCCCAAATCTTGAATATTGCTTGCAGATCTGGTTGTTCTACTTCAAAAAAGATATATTGGAATTGAAAAGGTACAGATAAGGGCAACAAAAATGATTAGGAGTATGGAACAACTTCCATATGAGGAGAGATTAAAAAGACTAGGACTTTTCAGCTTGGAAAAGAGATGACTAATAGGAGATATGATAGAGGCCTATACAATCATGACTGGTGTGGTGGAAGTGAATAAGGAAGTGTTATTTACTCCTTCATATAACACAAGAACCAGGGATTACCTAATGAAATTAATAGGCAGCAGGTTTAAAACAAACAAAAGGAAGTATTTCTTCACAGCATGCACAGTCAACTTGTGGAACTCATTGCCAGGGGATATTGTGAAGGCCAAAATGATAATTGGGTTAAAAAAAGAACTAGATAAGTCCATGGAAGCTAGTCCATCAATGGCTATTAGACAGGATGGGCAGGGATGCAACCCCATGCTCTGAGTGTCCCTAGCCTCTGTTTGCCAGAAGCTGGGAGTTGACCACAGGGGATGGATCACTTGATGATTATCTGTTCTGTTCATTCCCTCTGAAGTACCTGGATTTGGCCATTGTCAGAAGACAGGTACTGGGCCAGATGGACCATTGCTCTGACCCAGTATAGCCATTCTCATGTTCTTAATTATGTAATACATTTTAATAATTTAGTACATTATCTTGCCATTCAGAAGTCCCAATAAGGATCAGGGCCTCATTCTGCTAGACACTGTATAAAAACACACAAAGACCTGGGGACAAGTTTGTAAATATATTTGGGCACCTGAGATGGTGTTTCCTCTCCATTCACAGCACCTCCTGCTGGTCACTTTTGGGATTAGCTCAGTCTCTCAACCCATTTTCTCTATGTATGTGGCCTCTCCTGCTCTTGCCACTTCTGGTCCATGGCTTGGCTCTCCAGTCAAGTCACTAAGTCCCTCACCTTCTGGGGAAATCAGTCTTTTCATACCAGCTGTCACCTCCAGCATCCTGACCCACATCTGGTAAGGTAACCCAGGCCCACTCTCTACACTAGGTTCCAGCCCAGGGACCCTATAACACACAGCCAAGGCCTATACTGCCTTTGACCTTGCTGCTGTTTCCCTGGGCTTTTTTCCTTACCTAACTGACTCCCCTGTCTCTGGGTTCACCAGCTTCTCCTCTCAGGGAGTCTGTGCAACCTGCCTTTCTGACTTTCTACAGACCACACCTGTTCTGGCCCAGGTGAGCCCATTCCTCCTCAATTAGCTTCCTGGCTTGCAACCTAATTAGTAGCTTGGGTCCATCTGGCCCCACTTGCGGTGCCAGTATGGGGTGCACACCCCATCACAGTCCCTAAGGATGTGAATGGGTGCCTAGGCACTTTTGAAAATCCCAGTAGGCACTTACCTTCATCTTTTAGGGACCTAAATACCTTTTAAAATCTGGTTCTTCGTCCCTGCTTCAAAACATTTGTTATTTAATTTTGAGTATCGGTATATATTTTAAAGGGAAGGGTAGGGACTGTGCTCATTTTGGAAAATGTGCAACATTTTAGAAGAGACATTGAACATCCTGTGCAGCAATTTACTATGTTCCTGTGTTTATGGACTATGTTCATTTGTTTTGATGTCACCACATGCCTCTGCTACCAATATAACAGCTTGCTCATTAAATGTATTACTGTGTAAATGCTAATGTTCTTAAGGAGAAATGATTTAGATGGAAAACTTCACACTATTGTAGGTTACTCTAAATTATTTCATTTCCTCTACAGAGGGGCCAAATTCTGTTTCTAATTTGAATTTACCCTTTCATTTTTGTGTCCAATTAGGTGAATGATCAGAAAAAAATAATTTTTTCCTCCCATTCTCATTCTGTTTTCTGTGCAGTTGAAATATCATTAAACAGCTAGAGAGATTTGGTAACTGCACTCATAATCGTGACCTGAAGTAAATCTAGAGCCAAACATGGCATAGCTAATTTCCTGCTCACTGAGGAGTAGGTTGTGTATCCCTTACTTAAGATGGCAGTGGGGTTTCCAATGTGAGTAAGTGCTCACTGAGGAGAGTAAGGGCTGTACAATCTAGCCCCAAACTAAGTGGCAGTTTATAGTATTGTTACTCAAAATGTTCCTTGGCTGTTGACATTGGAAAGGACTATATAAAGTGGATATAGCCTAGTTAAACATTTGTAAGTGTTATGGATTCTTAGGCATTTAAATTACTCCCTCTTGTGCTTGTGCTTAATCTTATTCCATTCATTGTGACTTTCCCCTTGAGACAACACGCTGGCATATAATTAATGGACACCAAATCCTTGGGCCAGTTTTCACATCTCATTCAGAGTAATTCAATTCATAACCTACCTGCCAACTTTCTTTTCCTTCCATAGTAGGAGCCAAGATTAAATGTTCAGGGAGAATGAAATTCCCCAGTTCTACTTGGGATTCCCAGACATGCCTACATATAAGTGGACAGTAGTGTGTGTTTAACTACTATAAAATTTATCCAATGATACTACTCCAACTACTGGGCTAAAACATCTCTTTCTTCTTGTAAGCAAGGACCATTAGCTGGGAATTTTGGGAAAGGGATTAATTTTATGTGGACATGATTTTAATTCTAACCTTTTTGGATTAAACCAAAACATATTAATCACCCTGAGGATATTTTTAGCACATGGAAAGGTAATCAAACATAGTATGTGCCTTTTGATATGAATTTTAATGAAATGTTGTATTATGGATTCTTCACATTATTACAAACAGTGTTTTCTGCAAGGTAATTCTCTGATAGCCAGAAGAGCTGACCACCTATATAAACCATACCACTAGCAAAGGAAAACATTGGGTCAGGGGATATAAAAAAGAAATATTTACCTACTAGATTAAGTGTAGATGACACATAACTAAGGCCTTGTCTACACTACAAGACTATTTCGAATCAACTTAGTTCGAATTTGTGGATTCGACCTTATGAAGTCGAATTTGTGTATCCATACTAAATACACTAATTCGAATTTCTGAGTCCACATTCACGGGGCCAGCGTCGACTTTGGAAGCGGTGCACTGTGGGAAGCTATCCCACAGTTCCCGCAGTCCCCGCTGCCCATTGGAATGCTGGGTAGAGCCCCCAATGCCTGCTGGGGGAAAAAATGTGTCGAGGGTGGTTTTGGGTAACTGTCGTCATTGAACCGTCAATCACGCCCTCCCTCCCTCCCTCCCTGAAAGCGCCTGCGGGCAATCTGTTCGTGCACTTTTCTGGTCAGTGACAGCGTGGACGCCACAGCACTGCAAGCATGGAGCCCGCTGCGATCCTCGCCGTTTTCTCCTCCTCGCACTTTATCGTCCACCTCTTCCACATTCAGCTGCTGAGAAATTGGGCTACTTTTCAATGGTTCTGCAAGCACTGGGGGACCATAGGGGACGTTTTACCAACATGAACGTCGGATGGCCGGGCAAGGTTCCTGATGGGTGTGTTCTCAGGAACTGTGGGCTGCTCAGACGCCTGCTGGAAGGTAGTTTCTTCCCGTACCACGAAATAACTGTTGTGGATGTGCATTTGCCTATAGTGATCCTCGGTGACCCAGCCTGCCCGCTAATGCACTTGCTCATGAAGCCCTATACAGGCGCCTGGGACAGCGACAAGGAACTGTTTAAATACCAGCGAGTAGCGAGCAGCGTGACCTGTGACTGTTCTGTTTCTTTACAGAGAAGCTGAACCTGCCCCTGTTTCTTTACCCAGTTACTGTTGACTCTCCTCTTCGGTTAAATACCCCGTTCTCCCCGTTTCCCCCACTTCCAAGACACGTGTAAAAATAAAATACATGTCACACTGTTACTGAGGAGAGGTTTCTTTATTCATGACTTTTCGTTAAAGGGTTGAAACTGGAACGCAGACTGTGGTGGGTAGGGTGTGCGCTGATGTAAAGTCAAGGAATAACAGGCTCCTGCTCCTACAGCGGTCCGCAGTGCCGGACTGCTTGTTTCAACGGAGTCTGCCATCCCTCCTTTTTGGGATTCTGTGTGCGGGGGGCTATGTGGCCTTGTGGCGGAGGAGGACGGATACAGATTCCTCTGCTGCGTGACTCAGCGGTCCAGGACAAGGACCGCAGTATAAGATCTGTAACCGCCTCCCGCTAAAGTCACATCCCCACCGCCCACACAGAACCTGGAAACCACCTCCCATACCGACCACAGTGCCTACTGACTGCACTGTGTGTGTGACCCGCTGCTGATCCGGCCCCCGTGTCTGTACCCTGGGAAAGGTGCCTGTCCTATGCAATTAGCAACGCACTTCCCCACGCACCCCATTCAAACAAAGTCTTCAGTGAAAAAACATGACGGAAACAGTACTTAACAGCAAAGTATTTTTATTACTTAAGTACACAGTTATGGGATGGGACTGGGATTGGGACTTGTTTGAGTCCGGAAGGGAAGGACTTATGCAAACGTAGGGTATGAGAGCTTTTGGTTACTTGAGCACTCTGCTGGGGTGCAGTGACAGTATTCACGGCCCAGGGCGGGCATCCTCCTGGTTATTTAGGGTGAGGGGGGTATGTGACTTTGTGGCGGGGGAGAGTGGTTGCAGAGATACTGCCGGGGGCTCTGTCCTGCAGCGGTCCTGCAGAACATACACAAGTCGCCGGAGCGTGTCCGTTTGCTCCCTCACTAGAACAAGCATTGCTTGAGTCGCCTGCTTCTGTTCCTCACGCCACCTCTCCTCCCATTCGCTGTGTGAGCGCTGGTACAGAGAGACTTTCTCCCTCCACTGCCTCTGCTGGTCTGCCTCGGCTAGGTAGCAGCCCACACATTCATCAAAAATCGTGTCCCTTGTCTTTTTCTTTCGCCGCCTAATCTTCGCCAGCCTCTGCGAGGGGGATGCTGTGGAAGGTCTAGAGACAGTGGAAGCTGTGAGATGGGAAACAGCGAGTGAATTCCTTGCAAAGATACTTTTTTGCGAACAATTAACTGAGTCTAGGCTGTCTCTGTGAATTTTTGGTTGAGACCCCTGTGCCTGCTGTTGCACAAATCATTTGCGCGGTGGATTCTGGGTAAATGTCGCCAGTCATTCCTTCCTCCGGGAAAGCAACGGCAGACAATCATTTCGAGCATGTTTTCCATGAAATGCCCTGGCACACGCCATAGCGTGGCAACAATGGACCCTATTTTGCCTTTTGTGTATGTCACCATATGTGTACTAGATGCCGCTGACAGAGGCGGACCAGCAGCGCTACACAGCAGCATGCTTTTGCTTTTGCATGACAGCAGCGATGGTTACCAGGCATACTGCACCGTCTACCATACCATGAACTGGTAAGAAGATGGTAATAAGATGGTCATGGTTACCTGTCCTTTTGCACTGCGCCATTTGGTGCTGTCATAAGTGCCCCTGGCCGATCAGCCAGGGCGCAAAGCAAAATTTGGGAATGACTCCCCGAGTCAATCCCTCCTTTTTGGGTATCTAAAAATAGAATCAGTCCTGCCTAGAATATGGGCAACTGGACAAGAGAACCACTGTATCATAGAACCAGAGAGCACAGCTGCTCTCTGTCCAATCATGCATAAATTTTGAGCTGAATGCTATTCACAGGGTGTGCTCCTGAAACAACCCCAGCTGTTCATCCCATTCTTCCCCCAGCCTTCCTGGGTTCCAATACCATTGTCCCCCCACTTGTGTGATGAAGTAATATAGAATGCATGAATAAGACACAGGTAGTCGTTTGTGAGAAATGAGTGGAAGGAAGCCTCCAGCTGCAATGATAGTCCAGAGATGACATTAAGGGGTGTGGAGGAGGGAGCCAATCATCCCTCTGCTAGTCCAGGGGCAATTGAATCTTTTCTTTACAATGAAGGGTGGGGGCTGATGGAGCTCAGCCCCCTGTTGCAATGATGAGGACGGTTACCAGCCATACTGCACCATCTACCATGAAAAATTAGGACCAGGAGACCTTGACCGACCTGTCCCAAGCAAGTTGGTATGGTTGTTATGGTTACCAGTCCTTTTGCACTGCCCCATGTGCCAATAGGCTGATGATGAGGACGGGTAGCAGTCCTATTGTACCATCAGCCACCCATGGCAGGGTGGGAGGAAGGATGTTGTTGTTGAGTGCTGCAGCAGCGCGTCTATCTGCAGCATTCAGTACAGATACGGTGACATGTAAAAGAGTCAACAGAGGATTGTTTTCCCTTTAACTTCTGGGGGTTGGAGGGGGTGCGTAAATTGCCGAGCTATGCCCCGACCCACTGCGGACACTGTGTTTGACCCTAGAAGAATTTGGAGATCAGCCAAGAATGCAAATGCTTTTCGGAGACAGCAGGAACTGTGGGATACCTTGCGTCCTCGTTCCCCCCTCCCTCCATGAGCGTCCATTTGATTCTTTGGCTTTCCGTTACGCTCGTCACGCAGCTGCGTGCTGAGTCTGTGCTATGCCGTCTGTCCGTTTATTTATTAAAAATACTTTGGACCAGGCGTAACGTAACAGTTCTTCCCCTACTTAGATGCAGGAGTCTCCGAGCGAGATAACCGTGAGGACGGGCACTGAAGGAGATAGAGAGCGCATGCTGAGTGAAATCTAGCATGAACCACGGACCTATGCAGCCGTGCTCTGGGAGGCAGTGCTCCCTGAATACCGCATGAAAGCCTCGCGCGGAAAAGTGTGCTATCACGGAGCACCCAATAAGGCAGCTCTCCCCAGGAACCTCCTGCTGATGCTTATCGATTAACGGCAGGAGAGCTTCGTGGAGTTCTCCCAGGAGGATTTCTGTTCTATCACCATATATACAGATACCTCCTTTTCACACACTTCAGATTCCTGTTATATTAAGAATAAAATTAACATGGTTAAAGCACTTATCGACTGCTCCTACCCCTGATTCAGGATCCGGGTTCCTGGCCGGGGAGGGTTGGGAGGGGATCTCCGTGACGGTGATGAAGAGATCCTGGCTGTCGGGGAAAACAGTATTGTAAGCGCTGTCGCCTGCCTCATCCTCCACAAACCCTTCCTCATCTTCCCCGTCCGTGAACATCGTCGAGGAACTGTCCGTCGACACTGTCCCATCATCAGAGTCCATGGTCACTGGTGGGGCAGTGGTGGCAGGCTCCGTAGCATCCGTTGGCCGCTTTGATTTTTTGGTAGGCTTGTCTGGGGTCCTTGATTTTCACGTGGCACTGCGTTGCATGACGGCTGTATCCTCTGTCTGTATCATGGCTTTGGAGACCTTCTCGTAGGTCTTTGCATTCCGTTTGTTGGAGCACAGCTCCGAAAGCACAGACTCCTCGCCCCCACACCGATCAGATCGAAGAGTTCCCAGTCAGTCTATGCCGGGTCCCTCTTTCTATTCAGAGATTACATGAATTCCTCTGCTGGAGAGCTCTGCATTGCTGCCGGTGCTGCTGAGCTCGCCCCGATGTCCAACCACAAAATGAGATTCTAACTGTCCAGAAAGGAAAAGGAATTCAAATTTTCCCGGGTCATTTCCTGTGTGGCTGGTCAGAGAATCAAAGCTCGGACTGCTGTCCAGAGCGTCAACAGAGTGGTGCACTGTGGGATAGCTCCCGGAGCTACTAAGTTCGATTTCCATCCACACCTAGCCTAATTCGAACTAGCCATGTCGAATTTAGCGTTACTCCACCTGCCGGGGTGGAGTACCAAATTCGAACTAAAGAGCCCTCTAGTTCGAATTTAATGGCTTCCTGGTGTGGACGGTTGAGCGGTTAGTTCGAATTAACGCTGCTAAATTCGATTTAAAGTCCTAGTGTAGACCAGGCCTAAGAGGGTGGGGGAGAGAAGCAGATTTGTGCTAATTGGACCTAATTCCTTCCAATCACTCATTTCCCAAAGCAAGCCTCACCTACAATGCAGTACCACCGTCCATTGTAGTGAATATTCATTTAAATATACTGACTAGTTAAATCAACTATCTGCATAACAATTTTGTGGTTTTATTCTGACTGAATTTTATGTTCTGTTTACAGATAGATAGTTCAATTGGAAAAGCAGTAGATTACATGCATCTTGTCTGATAAAATGAGACTATGGCAACCTGAACTTTGGGTCTTGCATAGCTGCATATATATATATCTGTTATGAACAGACACAACCAAAACAAAGTGCAGGACAATGGATCGAGAGTGGGGAAAAGGATATATCACAATTATGCAACATTTTAAAAAGTTGAATGCCTTGAGAGTGCAATTTGGCTTTTGTTTTCTTTTGTTTTTTTGTTAATTGGGCTTAAGTAAAAGATTTAACAAGAGGAACTGAATTTCCATTCTGTCATCTTAGACATCCAGTTGTATCCTCCCCCGCACAGGCCGGTTTCACTGGCAGATATCCTAAGGACTCACTGACCTTGGCAGGATTGTGAAGCAATTTTTGAACTTTTAGAGAACAATACCATCAATGGGTTAGGCACACATATGGTTTACTTCAACATCATGTATTTCTCACAGATAGAAGATTGGTGTCTAAAAGTACCCAGGACTCACACTGTAAAGGGATTTATAGACTGAAACTAACATCTTAATTTACAACTAGAAATTGGAAGTGAGTGCAGACTATGGAGCACAAATGTTATACGCTCCCTGTTTGAAAATAGGGAGCTATGTCCTGTGCTGCCTAAAACTTCAAAATGGTCTTTGGATGTAGCCTAAGGTAGAACCCATCATGGTAAGCCAAGCTGGAGGTGAGAAAGGCATAGCTAAGGTGACCATGTATTCCAAAGGGAAAATGGGACACTGCGTGGGGCTGGCCCAAGCATTCACCAAAGCCCCTCACCCTCTACTTCCCCCGCGCAGGGCTTGCATTGCTGCTCGCCCGAGCCCTGCCTGCCCCCCACTCAAGCCCTCCCCACCCATGTGGGGCTTGCATTGCCGCTCGCCCCCCCATGTTCCTCCACACCCCACTTTTTAGACAAAAGTGGGCATATGTCCCATTTGTTCTTGCCAACTGATCAAGACTGTACTCTACATTACACAGCAATGAGATAATAGGACATTTTGGCTATCCAAAAGATACCCCAGAGGGCAGACATGCACTTTCCAAACACTATCCTCTGGGTCCTTAGCCATACACAAATGTATTGTTGGAATAAGTGATCAGCCAAACCAGAGCCAGTGCCAATTTGCAGTTATATATTTCTTATGTCCCTTCTGCTGGAAAGCACTGTTGATGTGCTAGGGGAAAAAAAAAAGACAAATGTGTACTCCAATGCCCAGCGAATTCCTAGTAGAAGTTTGATGCATCCAGCCTTAAGCTTATTAGATCCACCTTCTCACCAAGACTATTCACAATTCTGACACATTTCCTTTATGTCCCACTGCTTGGCTTCTGAGACAGCCTGTCATTTTAGAGTCCTCCTTAATGCACCTGAAATAAACATGAAGATAGTAATTTCTTTTGATGATGTCCTTGTATTGCTCAATAAAATGTCAAAATAAAGAGCAAGTGATGGCATTTCAATGTAAAGAGGAACAAGTAATCCCTTTTGTGATTCTTTTACTGAGCTGCAGGATGGGGGACATCAAACAATGGTGGAAGGAGCATTCTAAAATTTGAGACATTGAAGGGGGTATAACAAGACTGAGGGGAAGCCATTAGCCTCACTGAGATTTATTTATTACTGCGATGGTTCTAAGCTACTTACTGAACTTTGGCGGGCATAGCATATCACCGGCTAAAACTGCACACAACATTCTCCATCTGTCTTCACATCAGATCACACCAAAAGGGCTTTATAGCACTGTTTCATGTTTGGCTATGTTATGAGATGATGCGTTTTCATACTAAACTGTGTCAAAATGCTCAGAGACAATATCAGCAGTTTTTCAAACTCATATATCAGGTGCCTGAAATGTAAAATAATTGAGGCCAAACAACCCTTTTCTCTCAACAAAGCCAATTCCAGTCTCCCATTCTAATCTGTGGCACTTGAATCTGGTTGCAGTGATCTTCTGAATCATAATCAGCAGCTGTGGCTTTTAATGTCACTTTAGTTTTTTTTAAATGTCACTGTAGTCTCAAGGTACAAGTTTACTGACTATACAGATTACTTTCATATAGTTAATTATGTCCCTAGTTGAGCTTTTTAAACTTGGGAGTTGTCCAGTTTATTAATTCTTATGTAAAGTGGTAGGGGAAATAGCTTTAAAATAATTTTTTGCTTTATTTTAGTGTTTTATTGCTTTAATTTAGTTAGTATATGCCAGTGTTGCCAGCCTTGACTGCCTATTGACTCATTTCTCTTATACACATCTCTGCGCTTTCTCCCATGCTGTCCCCTATGTGAGGCCTCCCGCATAAAGCCATGCCCTTATCTTCCATCAGATCCCTCCTTTTGACTCATGTCTGCTTTGATACCTATAGAACCCTGTCAGCTGATAATTAGATGGGTGGTAGGCTACTGTGTGTGCACAGCTAATCTACCTAAAAATGTGGTCATATGATTGTTACGTTGTCATGTTTATCCCCTCCATATCCCCACCCCTACCTCTTGGTTTCATCAATAACCTAGATTATAAGCTCTAGGGCAGGCACTGTTATTTCACTACCTGTTTCTAGACACCTAGAATGATGGCGATCTAGGCCCTGCCTGTGGTCTCTAAGCCTTGCTGTAATATATTAAAAATAAGGTAGGAATTGCAGGCTTTTTTCCTCCATTGCTTTATTTTAAATTAAAGACTATAAAAAGTTAGTTCACTGTAAGACTCCAGGATGAGTAGTGAATCAGTCTCCCCTAAGCTCGTAACAAAATCTTTTGTCTTTGGAAATTTCCCCTTTCCCACTTGATGATATTGAATATGTTGGATATTACTGAGACAACTCTATTTTGGATGAGGGATTAAAGTTATATTTTTTCCAAGTTATTTTGCAGTCCTGTGAGAGGATTAAAAGTGTTCTGTCAAACCTACAGCAAAATATTTGTTTGTGCAAATATGTAGGTGTGACTGAGTATAAATGGATATTAACTTACTTCACTGAGCATGAGATTTGCATTCCTATTGTTACAATAGCTGGTAAACATAAAAGAAGAAAATTCAAAAGTAACTGGAAGTAGAAATGGCATGTGTTGATTCTCATGACACAAATGACATGGGTCAGCTCATCAGTTGTATCAGAGTCACAATCAGCAGAACTGGTAGGCCCATTACAACTTTTTGGCCCATTACAACTTGGAGCAGCATTAAGTTGTGCTTGCTTTTAATGGCTCTTTAAAGGCCACGACACGAGGGACAATTGCTGAAGGGAAGTGTACTCCACCCATAGCCTCTATGCCAGTGGGGCTAAGATAGGGTATCATAGAGCCAGCGATGCTGTCCTGATCCCATTTGGGGGATTTCCCCATTCCAGGATCTCCGCAGCTGCCCATTTAGGGTAGCTTGAAGTCTCTCATGCACTGCTGGAGTGGTGGAAAGAGGAATTAGAGGGGCTGAGAATCTGGCCTCAAACACCTAATTGCCCCTTTTATGAATTTGGTTCAATGTATCAGAAACTCAATACAGTTGAACCTCAGGAGTTACAAACACCACAGTTATGAACTGACCAGTCATCCACACACCTCATTTGGAACCAGAAGTATGCAATCAGGCAGCAGCAGAGACAAAAAAAGAAAAAGTGAATACAGTACAGTACTGCATTAAATGTAGTGGTTTGAGCATTGGCCTACTAAACCCAGGGTTGTGAGTTCAATCCTGAGGGGGCCACTTAGGGATCTGGGGCAAAAATCAGTACTTGGTCTTGCTAGTGAAGGCAGGGGGCAGGACTCGATGACCTTTCAAGGTCCCTTCCAGTTCTAGGAGATAGGTATATCTCCAATTATTAAACTACTAAAATATAAAGGGAAAGCCACATTTTTTTTCTACATAGTAAAGTTTCAAAGCTGTATTAAGTCAATGTTTAGTTGTAAACTTTTGAAAGAACAACCATAATGTTTTGTTCAGAGTTATGAACATTTCTGAGTGATGGACAATCTCCGTTCCTGAGGTGTTCAGAATTCTGAGGTTCTACTGTACAGAATGATAAAAATAAAATAATAATTAGTAGGCTATTTAGTCTACTCCAAGCTGACCCTTTGATAAACAGCTGCTTGAAAGAACGTATCTAAATCTTCAAGAAACTTAGTATTCTATTTGTGAGAAAAGATGGGTGAGGTAATATCTTTTACTAGACAAACTTCTGTTTGGCGAAAGAAACATGCTTTTGGGGTTACTCTGAAGAAGAGCTCTGTGTAAGCTCAAAACCTTGTCTCTTGCACCAACAGAAGTTGGTCTGATAAAAGATATTCCCTCACCCACCTTGTCTCTCTAATATTCTGGGACTAACATGGCTACAGCTACACTGCAAATAATTAGTATTCTGTGAGAGTCAGACTAAGCCCCACAAGAATCAGTTATTAGATTATAGTCCAACATATTTTGAAAATATCCATAAATGGCATCCAATTAAATATCCATCAGGGGATTAGATCTTTGGGGAAATTCTGTCATTTAAAACAATAGGACGCAAACATTAGCCAATGTATTAGTTACCTAGGAGGCTTATAATATGTAATACTCTAAATTTTTAATCTAGTTGTACTAGACTGCGTATATTCAATCATTCTGGACACTTATGAATACAGAGGGGCAGATCTGTTACTGCTAGGCATTGTAGTGACGAATGAATTACTAATTTATGATAACTTTATTTCACTGAACTCACCAACATTAGTGAATCAAACCCAGTTTAAGGGTAGTGTGCCATCAGTGTACAACTGCAACACAAATTAGAGCCTGGCTCTCAAAAGTGTGTATAAAACTGGTATTGTGGTAGTCTGTTTGTTGTGTCAAAGATTTTCATAGCAAATTTTCTCAATTTACAATATAATTTTAAATGCCAGCCTTGCAAACTAGTCTTGGGCTCTGCAAGTCAATTTTTTATGACTATCATTATTTTAATTCCTGCATATTACCATCAGTAATAAAGCTGCTGCAGACCATGTTATGCTCTCAGTTAAACCTATGCAATCAAAATAAGGCTAACCAAAGGGCTGAACATTTTAAAAAATCTCTCTTTATTTGTCAGCTGAGGAATTTCAATATGGAAGTCACTGAGGATAACAGATATGGAACACCACATTTTTAGGGGTACTTGAGACTAGGACTGTATTTTAAATTGGGGCAATCCTTGTTTTTTCACCCCCATTCCTCTGGTGATCTTGCCCACTCCTATGGTCTCAGCTCCTCTACCACTACAACAGCCTGCTGCCCACTTAAGGATCTAGCGCTCTCCCCAGGATTGTTCTGCATCTGACCATTATCACAGAACTGCCCACCTCTCAGGTATCTCAGCCTTGATAACCCAGTGCTATTTCAGATTAAATAAAACAAATCTGAGCTTCCTTATCTCCAATGCCTTTTCAGTCACCATTAAATATTGAACTATTTTACCCTCATGAAGATTCACATCTTTGATCATCTTTGACTGTTCTTGGTCATTCACTGCTCCTCCCTGGTAGTCCTAGCTCTCACCAAATCCTGCACCTTTACATTATACAAATCTACCCCATTCCTCTTTGTTTTATCTGTTACAATCCTGGTCCATGCCATGGTGATTTCTCAGTTTACAGTCTATTTAAAATATTGCACCCCAAATATTCTTGCTCTCTGACACTGTCTCATACATAACTTCTCTGGCATCCTTTCAACCTCAAATTCAAGCTTACGGGACTTACCTTTAAGACTTTGAAAAGTATGACCCTTAGGTTCTTTGACCTGGTTTCTTCCTATACAAGGATTAATGTGTCCCACATCAAGTTAGATTTATCCAAAATAGATTGGCAAATGACAATATTAAATGCATATGTTCAAAACAGACAAAAGCAGGTGGAAATCATACTCTTAATGTGGCAAAAGCCATTCATCTAATGAATTGAGCTGTTTGTATCTTTAAAAAAGTTTGGTTATGGTGAAACTTCTGAACATGGGTAAAATGGTTGTGTTAAGTTGTGAACGAATCAGTAATAATGCTGCTGCTGAGAGGCTTGCTGAATATATAACCACAAAGCGACATGGGCGTGTGCTTACCATTAGTCAAATTAAATATTGTCAGAGAATAAATGTTAATAATATTAGGAAAGATTATTACTTTGGATCAAGTTAATATTGATTTTGGATATTTCAGAGACTTGTTTAGGTTAAGAGATTTTAAAAAGTTATCTCAAATAACTAAAGCATGAGGGATGATTTTGTTGAGGCCTAGTCTAAAAGGTGCACGTTACTAAAATGGAAATAGGAGTTTGGCTTTTCTCCAGTCCACATTTTTAATACAGCAGCATGTAATGACTCCAAATGATGAATGTTTAGATATGGGATGGTTTGTGAGACACAGATTTCAGTGCCCACAGGGAGTTCAAAGTCACAAATACTATATTAATGTTTAAATGATTGAAAAATCAGATCCCCAAACATGCAATTAAAGGACACTAAAAGATAGTAAAAGTTTTTATGCTGCAAGTCTTTTTGCTCTACCACTTTTTATAATGCGTATTACTGTCATTCCTGTCAAATAATAATGTCTCTTTTTTTCTAGAATTCATCTTACAGTTTCATATGCCTTTTAGGCAAAGCTTAAATAAGACCTAGATAACAAAGTTAACAGCCATATCTATATTAAAATACCACCCATTTGTTGCATTAAGTACACAAAAGTAAGGCAATTAAGAGTCCCAATGTCACTCTGCCCTCCTGTGTATATGTATCACAAGAGGTTTGGTTCATTCAAGCACCTAAAGGCGTGCATGCTTATATAAACATTTTGGGTATGCAAAACTGAGATGAAAATCATATGAAGACTGGCTATATCATTAGATTTCTTGCTTCCAGTCCTGCTTCCAGTCATTAGATTTCCTGTTCCCTGCTATACCTCCAGAATAGATTTATTTTTTGGAATGTTGGCACTTTCATTTCCATCTGAAGTCAGGAAATGCTGAGGCATGCAACAAGAAAATCAATTTAAAGTAAATTCATTCCTGACCTCTTTGAACTTCAAAAAAATCTGTTCTGGTCAGTTCTTATTTTATCCGAACTGATTCTCCCATCCCTACTCACCTTATTTTCAGTTTCAGCAATTCGACTGGCTGTTGAAAAAGCTCTCCCTCCCCTCCAGTCAGCCTTATCTGCAGAATTATTACTCTTTTTGTCACCCTTATTTTATATTTGCTCTTTAATGGATGTTTTGAGATGTGCAGTGAGGAACTAACCTAAGGGGCAACTGTAGTAAGGGTTCTCGTGAACCCTTATGGGATTTAATCACAAGAGTTCAAGAAACTGTGGCTCACAGTTTTGTGACGCACTACTCTCAGGGGCATTGCCTACATCTTCTGCAAACGCAAGGACCATATATTTAAGCCTAGATTCATAGTCTTATGTATGTGTCAATTGCATGAGTTTAGTAGGTGCACCATAATTTAGGAGAAAGCTAAACAATGCTTCCACAACCCAGACCTAAGTCTTATTACATTAACTTCCTTATCTAGCTGAGTGAGAATTTGATTTTATGCACTAGCTAGTTTTGGGAGTAAGAAATATGAAAGACAACAAAAGCATCAGTTACAGTAATAACATTGTTATTTATAGTGCAACAAAATTTTCTTTAAAATGTAACTATGTAAGAGGCTGCAAATTTTCATAAATATTGGTACATTTTAGCATTACAAAGTCATTCACTTCAGGTGTGTTTCTATAGGGGTCCTGCTGAGAACAGTTCTTGGTCCTACCCTATTTGCCATTTTTATCAATGACTTGGAAGAAAATATAAAATCATCATCAATACATTTTGCAGATGACACAAAAATTGGGAGAGTGGCAATTAATGAGGACTGGTCACTGATACAAAGCGATCTGGATCACTTGGTAAATTGGTTGCAAGCAAACAATGTTTGAATATTGCTAAAGTAAATGTATACATCTAGGAACAAACAATGTATGCCATACTTACAGGATGGAGGACTCTATCCTGCGAAGCACTGACTGAAAGAGATTTGGGAATCATGGTTGATAAGTAACTGAACATGAGCTCCCAGTGCAACGTTGTGGTGAAAAGGACTAATGTGATCTTTGGATGCATGAACAGTGAAATCTCGAGTAGGAGTAGAGAGGTTATTTAACTTCTGTATTTGGCACTGGCGTGACTGCTGCTGAAATACTGTGTCCGGTTCTGGTGTCCACAATTCAAGAAGGATGTTGATAGATTGGAGAGGGTTCAAAAAAGAGCCACGAGAATGATTGAAGGATTAGAAAAACCTCCATTATTGTAGAAGCAGCAAAGAATCCTGTGGCACCTTGTAGACTAACAGACGTTTTGCAGCATGAGCTTTCGTGGGTGAATACCCACTTCTTCGGATGCAAGCAGTGGAAATTTCCAGGGGCAGGTGTATATATAAGCAAGCAAGAAGCAAGCTAGAGATAACGAGGTTAGATCAATCAGGGGGAGAGCCCTGTGTTCCAGCAGCTAGGTGTGACCAAACAGGGAGAGAGAAAACTCTTTTAAAATCAAGATTAGATGTTTTGCTAGGAGATAGTAGTTCAAAAGGAATTATTTTGGGGACAATACTCTAGCCTGTGTTATACTTAGGTCAGACTAGAGATGATCAAAGCAGTCCCTTTTAGCCTTGGACTCTGAAGCCCTGCCAGTGGTGGACTCTCAGACTCCATCCTCTCTGATTGTCTTGTATAGCAATCAACAATAATGGAATGGTTTCAAGGATCCTCCCCCTCCCTGGCTGAGAGAGGCCCATTGGATTGACATTGAACCTCTATTACTCAAACTGAGATTGGGGATGGAATTTCAGACCTCCTCAACTCTCCAATTTAAAAAAAGCAAAGAGAATCCTGGCACTGAATAACAGACGTTGAGACGTTTGCAAGTAGTGGAAATTTCCAGGGCAGGTATATATATGCAAGCAAGAAGCAAACTAGAGATAACGAGGTTAGTTCAATCAGGGAGGATGAGGCCCTGTTCTAGCAGTAGAGGTGTGAAAACCAAGGGAGGAGAAACTGGTTCTGTAGTTGGCAAGCCATTCACAGTCTTTGTTTAATCCTGAGCTGATGGTGTCAAATTTGCAGATGAATTGAAGCTCAGCAATTTCCCTTTGAAGTCTGGTCCTGAAGTTTTTTTGCTGCAGGATGGCCACCTTAAGATCTGCTATTGTGTGGCCAGGCAGGTTGAAGTGTTCTCCTACAGGTTTTTGTATATTGCCATTCATAATATCTGATGTGTCCATTTATCCTTTTCCTTAGAGACTGTCCAGTTTGGCCGATGTACATAGCAGAGGCGCATTCCTGGCATATGATGGCGTATATTACATTGGTGGACGTGCAGGTGAATGAACTGGTGATGGTGTGGCTGATCTGGTTAGGTCCTGTGATGGTGTCGCTGGTGTAGATATGTGGGCAGAGTTGGCATCGAGGTTTGTTGCATGGATTGGTTCCTGAGCTAGAGTTACTATGGTGCGGTGTGCAGTTACTGGTGAGAATATGCTTCAGGTTGGCAGGTTGTCTGTGGGCGAGGACTGGCCTGCCACCCAAGGCCTGTGAAAGTGTGGGATCATTGTCCAGGATGGGTTGTAGATCCCTGATGATGCGTTGAAGGGGTTTTAGCTGGGGACTGTATGTGATGGCCAGTGGAGTCCTGTTGGTTTCTTTCTTGGGTTTGTCTTGCAGTAGGAGCTTCTGGGTACACATCTTGCTCTGTTGATCTGTTTCCTTATTTCCTTGTGCGGGTACTGTAGTTTTGAGAATGCTTGGTGGAGATTTTGTAGGTGTTGGTCTCTGTCTGCGGGGTTAGAGCAGATGCGGTTGTACCTCAGTGCTTGGCTGTAGACAATGGATCTTGTGGTGTGCCCGGGATGGAAGCTGGAGGCAATTTGGTGATGATAGACACCCCCGATGGCCTGTGGAATCACGGATTCCATAAAAGGTTTGTTTATAATGCATATGGAAGCACCACAACTGGCTGGACCAAATTGTTGTACCTCACAGCCTATCCAGTATAACATCTCTCATTCCACTACAAGAGCATGTCACGGGGTTCATATTGCTCATCTGTTTTCTGATATTCTTGAGAAAATCTTTGTTTTCTCAAGAATAACAAGATTACTGAAAATTAAGATGTATTTGTCCTTCCTTTGGAATTGCCTTCACTCAGTAGGTGGAGTCTCAGGTAAACAAAAGAGGATATCTGACTATTCTCTGGAGCTTCATATTTGTCTAGCATAGTATTTCCTTCAGGAGAATTCTTCTAGCCCTGATCCTAGCTTGTCACTCTCAAAACTTTGTCCCATACCACACTTAAATCTAGGAGAACCACAAAAGGTGATGTGGTTATAGTCTTATAGTTCTCCTGCTGTTGTCAAGCTGTGGAGATCATCCTTCATAGCCTCTCTTTTACTTTTCTTAGTCATAGCATCTTCATACATCCCCTGTGCGATCTTTGACAAACTCTCTGAATCACCATTCTGGATCCCAATCTTTCATTGGATGTCAAAACAAAACTGTGAGAGTGCTGCTAGCAATTAATGGCTCACTGCATCTGACTCAACTATCGTGAGAACTTATATTAGTGAACTGTTGTCAGTGGTTACTTCAAATCCTAGACCGTATAAGATAGAAATTTCATGTCTTACCTCTCTCCATTTCTGTGCAAGAAATTGAACTTTTGGACAGTATAATTTCTCACTTCAGATCAGCCCACTTCTTACACTTGCAAACTTGCTTTCTTGGATCTGACAGAAATGCTGCTTCCAATCTTGGGAAACTTGCCTCAGTATGCAGGATAAGGCAACTTCCAAATGCCTGTGCTAGTGTAGAGATTAACTTCATTTTCCAGGTATTTACTGAACACCTGCTAGCATGCCACTGTCCAGAAACCTATGATGTCTTTATTGATGCACTTCCTCAGGCCTTTTCCTTTGTTTTATAGCTTAGTCCCTCCAGAAGGGCATTCAGTGGCTTTGCAATGGCAGGAGACGTCCGGGCAAAATACAGGTAGTATCTGGCAAATCCCAAGAAGGAGAGTAGATCCTGGACATAATAAACCTTAGCCATTCCTCTGTCACAGCTGTTTTGTTTATTCTGTCTTCTGAGTTTGTGTGTTCCAAAAACTTGACAGATCTTTCAAACAGTTTGCATTTTGAAGGGGAGAAGTTCAGCACATGATCAGGTAGTTGCTTCTCTAGGTGACTCTTATGTTCCTCCACTATTGAGAGAATGAATCACCTCAGGAGGTAACCGCATCTTTGAGACTCATAACTTACCTCATCATGTTTTGGAAGACAATTAGGGTATCTGTCAATACCTGGGGCTTCCTCTTGAATTGTTGGATCCCCACAGGTGTAGATAAGGCTGTCCTTGAATACTCTTTCTCCACTTTCACATAGTAGTAAATCACCCTTTAAATTCTGGACAGAAAACCATAAGAATTACCATACCAATGGTCCATTTAGCCCAGTATCCTGTCTTGTGACAGTGTTCCATGCCAGATGGGAACCATAGGGAACAAGAAACCAGGGCAAATACCTCCTTTATTCATGGAAATTGATAGGCATCTTTATAAGTCAAGTCAAATGATTAAGCATGTAGTAGTCCATAACCATTTAAAGAGAGTTCTATTTTTCTTTCAAAGAATTACTACTAGTGATGTATAAAGACTGTCAGGCTCTTCAGTGATTAATTTGACCTTTAGTTCATATAGATGTTGAATGCAAATCCTCAAAAACTACTTCTGGCTCTATGTCTGAAAAGACTGTCATCCTCCAGCCAGATCCTATTGGTAACCTAAAGAAATGTTCACAATACAGTTCATACCTGCAGAAGGAATTCTCAAATTCCTCAGAGACCCCTTTTTCAATGTATTCTCTCCAGTTTATCTGGAGTTGCCTTGTCAAAGTCTAGGTGCAAAGATGGTGCTTCAATAACCCTCCCTTGTGTTTTCCCTCGCTCTCTCCCTCTCTCCTGTCTTCACTCGAGCTTTGTTGTCTAGGATTTTGCTCTGTACTCAGGGGACCTGGGTCCTCCCCCTCTTCAATGGGGTCTCCCCCTCTTCCTGCCAGAGGGTCCCCTCACATGGCCTCCTTTCCCCTTTGGGACAAGGCCCCAATCTGTCCCCAGGACCATGGTGTACAGCAGGGATTGGCAACCTTTGGCCCGTGGCCCGCCAGGGTAAGCACCCTGGTGGGCTGGGCTGGTTTGTTTACCTGCCACATCCACAGGTTTGGCCAATCGTGTTTCCCACTGGCCGCGGTTTGCCATTTGAATGGGGGCTGCAGGAAGCAGTGTGGGCCGAGGAATGTGCTGGCCATCACTTCCTGCTGCCCCCATTGGCCTGGTGCGGTGAACCGCAGCCAATGGGAGCCACGATCAGCCAAACCTGCGGATGCAGCAAGTAAACAGACTGGCCCAGCCCTGCCCACCAGGGTGCTTACCCTGGTGGGCTACATGCCAAAGGTTGCCGATCCCTGCTGTACAGCAACCCCACTACCATCCCCTCTCTTTGCCAGGCAAACTGGCCCCTGACCTCCAGGGGCACCTGGGCCATGGGGTAGAGCCTCCAATTCCTGTGGATGCACTTGTACATTATTCTTGGCCCAGGTATAAACCACTGGGGTGTCACCAGCCCTCTCTGAATGAGGGAGCAGGCCAAGGCAGTATCCACTAAGCCCCTCTGGGGCTTCGTCTCCACCCGCATGGGGATGGTGGCCAGTCCTCACCCCTGCTTCCTCCCACCACCATTCATTCAATCTCAGAACTTGGCTAGTCCACACTCCATTTCTCGGCAATCTCTGCATTTGTGTCCCGGCCACTCACATCGCCAGCAGATCAACTGGCCCAGGTGATTAGGGCTCCCTTAGCCTCCTCCTTCTTTTTCTCTGCGTTCCTCCCTTGGGGAGGAGGGGAGAAAGGGGGTTCTTGGAATGTCTTCCCTGAGTCCAGGTCCTGGCCTGTCCACCCGTCCCTTCGAGGAAAGTCCACCTTGGCATATTCCTCGGTCAGTTTAACCACGGCCTCCACCGTACTCGGCTGGTGCCGCAGGACCCAGACTCACAGGTTTTCCAGGAGGCCGTGCAGATTCTCCAGAATCAACCAGTCCATTATCTCTCCCACTGTCTGGGTATCTGGCCTTAACCACCATGTAGCCCAGTCAGTAAGTTTTTGGGCAAATGCTCAGAGCTGCAAACCTCTTGTCCACCAGGCCACCCAAAACTTTTGCCTGTGCTTCTTTGCAGACAGTCCCATCTGGTCCAGGACTGCCACCTTCACCGCCTCATAATCTTTGGCCTGTTCATTACTTAGGGCTATGTAGGCTGCCTGCACCTCTTCGGTCAGATAGGGGGCAAGTCGTAAGGCCCAAGTCACTTTATCCCATCCGGCACCCATAGCTACCCGTTCAAAAGCACATAGGAAGGCATTGGGTCGTCAGTGGGGCCCATTTTTACAGAGTACCAGCCCTGGCACATGGTTTCCATCACCTCCTGGGGGACTCACCAACCGGTGCAAGAGCTGCTGCTGTACACTGGCCTGCTCCCAGATGAATTCCTGGAGGGTCTTTTGTTGCTCAGCCTGCCAGGCAAGTAAGGCCTGTCTCTAGGCCTGGTGGGACTGCTGAAAAGCCTGCAGGGTTTTTACAGCTCCTCTGTCTGCTTTGCGAGCCACTGTACGGTTCCCTTCATGCTCAGGTTACCACTCTCTGGCAGTGTCTTCAAATCCCATACAAGCCCCCATGTGTAACAGGGTGTCCATTATGCCCTGAGTATCCAGCCCTTTGGTCCCACTACTCACAGACTCAGGGACACTCCAAGCTGGTACAACTCCTGTGCTCTTTATTTGTGGCCATTTCCCACCCCATTAGTTTCCTACTCTATACAGGCTATTTACAATGGATTGGCCTAACAGAGGCCTGGTCAGCAACAGAGTAGCAGGCTCTTACCTCTCCCTGAACTGCCTGGTCCCTCCCTTCCCCTTCCTCCCAGCCTTTTAGCTCCTGCTAATGAGGCTGGCAGGTGTGGGCAGTTCCCAGGCAAGTACTGGCTATTTACCCAGCCCCAATCCATTCCCCCTGATTGGGGTTGGGGTGGCAGGGGCTGATTAAAGGCATTCCTAGCAGTGCCCTGCCACATCTTCCCTTCCTCAGTTTCCTGACATCTTCAGATTTGGCATAAAGTTTGGCCCTTTGATGGTTCTGCATTATAGGACAGATTTACAGAAATGAAGACCCAAGTCCTCTGCTTCTCAGGTATTCCTTTGTCTGAATGCTAATCTGTCTTGCTATGCAGTAGGGCCAAGAAAGGGCCCAGAGCTCTTACTCCTATGACTGCTGTATGTGCTCAGCAAAATGATATAGACTCACTGGGAATAAAAGAATATTGCATTGTGTGAGAGGTGGGAGCAAGACAACCTCCCTACTGAATAGGTTGGCTTGTTTCACAGCTAGAACCACAGATATTTTCAACGGGATAGAGTTTTAAGTGCATTAGTAAGCCATTTGATTTTGAGAGAATAAAATATATAAAGAAATTGTAAGAAAATCACACCCCCTCCTATCAGATTTGAACATACTGGATTTGCAATATAAACCATTAGGCTGCACACAATCTTTCATTAGAATCCACGGGAGATGAGATTATTTTTTGCAATAGGAACATACTTTAGTAAAAATTACAAGTAAAAATTAATAAAACAACTGAGGGATAAAGTGTGCAAGCCAAATCTCTTTCCTTGATTGTACCAACAACTGAACATATGACATTTCATGCAGACCAGATTTAAATTCATGTATGTTTACTTTTTTGCAGTAAAAATATAACACCAAGAATTTTCCTATAATGTAACTACCTATTTCTCTGTGAAAATGGCACATACAAGAATCTTTTTTAAATGTGATGTTAGAATGTTTATTATGACTGTACAAAGGCACAAAGAATACGGATCCAATGCCTGGTGTTGCCCAGGCTTCTCCACCATATTTGATCCTTTATAGACAATGCTCATGACTCACCACTGTGCTACTCCATTGATTTCAATGGAGTTACATTGGTGTAAAACTAGAAGAACACAGTGGTGAATCAGGCCCCATAACACCAGTGCATTATTTCTAACATGGTTTGAGTCACTGCTCTGATTCTCAGTATCATTTGCCTTGGCATTTGTTAAAGACAATTAAATACTGTCACTTCATTTCACAATCTCTAGTCTAGAGTTTAACTGGTGGAATAGATTGCATTGAGCTTGCTTGCAGTATCTCAATGAACCGGCTCTTTCCTGCGATGCCTGAATCTTGTACTCCAGAATCCAAGCTTTCATTTATAGAAAAATAAGTCTTTTGAATATGATAACTACAACTGATTGGAAAGTGGGGATTGTTTAATGAAGAGTTGACAAAATTTTGTTTCCATTCTTTTGTTGAGATTTAAAAAAATCTGAATGCCACTTCCGAGTATTCTTGCAAGTTAAGAAATTGCATTTTAAAAAAAATCTATTCCTGGGGCAAATTCCTTGTTTTCATAGAGACACCTAGGGGAGGGGAAGAGGAAAGCAGGAAAACTCTTAGGGAGGAACAACTCCTGAGTTTCTTGTAGAATATCCCCTTTAAGAGAAGGTGTTTAGAAAGCCATAGAGTTCTCTTGGAGAGAGGTCTCCCAGATATGTGGAGTGAGAAATAGAGCAAATTTTCAACTTTATTGAAATCCTGCCCACACTGTTGTCATTGGCAAAATATCCACTGATGTCAGTGGGGGCAGGATTTGCGAATACTGTTTGATATGTTCAATAAGGTATGTTTTCGGACAAGGCTGCCATTCTTCTAATTCAAATAATTATGATTTTAAAGCATTTTAAAGCATTGTTTCAAATCTTTAATTCCTTCTAGGCTTTCCAATGAAAACAAGTAAATTAGTGTATTTTTAATGCATTCATTGCTCAAGACAATGCACAGTAAATGTTTCAGCTCTTGAATGCATTTTGGTTATAATTAGAGAAATGCAAAGTGAAAACATGCTGGGGAAAGAAACACTCACTGAGAAATATTGCATCCCTTCAAAACTTGTTTTTGTTTTGTCTTTGCGGCAAAAATAATCTCTCTCTAATAGGTATTCCTATTAACTTCCAACTATCCTTTGTCTATGTATCTCATGGCCAAGTCAGTCACAGGGATGTCATTTTTCATAATGTTTCAATGGGTGTTTTTTTATCTGGTGGTACCCATCTCTTCCCTGGAACCTGTTACAGATGGGGAACTGAGGTACAGAGGAGCTAAGTGATTTGCCCAAGGTCATCCAGGACATTCGTAGCCAAGCAGGGAATGTGAATCTAGGTCTCCTCTGTCCCAGGCCAGTGCCCCCAACTACTGGGTCATCCTTCCTCAACTTTGGTACAGATTAATGGCCCAATGGTCACCCTAAATTTTGGAGAACTGGGAATAGAGTGTTTAAGGGGGAAGTTTATCCATTACGACACCAGCCAACCACAGGTACATGAGCTAATGCCAGCTTTTGCATATTTTACATCTGCAAATGTCTGACCACAAGAGTGCCACGACAATGAACTGATGTATCTTATAATAAATTGGGATCATTAATATCCTAACCCAGTGTTTCCCAAACTTGGGATGCCGCTTGTGTAGGGAAAGCCCCTGGCAGGCCGGGCCGGTTTGTTTACCTGCCGTGTCCGTAGGTCCGGCCAATCATGGCTCCCATTGGCCGTGGTTTGCTGCTCCAGGCCAACGGGAGCTGCTGAAAGCGGTGTGGGCTGAGGGACGTACTGGCCGCTGCTTCCAGCAGCTCCCATTGGCCTGGAGCAGCGATCCATGGCTGGTGGGAGCTGCGATCGGCCGGATCTGCAGACGGGGCAGGTAAACACACTGGCCTGGCCCGCTAGGGGCTTTCCCTACAAAAGCGGCATCCCAAGTTTGGGAAACACTGTCCTAACCTATAGAAGACGAGCACCCCAACATTAGTAGGGTGAGGAAATACAAATAAGGAACAGTGGGGACACCCCTACTAAATATGCATTAGGCATAGTGATACCAGTGTAACATATTATAAAAATTGTAGCTCAGCCTGTGTGCAGGGGAGAGAGAGAGAGAGAGAGAGAGAGAGAGAGAGATGTAGCACTTGAGAGGTGCCAGGATGATGGCCATTGATGATGATGAGGAAGGTGATGGTGGAGAGGAAGATAACGGCTAACATGTCAGGTTGTTCTCAAGGGATGTTGTGAGTATATGGATGTTCAGATGTACATTCTGTGTTATCTCTATCTACCTTGCTGGGTTAGAATGTTTGCGACTTTGCTACATGCATTAATAAACTATTAGAAATACATAAGAAAGGCTATATTGGGTCAGACCAAAGGTCTGTAGCCCAGTATCCTGTCTTCCGACAGTGGCCAATGCCAGGTGCTTCCTATGGAATGAACAGAACAGGCAATTATCAAGTGATCCATCCCCTGTCGCCCGTTCCCAGCTTCTGGCAAACACAGGCTAGGGACACCATCCTAGCTAATAGCCATTAATAGACCTATCCTCCATGAACTTATCTAGTTCTTTTTTGTGCCTTGTTGTAGTCTTGCTATACAGTATTCCTAAAGTGAGTGTCGCAACTGTGCACATCAGGATTCCAAACTGAACACTGATTTTAATAATATTGGCCTGATCTTGGGACAAGAACCTGTCAAACCTCAGAGTGATAACTGAGAATTCTTATGTAATCAATATAGTTAATACACAATCCATAGATCAGGCTACAAAACTATCCCTCTCAAACTGATAATTTCAGTGTCAGCTCCCTGAGATTAAAATTGCATTGATTTTCCACAAGATGGCAATGTAAGAATCACAGTATGGGCATTTTAATTAATAGAATCCATTTAATATATACTTTATATATGTCAACTGCGTATGCATATTCATAGAAGTGATACCTTATAGGTTGGAGTGTGCTATTGATGTTCTGTTTAAATAACTATAATCACAAAGTGATATGCTGGCTGCAAATAAATGATTCTGTTGCCCAGCATATCACTTACATAATTAATCAAAACTAAATTCTAACAAACCTCTTCCCACCCCTGCTCCACCCCAGCTTTGCCCCTCCCCATCCCAAACCTCGTCCCCTGAGCTATGCATCCTGGGGGACTGCAGCAGGGGTTGGGGTCGGGCCCGCCCTGCACTTACCAGGCGATGTGAAGTGGAGCGACCTGGCCCCAGCCCACTCTGCTACGTCGGCTCCCAGCCGCGCCGCTGATGAGTGCTGGGGGGCAGTTCCCCCTCTTCCCCCAAGCCTGGGAGCCAGGGGAGCAGAGTGGAGTGGGCTGGGTCACTCCACTTCCCACCACCCCGTGAGTGCGGGGGTGGGCCTGGCAGAGCTGCCAGGGACAGGGCTGAAACAGTTCCTGTCCCAGACAGCTTGATGTAAGTCTGCTTGCCCACAGGGCCTCTGTCTGGGCTCGGTTGTGGGGGTGTTGCTTAAATGTGGAAACCAATGCAGATTTCCCCAGCACCTCCTGTCTGAAGCACAGGCCCGCCTGGGACATGGTGTTTACTACAGGCTAAGTGGGGGGGTCCCCCTTGATCAAACAGTGGCAGAGACTCCCTGATTGGATGCTTAGGCACTACCACAGTGGGCTCTATATAGAGCTAGAGCTGGGCAAACAATGGATATTTCAGTTCAGTGGCACTTATGAGAAATACGTTATTTTAAAGTTTTGTTTTGGGTCAAACTGAATGTGAAATTTTTCAGACTTTTCAGTGACTCAAGGACAGCCCATGGTGGGTCTATTACAGAGCAGAGATTTGAACTGTTGCCTTTTACAGCGAGGGTAAATGCAGCCTAACCACTGGACTAAAGGCAGAGAAATTGCAACACCACCAGCAGCACCACCTTTCTCCTTCTCTCCTGGCCCTTTTGTGACTGGCCAAAACTGTATGTGTCAAATGCGCTATTCATTTCAGGTCACTCGAAACTGCATTTTTCATTTAGTAATCCTCTTCATCCAAAGAACATCACCCAGTTTGACACAGAACACCAAGAGCTAAATTCACAATGTGACTGAGGTGTGGTGACAGTGAATGTCACCATGCCTAACTTTTGGATGATTCACAAAACCTGGGTTGGTGCCTGGGCTCCCTGTAGAACAACTGGGGTGAGACAGACACCTGAGAAAGGGACTCACAAAAGCTGGCAGTGGAGAAGCCTCCAGGTTCAAGGCCCACCCTCTAGCTGAGGGGAGAAGAATTTGAATGGGCATCTGCCACCTGTCAGGTGAACACACTGGGCTTTGGGACAGCCTGACAGGGGCTCCCTCAATCACTCCTGTTGAAGCTGTTCCATGTGGGTGGCGGGGGGGAATAATCAAAAAATCATTGGTGCAGGGAGCCTGGACACTGGGTCGTCCACCTCCCCATCCTTTCCTCACCCTCTGTAAGCTCACTTAGAGGAGCCTGATTGGGCCCCACAGCCAAGTTAGGTGGCCAGACTCCTCCCCACCTGGTATGGGTGCTGCAGGGAGCATGCTCAGAAACACAGATGCCTAGTGAATTTTTACTACAAAAAATTTCACTGTCGAGCGAGCTTAGGAGCCTGCAGTGGTGAGCAGCAGCTGGGCGGGGGGTTGGGCAGCCCAGTGGGGCCTGATTCTGGCCGTTAGGTGCCTAAAGAAGCAGTTAGGCACTTAAGCCCTGTGGTGAATCTGGCCCCAAGAGGTCGGCAGAGCTGGGAAGGGATATGAACTCATAGGAAGAAGGAATCACAACTGGGAGGGGCTCAAGAAGTTTTGGGGTCTTAACTACGTGGGATCCCCTCTGACGCATTCTCATCTCTTGGAAAGCAAAGAAGTTCCTCATAGACTTTAAGGCCAGGTGGGAACATTGTGATCATCTAGTCTGATCTCTTTCACCTTGCAGGCCAAAGAACCTCACCCATCCCCTCCTGTAATAGACCCATAACCTTCCCGGGCCTTTATGGCTTGGGGAAAACCAACCAGTACTTGGTTTTGTCAGAAGTTGATCTCACCAGGTTCCTTGGGCTAGATACCTCAATAATTCCCAAGCTTGAGAAGCTCCTTGTAGAGGTATCAGCTACAACACCTTCCCTGGGCCCTAGTGCCACCCCATCCAGCCTCTCCCCCCGCCCAGTGATGCTGGGGATGGCTGCTCAGCTAATATCTGGAATGCAGGCGCAGTGGACTCAAGCCTCAGTTCTTGAGATCTCTGTTTTCCACAGCTATTAGTATCTTCCTCCCCTGCTCCGACACCCCAGCCCATGGCATCTCAGCTCTTGGATGGTGTGCTGTGGTCTGTGGCAGATCTCTCCTTCGGTCTTGTGTCTGCCAACTTGGAAATGCCAAACTCCTTTTTCCATCACCCCAGAAAGCCCTGCCTTTTATCTATAAACATCTCTGGGACATTTCTGCCCACTGCTGCCACCCTTAGATGTCTAGCACCAGGTGAGTTTCTGAAAACTTAGAGGGTTTGCTATTCTCCTCCTCCATGGGTTGTTGGCTTTTATTCACACACATGGTCAAAACATCTGTAAGGATGAGACTTCAGCCATGCATCTGCCAAGGAAGGATTGATTCTTGAACCAGATGAGGTAAAATAACAAATCCAGTGAGCTAGTCACACCATCAGTCTCATTGAAGCTCTAGGCCCCGCTTTCATCTTGGAATCTGGGGTTAAACGTCATACCCCAAGGATAGTCTCTTATCATCAGTCTCTGTGTCCGAGGTTAACAAGCCATTGTTCTCAGCCACTTTGACCCATGCTTACAAGCCCCGCTGGTTGCTAGGGAGATGGTGGAATTAGTGGGCCCCTTCTGTTAATGGGCATGCTGGCAGGGTGGGATTCAGTAGTATGGAAACCAGACCTATCATCAATCAAACCCTAACCCCTCCCCTTGGCCACTTAAGCCCTGCCCCTTGACCCCTTAAGCCCCGACCACCTGTCACTGGAAGTCCCACCCATGCGATCAAGGAGGACACATGACTGGAAGTAACGTGTGTCATGTGACCCCTCTAAGAACTCCTCCCACTGCCCTCTACCAATCAGGAGAGGTTTCCCCCCTGTAGGCCCACCCCGAGAAGAGATTTGTCCAATCAGGGGTGTTCCAGGGCATGATGACCCATCCGGAAGTGGTTCGTGTGGCCCCTCTAAGAACTCCTCCACTGCCCTCTGCGAATCACGATGGGTTTTGGCCACACAGCACTGCCCTGAGAGCAGATTTGACCAATCGGTGGTGTTCCGGGGCGGGGTGACCTGCCCAGAAGAGGGTCGTGTGACCCCTCTAAGAACTCCTCCCAGCGCCCTCTACCAATCAGAGCACAGCACCATCACCCCATAAGTCCCAGCAATCGGGGCAGAAGAGGCCATCTTTTACCAAAAACATGTGCTTTAGAAATTGTGGAAATATGGACTCCTTCACCACCCTAGTGAGAACTTCGGACTTTGTGTTAGCCCCGAAGGCCTTTGGACTTGTGTGAAGAAAGCGCTACATGAGTGACAGTTCCGACGAGGGTCCTTTGACTCAGTTGTTGATGGATACGCCAGAACCCGAAACCCAAACCCTCGTGATGCACCCCAATGAGCATGAAGGCCTCTCATGGTCTACCCCCCAGAGGTGGAAGATGAACGCCGCTCGGGGGAGTCACCAGAGGACAAGGTGAACAGAAAAGATGTCGTTCAGGTAAATGAATTATTAAGAAGTGACAGTTGATGATGAGGTGTAATGAGGTTAGGAACCGGGAGGTTGTGTAAATCTAAAAACAAGCAGTGGGGTGCTTACACTGTTTCTTTTCTGAAAATCTTTCAATAGCTCGACGATGCGTTTCTAGAGGCCTTTGAGAACTGACATTGGTAGCCCCGTGGGAGTAAATATATCATGCATCAGCTGTTTTTGCTCATGTCTGAGAGACAGATCTCAAGAGGAAAATCCAGAAAAGGACAAAATGGAAGAATGAACCAGCTCAGACTCCCTTATGGTAGGGGTCATGGTGTCCATTTTTACAGCCGGCTGTAAAAGGTAGTGTTAAACCAGGCGATTAATAAAACTTATTTATTTAAATGTGTCAATATGAATGTGTCCCCCTTCATATTTGTGTTGGTAACAGTCATTTCTACACAGGTAGCTCTGTTAAAGAAAATATATTACACCCCCGGGGAAGTTGGGAGCTTCAGCGGGGTGAACCCTCTTTCTCAAGTGTCCAGAAAGCATAGTAAAACTTTAAATAGAAGACAGGTAACAGCTTGGCTTTCAGACAGGGACACTTCCACTTTACATATTTGCACCCCACCATCAACCTCAGCCTGGACCATTCCACACTAGAGACACTACAGCACTAATAAACGATGGTCACATAAACACCACCCTATACCGGAAACCTACTGACCGCTATACTTACCTACATGCATCCAGCTTTCATCCAGAATACACCACTCGATCCATTGTCTACAGCCAAGCTCTACGATACAATTGCATTTGCTCCAACCCCTCAGATAGAGACAAACACCTACAAGATGTCTATCAAGCGTTCTTACAACTACAATATCCACCTGCTGAAGTGAAGAAACAGATTGACAGAGCCAGAAGAGTACCCAGAAGTCACCTATTACAGGACAGGCCCAACAAAGAAAGTAACAGAACGCCACTAGCCATCACCTTCAGCCCCCAACCAGCGGCGTATTATCACCTAGGCCAACAAGGCCTAGGCCTAGGGCGGCAAATTTGCTCACGGCCCCTCCCCAACTCTGCCTCTTCCCTAAATCCCTGGCCTGCCTCCTCCCCCAGGTGCACCGCGCTTTCCTCCTTCCACTTCCCTCTCAGGCTTGCCACGCGAAAGTT